>NC_087514.1:10221155-10528119 GCF_963921805.1 Phalacrocorax carbo | reverse complement strand
GAAACATGGAGGTATTGCAGAAGCAATGATGGCCCTCTCAAAGTGGCTGCTCACAATCACTACAGAGTGGTGCTGCTGGAAGTAATAACACTTAGCACCGACACAGCACTTCATCCAAACATTGCGTAATTAATCTGCGAAGCAGCGGGAGATGCTCTTTGCAACTGGTTCTGTAAGCATGACTTACGGACTAGAGTGAAGACAGCTATTAAAAACCATGCTCACATCCAAATTGTCCCTTGGCAACCAAAGAAAAACCTCCAGAACTTACCATGTCCTCTTTGTTTTATTAGCCCTCTTAATATTCAAATGAAGAGAAAGTTTTCCAGAGCTGGTCTGCAGCCTGCCCAGCTTACAGAAGCTTGGCGGACTTCAAAGGAGCTGCAACAATTTATTGTGGTTCTTACTCCAGACGTTTTGTGAGGATGAATACATATTCTAGCTGGAAAACTGTTCACTTATAAAGATTATAGTATATCCCAGTTAGCAGAACACTGTAGATTATCTGTTTTTATAGGTCTACCCCCTTCCCTCTCTTGACTCTTTGTAGTTTGAAAGTTTGGAAACAAAATTACTTTTGCTACTGAGTTCGTTTTCCAGTTAGCGAGCACTGACTGCTTTCTTTCCCTCCCCCATTGAAGTTGCACAAGAGTGGCCGTGGGAGGGAGGAAGGAGAGTTTTGTGGTTACAGCTCAGATTTGTAAACTGGGATGCCAGGGCTCTGCTGCTGGTGCTGTCCTCTGTTTCCATGCGACTCTCAGCAAATTGTGTAACCTGCTTTCCAAAGTGCTCCGTAGTATTTACTCAGTGCACCATGTCACTGCATCCTGTGACTGCATCCCCTGACTGGAAATCAGACAAATTATTTTCGCTGTTTTTATATAAACTTCTCCAAATGACCACACCCATATTTTGAAGACAAAACATGCAGGGAGGGTAATTATTTGGCCTCCTATGGAAACGCTGGGTTCTCATTCTGATAAGGGTGTTTCCTCAGGAGTCTGAGGTTGAATTCCCAGGGCTAAGATCCAGACTGCTTTAGGTCCAAAAAACTCAGCATCTGTGGGACACGGGTGTCTGTCACTGTGCATTTAGAGTTGTATTCACAGGGGAGTGTAGCTGTGGCAGCCCTTGGTTTAGGTACTCCAGCTCTCTGTGCCATGTGGGCAGGTATGGAGAGCCAAGTCCTTGGGCAGAGCATTCTTAGAAACAGGCAAGATTAAGCTTCATCTATCACTGGTGAGGACAAATCATTTCAGGCAAGTCAATCATTTTAGAGTCTCATCCCTGAGCTTCCCAGGGGGGTAAGCACTGACTTGCAGCACAGCCAAAGCTCGTAAAGAAAGAGTATGTTCATTGCTCCAGGACCATAAGGGTATAGGCATGGATCTGGGACAGATCCCTGCGTCAGTGTGTGCCGTTGCTTCGTACAGCAGAAGTGCTTTGGGCAGGAGAGGTTCAAGTCACACCATCCTAGAAGGCTTTATAACTGTCTGCTGTGGCTGTCTTCTGGATGGTGGGAGACGGCAGCTCAAAATCATACAGTTAAACTGGAAGTAAGGAAGAATGTCAATGGAGAGATTTCTGCTGCCTTCCATGGTGGCAACTCCACAAGCCAGTAGAGATTACCAGAAGGAAGGTTTGTCTTAGGGTTTTGTTTCTTAATATCATCCTCTGAAGTTCAGTTGCTTTCCAAGCTCCACCCTGACCATGTATTTTCCTTCTGTTTGTACCCCTTATGCCTTTGTGGACTGGGCAAAGCCTTTTCTGTATCCTTTCCTGGGGAAGATATTTAGAGATTTCAGTGATCCTAAGTTAGTCCTTTTTAGTCCCTTTGTGTCGCTGTCATAAATGAATTTCTGTCTAATTTTTCATCACTTCATTTCACTGTTAACAGCTGAAATGATATCAAGCATATACAATATCTAGCAGAATAATTCAGGAGTGGTTGCTCCACTCTTTTATCATAAAACTCGAAAATGGAAAGGTGCCTTCCCAAAGGATCTCCCAGTAAAAATGTGGAGTAGCAAAGCACAAAGTGCTACACAGCCCATTATAAATGGTTTGGCTGTTGCAATGACAACTACTGATGTGGCTGAGGGAAGGTCACTGAGCTTCACAGAGAAAGTGAGCTTGGAAGGACATACAGAGAAAGGGAGGTCATTGACCATGGAGGGAGAGGGGTTATGGAGACCAGCTGGGATTGTGGTCAAGATGCCAGTCTGGATGGGTGTTCGGGCAGGAATAGCGAAGCACAGGCAAACCACTTTTTTTTTTTGGTGGGAATAAGTGTGAATGCCCTTTAAAAGCAGACCCCAGGGCACTGGTGAGGGAACTGGGGCAGGCTCAGCTGGGCAAGGTGAGGAGGTGCAGAGACAGGATGGGTTTTTGCTTGGTTCTCTTGATTTGCCTTTTTCCACAGTGCATCCAGGACTGTGACTAACGTCTGTCACATGCTCTTCCCCCACTCCTGCTCCCTAGGGAGGCAGAGTTGCATTCCTGGGAGCAGGGTTTGTTTTGATGCGCTTCCTGACGTTCTTAAACTGGCTGATTTTATCCATGTAAACTTCTCATTTTCTGTTACTTGCTGTTTCTTTAAGAAGAAAGCTATCTTTGTGGTTGCCATGGAAAGCCCTGCATATCTCATGAGACTGAACCACAGAATATATAGTGCAGCCGCAGAAAATATCTGGAAATATGTTTGCCCGAGAGCTGCAGTCCTCAGCAGCTTGGCAGCCTTGTAAATGGAGATGTCCCAGCTGGGAAAGGGAATTTCTTTTCCGCAGGCAGCTAGTGTGGGCATGGGGATGGGATGGCGCCTGGGAATCCTTCTCCTCTGTTAGTGGGCCTGGGGAGAGCTGGCGAGCAGCTCGGGGATGTTGGGATGGCACGGTGCCACTGCTGCTGTGGAGGGAGCCGGCGGCAGGGCGAGGACCATGGCTGGAGCGTGAGTGCGTCGGTGCCTCTCCATCCCGCTCACCTCCGCCAGGCAACGACTTCTAAAGGCTGACAACAAAAATGCACATAAACAACGTGTGCAAGCCCTGCTGCTCTGACCACTAGCTAAAGAGCTGATTCCCACACCTTCCTCTAATCTAAAAACCACAGTTTCCCCTCATTCCAGCTGCCAAAACCTACAAGTTCCCCCACAATTTCCTTAGCACAATGCTGTGTTTCATGATGAAGTGAAACTTGGAAGTGAAAATCAATTGGGATGAATATTGAATTAAAGATAGAGCATGGATTGAACTATCCATTTTAATTTTTTATTTTTGTTTAAAAAGCCCATTAAGAATGCCTCAATCAATGATGAGATTAAGGGGTCTGGAACAGAACTGAGTGAGGCCAAGTGCTGCTTTAAGACTCCCAAACTGTCCTCTATCTCTGCCAATTTTCTTTTTTTTTTAAAGTGAACATTACTGGCTTGTTTTTCCAACCCAAGAGTTAAAGAAAAAATTCAGGAGTAGAAGAAAAAAAAAAAAACACAGAAAAAGAAGAAAAAAGGCCAAACATTCACATCTCAGCAATCTCTTCAAGGATGGATTCATTAATGTTCTGGCGTCTCTATTCTGGATGGCAAACGAAATGTCATTTTAATGCACAGATTTGCCCAGGAGCTGTTTGGGGAGACTGAATACCCTCCTTGGTTGCTGAAGCACTCAGAGGGGTCATAGGGATGGAGCAGTTTTACAGCCTTCTCCCACCCCTACAGTACAGCTGCGTCCAACCATGCTGTAGCTCAGGTTACCAAACATTTCCACTGCAAAAGCCTGCTTCTAAAATACAGCAGTTTTTTTTGTTGAGGGTCTCTCAAATCCAGCATTTTCTAAAAGCACCTATGAAGGTAGTTCTGCTGTTCCCAGGAGCGAGGCTGGGGACATGTGGCACAACCTTGGTGCACTCGGCACAGGTCTCTGGACCCTGGAAGTTGCTCGAGATGCCTCGTGTGCCCAAAGATGGTGAAGCGTGAACCAGGGTCACACGAGGGGCAGCTTTGTGGCTCTGAAAGGGACTGGTTTGCTCAGTGCTTAATGCTTTTCACACGGTGAAAAATTACATGTGCAAGACAGCCACACACAGGACACCACTTTAGGGGTGTTGGGAAGTTGCTGAAGTTAATTGTAAAAGCTGGCAAAGTCCCCGTTACTGTTCTTATTCCTTATCTTGAGGTACCTGCTGGGCCTTGCACACACACAGGAAGCTTACTGCCTCCTCAGCCCACGTCAGCTCCGGCCCCGGTTCTCCTTCTGCAGGGGCTGTAGCAAATGCTTTGGCGAAAAGCAAACCCTCCTCACTCTTCAGCCAAGCTGACCAGGCTTTTCTGCTCGTGCTTCTGCCATGCTCCTACATCCACGTCTAGCCCCCACACACTCTTCGTGTCCCTAAACTCCCTGCAGGCCCTGAGAGCCCCCAAACTGCCTTGCAGCACCCTCCTTGGCTCACCAGATCTCATTGGGAACAGTTGGCCCTGTTTCTGAACATGAAAGGGCTGTTTTATTTTGCAGTTTGGATTACCCAGTTTCTTCTCCAGACTGAACACTTCACAGTTTCCAGGGTCCTAATTTCTTCTTTGGGGCGTTCTCCCAACCTGGGCTGTGGGTATTTCCAGTTAGACCTCAGCAAATAGAAGTTTCCCAGCTCCATCCTGGTCCAGGACACAATCCAGAGCTCAAGTCCCTCTGCAAATACCTCCCCTGTACTTTCAGGCTGTTACTCTAGAGCCACGTTGACCTGCATCAGGCTCTCCTACAAGTGCATTTCTATTATTTTAACCAGAATGCAGAGTTTTTATGGGCACAAGAGAAAGGACAACAAAGCTTCTCCTGTAATATTTGCATCCCTTTAATCAGGTACCACTGTTATGTGATGCCTCAACTCTGGCCCAAGCCCAAATTCACCAGCTGGAAGATGGGGGAGTGGGCACAGAGGGGGACACTGCTCCCCCTCCAAGGATCAATTTGCGCAGCAACACACTCATAACTACCTTCAAGTTTTGGAACGTTGTAGAAAAAAATGAGTGCTCTGAGGTTGGCTTGTGACATTTTACTTTCAGTTTCTAAAGAGTTTCTCTAAGAAAATACTTACTGAACCTGATAACACGACTACATTAGGAATGAAGCCTGAAAACCATCTTCAGCAGTGCTTTAATACCAGTTTAAGAGGAAACTGGAACAACACAAATATTTCACAAATAATAGCATCAAGTTCTTTGCAAGTGTTCTGTGTGGAAAAACTGTTTTGTGTTTGAGGTCAAAGATACATCACAAAAAACAATACTTGGTAGCTAGACACAGCTACCCCCAGCGTGATGCACAGGTTCGCCATTTGCAGGTACAGGCTCAGGCTGGAAAATTTTGCAGACTGAGTATTTCCCTTGTTTCACATTTCAATAAATCCCCTTCCTGTCTCCACCTTCTGGGGTTGAGGGTGCTCATGGCCGTCACATGTAGAGCAGAAATTCTCTCTGGTAGAAGCCTTTTGCTGCTGGTTAGTCTTTGACTGCATTAAAAGCTGTTTAACCAAGTTGCAAGCCACTCCCTCCTTTTAGTAGCACTAATAACACCTTGGTACTCCCAGCAGCAACTAGCAGTGCTGGGCTGTCCCGCTCCCAGGTTGGACAACAGCATTACCAGAAGCGTGCTGCACGGTGGAATTCAGCAAAAAAGCTCCATACATTGTATGTGAAAGAAAACATTACTTTTGGCACAACTTTTTGCACAAGAAGCCAGTTGCCACCAGAATACAGATGCAGAACTTGCCAGAACAAACCTAATTGCAATACTTGGGAGGTGTTTTATATTTTCCTTCCTAACTGTGTCCAGGTGTGTTGAATTGTTTGAAGGAAATTCATGGTGCTGAGAAACAGCAGAAGGCTAACTGTTTAACTAATGATGGGAGCAGTACATTCTGCTGATCCTGAATCTCTGAACTGATGTTTTCCTTTGTTTTTTTCTACTTTAAGTTGCATAAATAAACAGCATTACATGTAACAGCTACTTCTGAGATGCTCGCTGTTGGAGTTCATGGATACATTAATACATGAAGTAATGTTTTTGGTTTTTTGAGTAAGGCACTAATAGTTAAAAATAAAAATAAGGGAAAACAAAGATGAAATGAAAAATTTCCAAATACTTAAAATAAAGCTTTAAATCAAACCCAAATATTTTTTGGATTTTTTTTTAGTCACAAAGTGCTTTCATTATTTTGACTTTCCCTCTTGGTTCAGTATATTTTCCTGAGTTCCTGAAAACATTTGAGTGAAAGGAAAGTTTTCTCTTATCAGTTGCAACGGTTGTTACAAGTGGAATAACCGAGCAATGAAATATGCTGCAAGTAAGATATATTCCTCCAAAGTCCTCCTCCTTCGTTGGTAACGGAGATAACCACAGCCTTTTTCTATTGCCAAATATTTTGCAGTTTGCCAGCACACAGAGAGCTCTACTGAAAAGTGCTGCTGTTACCAGCAATGCCTGAAGAATAAAGAAGAGACAATGCTGTAGGATGGGCAAAAAGGAATAGCCAAGAGAAATGTGGAAGGTAGCAGTTTTCTTTATTTGCATGTGGCTACGCGGAGGCTGTGCACACACAGGCACTTTTCACAGAGCTTATTCAATCACATGAAAAACTCATTGTGTTCAATATCTCATTTCAGCTTAACTTGCTACCAAAAATGCATGCGTGCCCCTTCCTGGGATGGCTTCTTCAGTATCAAGAAGCCATTAAAAGACAGTTCCTAACCCTGTTAAATGGGTGTTGTGCTCTTTAAACTGATGATTCTTTTCATTTACCTGTGAAATGCTCTGGTTGCAGGTGGCACTGAAATGTGATATGTCCTTACACACACACACACACATCGGTTTTATCTCAGAAATAACCCTGCTCCCTGACAAGCAAAAGAAGAAATCAACAACCTCTGACATTAAGACATTGAATATAGAGGCCTGGACAGAGAAAAATATTTTTAAAGACAGGGAGGAGCTCCCGTTAACTCACATATCAGGGGTGGGTTTGGTTGTATGCTGTAGGCAGAAAGGTTGGTAGCAAATAAAGCCATGGACTTCAGCAGAGAAGCGGGTAATTGCCTGTTGAGTCTCAGATTATCTTGTTTCACAAAATGTGTTATGTTACCACAGGGAGGCAAAAGGGAGGAAAACTGCAGGCAAAAATGGTTAAAAAGCTTGTCTGAGCAGAGAGACCTTCTGCGCCCGCTCTGTCTGTTAGACTGCTGGCTGCGTTGCTCCCACTGCCCAGCTGCTGGGTCGCAGTGAATAGGATGCTGGGGAGGGGGATGTCACGCCATGCAGCGCCAGGGAGGTGGCACGCTGCCAGTTGGCACAGCCCTGGTTTTCATACCTGAATTTTCGTGGCGAGGAACCCAAATCGCAGAGGGTCTGTAGCAACCTGGCACGCTGCTGCAATGTAGACCCCAGTTAAAGTGAGCCAATATTGTAGTGACAACAATTCCTTGATTCACTTTGTCTTTCTAAAGCATTCCCTTGGGGAAAAAAAAATAAAATCACCTCCTTCAAACCACAGATAGAGGTAGGAAAACATAGAGACCTCAGTCCCACTACGGGGACTGTGTGTTAGTCTGTTACCCAGGGGCGCTAATTTTGATTGAGATGAGCATAGAAACACAAGTATGAGAAGCACTTTTCCATTGAATTAGCTGAGCACCCACCACGAAGTTCAGGCTGGCTCTGTGTTTTCATGCTGGGTTTAAGCTTGGGTTTGGTGTGACGGATTTCCAACACCAAATTAAGCAGTGGAAGCAAGTGATGACTTTTTCCAGCCTGAAGCCTGTCAGGGTGAAGTCAACCCACCCAGTTTTTGAACAAATTTGAGATGGCGGTGACAGTTCTTATCAGACAAGTGTTTTGTATTATGAAGCTGCAGTTGTCTTTATTTGATTTGATTTTGGGTGTCCTAAAGCTGGATTTATTGTATAGTCAAGCCTTGCTTTTGGTGATTTTTGTGTCATTTGTAGTTTTTCCTTGTGGCTCACAAAGATTCTGGTTTTCTCTGAAAGCTGAATTAAACCTCTGCTCTAAGTAAATTACAATCCATTTCAGCTTCTTAGCTCTTTTGGTAGAGGCTCTACCTGGTTTGGAAAGCGCATGGCAAACTAGTTCAGGAGTATGGTAGAAGCTGTGTTAGGAGGTTCAATGCCTGTGATAATTGTTTCTGTGGCAAGATGGAAGGCTTTCAGTTGCAAGGCTGCCTCTGCTATGTTTCTCTACCATTAAGTCACTTAAAAAGACAAGCAAAATATTGCTTCTAATTTTTCTTAAATACAGTTGGTGCATTTATCACAACATTTTGCCTTTTCCTCTTGTTTGGTTTCATTCCATGTCTCTCTTGGTTGCGTGGGTTTCTGTATTTCTACGGGCTGTCCTTTGACTAGTGCTGTCACAAAACCTCCAGCTCATTCCTCCTTCAAGAACAGTTTCAGATATTTATACCATAAAACAAAGTCTATGTTATACGCACCAGTCGCTGGTGCCATTTCTACCTAATGTGCATGGTGTCGAATCAAAGAATGAAGATATTAATATTTTCTATTAGATGTGCTGTGCAACTATATAAACCAAATGCAATTTTTTTCTTTTTTTTTTTTAACTTTTCTTCCTCAACCCATCATTTCCTTTCCATTTTCACAGGAAAACTCTCTAGAAGGTGAACAGAAACCCAGCTGCTTCCTGTGTTTCCCTGGAGGGCCTAAAATACCATGGTATTTCAGCAGATGATACCATGGTAACATCAAGGATGATGTTAGGCTCTAGGCAGGCTGAGAGAGACCACGTCATTCTCAATCTGGATCAGGCTTTGGGGCTCCTCAGTTCCAAGGTGCACCAAGAGGGGTGGCCATTGAGTTACAAAGGCCGGGGTGAGTCTCCACTGGTGTACCAGCAGAGACAATGGTCCAGACCAAGGTGTTTCCCTAGAGTGGTGTGGAAGCCAACTTGTACATCCACACTGTACCTCCGGAAGCTCACTGTGATGCCTCCTTCCTGGCTGCACAGGCAACAGCAGCACAGAAGGAAGGATCATACAGAAAATCAAAGTTGAAGTACCCATGGAAACACACTGAGATCTTACTGAAGGCACCAGGAAACCACCATAATGAGATGTGCACACATTTTTGAGACTGGCAGATGTTCCTCAGGACACGTATTCATGTTTTGTTCCTTATCTGACAAATCCTTGAGGCTACCAAGTTTCCTCTGTCACTCACTCAGAGTAGTGCAGATTGAGTCAGTGCTTTCTATTTTTTTTCTTTCATGCTGTTTGCCTAAATATTTGAGAATATTTTAAGAAGAGCTAAGGTTCACAGAGCTGCCTAGGCCTAGTGTCCAGGATATGAAGACAAGCAGGCTGGATAGTAACGGATTCTTCAAAACCGGTCTGCAACAATTTTGTGGGTGTGCAATTTGGGAGTTCAGATCCTGATGCTCTCTTTAACCACTTTAGCAATGCTTGGGTAAAACTATGCAACACTATCTTAAAAGGAAGTGCCAGGCCTGGAGTGATGAAGTCACCGGAGGTGAGAGAACAAGAAGTGTTGGTCTCTGGAGTGACCGTCTGCAACCCTGCTCCCCACTTCCTTCCACTTACCCCCATCAAGGGAAGTTATGAGTGTTAGAGGGCCATAATCTGGAATAGCTCTGGGAATTTCAGCAATGTTAAATGAGAATAAAACCAAAATGTTAACTGAACAGAAATATCTATTTGTGACCCTCCCTAGAAACATTTCTGAAGAGCAAATTTCCTCTGCACAGAAGATCAGGAAGCCAAATGCTGTCCCACTGGAGGAAACAAAATGCAATGTCCTTCGGATAAGGCCACGTAACTCCAGAGCCAAAGGCCCACCTTGGCCCTCAGGAGAAGGTGGAGATCACTGAGACCTACAGGCTGCTGGGGTGGCTGCGGGGTTGAGCCCTGTGTGACAGACCCTTGTACTAAAGACAGTGGGGCATGTGAGGAAGGAGTGCTGGAGAGGGATGGGAAAAAACAAGTCAGCTCTTGCAATCACAGGCATAGACATTCGTAACAGGTGGGCCCTTGCAGCTCTGCCTTCAAATGATATTTTGAAAGCAAGTAGTTACCTCATGATCAGAAATGATGCACCTAAACTCCTCTTCTGCCTTGAGGCTTATTGACGTTTATTTCTTGATGTTGGTTCAAGTATTAATGAGATCTTTCTCCTGTATCCAGCAAGGGCTGAGCTTGCTTTGCAGCCTTCTTAGCTGAGTTTCTCACCTCTGATGTAGCTAATGATGGAGTCACTTCGGGGTGTCTTGCGCCCTCCCAGATTTGGTTGAGATTGGCCTGTGGGCTCAGAGGATGTACACAGACACACACAGATGGTGAGTCCAAGCAAAGTTGTGTCTTCAGAAAATCCAGTGAGAGTTGTTAAACAGAGCTGGTTGTTACAGCAATGCCAAAGCCAGCTAGCTCAGCCACATTCCTCAGGAAAATGCAACAGAGCCAGGTGTTAACAGGGAAACTAATGGATGAAACCAGCCTGAATGGAGGCAGGGATGATGTAGGGGCAGGGTAGGGCAGACCCAGGAGGGAGGCTGTGGTCTTGGGCTGTGGCCCCCGTTCTCACTAATGCTTGCTCTGCCTTGGCATCAGGTTGCTGTCTCCATGGCACATCGTGCTCCCTCATCTGGCTCCAGCAGGACCCAAAAGTCAGCAAACGGGGAGATGAGAATCTGGTAGCATATCAACAATGTGAAAGAAGTGTATGAGCCCACACAGGGGAGTGAGAATGAGGATGCACCAGGAGGGAGGGCAGGGTTTTGGAGCTTGAGTTTAATGCAGGGAGGCAGGAAGACAGCTGTTCAACCTGGCAAGGGCTCCTGTGTCAAACTGCCTTGTTGTTTGCTTCACTGTTGGTGTGAGAAAAATGTGAATGACACAAAAATGACACCACCTGGGGTAGTGTCCTGATCTGTACTTTGCACTCTGAGAAACACTTCCATTAGGAGTTGGGAGAGGCATGGGGAAGCCTGAGAGGTATTAGTTTCTGTACAGCTGCAATCGTTGTTGCTACATACTGAAAAAAGTGGCGACCAAGTACTCCTTCAGCTCAGTGGCTTGAAGAGGACAGGACAACCTTGCAGTGTGGGACATAACCTGCAAGAAAAAATGACAAAGCCATGGACAACACAGTGTCTGGGGCAACCTTTCATCTGCTGCATTAAGAGAAAACATACAAGAAAACCAAAATAACATCCTTTGGCATTATGTGACCCCGAAAGATTGAAATAAAGAGGAAGATAAATTGAATGGAGATAAAAAATAGCAGCGTTTTTGAAGATACTCATTAGTGGTGACTTTCAATAGTTTTAAGCCTGTGCTTACACAGCTGGGAGCAGAGGCTGCTTTGGGAAGTGCACTCAGCTGCTCTCACACCCGTTTTCCTGTTCACGGTTCTCCTGTTTCTCCGTGGTGCTCAGGAGCCCAGGTCATCGCTTTGGGCAGCAGGTCTACTGGCTGGAGGACACAGGTCTGGAAAGGGGTTTGTTTGCATGGGACACCAGCATCTGAGTGTTCTGTTCCAGTTCACGGAGTGGTGCTTTTTGCTGAGTGTCTCTCTGAGTACCCTGTGGTTCAGTCTGCAAATGGCCTCTGAATGAGCCTCTACCATGGGCTGCATTTCCTCCCTTGCTCAAGGTTATTCCTCAGCCCCAACTTGCTTCACCACCTCCCAGCCAAATCAGCCACCAACTCTTTAATGCTGCTGTAATTTAGAAGGACCAGATGTGAGAGTGGCAGGATCTGGTCCTGTGGGAACAGGGATGTTGTTCCAGAAAATGGAGCTGCTCCATTTTCTTTCCCTTAAGTCAGCTGTGCTCTTGGCATCTTCAAACCCATCTTTCATAGCCATGATTATAGTGATTTAACACATCACAGAGCGCTTACTGCTGTGCCTTGGGAGACTCTGATTTCATAACTGATCATCATGATAATAAAGCAAAGCAGAGGAGCCCCCTCGCTCCCCTCTCCGAGGCTTTCTGTGCCACCAGGAGTGCAGCATGGAGCAAGAGTATTTGTGGGAGAGCTGCAGTGTGTGCAGAAGGGCTGGGGAAAGCCCTTTTCCGGATATGCAGACACGGGGGATTGCTTCCGTGCAGTTGCTGATCTCACATTATTCTGACCAAGAGCAGTCAGGTGTTTCAGACAGGAAGAAATTTCTCCACTTGCATGTGCTGGGGCAAGAGTTTTGTCAAGGGAAGGGTCAAGTCCCTGCCACACTCCAAACAAATTATGGCTTTGAGGATAAGAGTTCATAGATGCAACCACAAGGACTAGAAAGAGCATTTCAAGCCTTTTTATCCCAGGGCAGAAGAGGCTTGAGGGACAGCCTTTCATTAGATTCATGCCAATTTCTTCCTGAGGTAACATCTTATTTTTGATAGAAACCAGCCAGTCTCCACAGCACAATCATACCAGAGCCATACTTCTGGTCTGTCTGCTGGACCAGAGCCCTGTTGTGCTCCAAAGCCAAGTGCCACATCAGGCTGCCTCCTCTCCCTCTCTGCTGCCTCTGAAATGAAAATGCTGGTCTTTCTTGAAAATAATAGTCTTGTCCCAGAAATGCACATAGAAAGTGACAGCTGTGGTATAGACTGTGACAAACTGAGTTGTTTTCTGAATCACCTTATTGGAAATCTTTACTAAGAAGCAGCTGTTTCAGGGGTAACACTGATGATCTTTAGCATGAGCGTGAGGTGGCCGGTGGACGTGTGGTGTGGAGACCCTGGCCACCGGCCCTGCTAGTGAGGACTGCAAGCAAACCGCTGGGCACGTTGACACTCTGTAAAAACCAGAAAAATCTTGAGTTAATCACAGCAGGAAGACAGACAGCAACGACATCAGAGCGCACGGCTGCATCCAAGTGGTTGGTGACTATTACAGACTTGACAGTCTTCCAGAGCAAAGAACTGTGCGCAGCAACAGTGCAAGCCCAAGACAGGGAAAGCAGATGTTCCTGTCTCCTCCTCCATCCTTGTTCCCATATGTAGACTAAGTAGATTTTGTAAAACAGAACATGCTGTAAATCAGAGCTGGGCAGAGTTCACCATTTGGGATAAACACGGCTTTTAGGGTGCACAAGTGAACCGCTGTCATTTAAAAATAAGGTGACTATTGTTTTAAGCTTTCCCTGAATGACTATGCTGGGATGCAAGTGGAATATCTTAGGCTTCACTGAATTAGACTTTACTCCTTCAGGGCTATATTCTTATATAATCTGCATTTTCTTGGATCACCTGTGAAGTTTGGGGTCATCTGAGCAAGAAGTTTCTCAGCTAAAACTACTTGAACCAGCCTATCTTGTCCTTTGTGCCCAGGACTTCCATGGCTCATAGCAGCATTTTTGCAGGATCAAATTGTCTTATTTTGCCCATTTAGCACCAAATAGTACATGGTGCTGTGATTCTTGGGAAAGCCAAATTAAAACCAGTATTTGAATAAGGATGTACTCTTAGGATGTGTGTATCTGTCACTTTCAAAACTAACAGTTTACACTGCACAATATGGTTTGCAGAAGACTGACTTCTGACTGCCTGGGGATTTTGGAACAACAGGAGATATTCCCAAGCAACCGTAAGTGTCTGTTAAAAAAGCTTTTTTAGTCACTGGTTCAGTGGTCAGGAAGCTGCTTCCTGATACACACATTACTTGAAGTCTTTAGGTTCCTGGTGAGTTGTTGTATCTCTCTGCAGCTTGGACCTTCTTCAGATAGTCCCAGCTCCACCTCTGCAGGGAGGGCTGGAGTGGGGGAAACCAGCCCACGCAGAATAAGCAGGAGAAGCCCCATCAGGCTGCTCCTGGCTTCACGCAATGTTCTTACACAGCCTGAAGACCTGTTCTCGCAGCAGACCTGCCTGGGTGTGATGCTGAAAACCCACAATCTGGTCTTGCAAATGATGTACGCAAAAGGGCTTCTTCCTTCTAATACATTAGCTCAATCACTTTATGAAGATTTATAATCCTGTAACAAATCTATAATTAGCGTCTGAAAGAAAACTTCATAAAATCGGTATACTCTAATGTCGTTTGTGTAATATGCAGCCTTTTAGCTGTATGCGGATTTTCTTTCTTATGAATGTTTTATCCCTTATATATCCCTTTTACACAGTTTAATTAAAAATGAGAATTTTTAAAAATTAAAATTCTGTATGGAATGAAAATCTTTTATTAGACATAAAAGTGGGCTTGTAATCTTCCAGTACACCTTTATTTTCTGATAGCCTGACTGAAAAAAAGCACCCTGTTTTAGTAAAAAAAGGGAAATAGTTAATTTACAAGTGTCACATTAAAAAAAAACCAGACTCAAAAAACCCTGAAGGAAAACATGCTGAGAATGACTGATTTTAGTCAAAACACCTTATATTTTAATTAATACATGTTCATAAACAACTAAGCAATATTAAATTTTAAATGAAATATTTTTAAAAGACTGAGATCAGGGAACACATCAGATCAAAATAATTTTTTTCCTGGATTTTAGTTAAAATTTTTGAAGTCTTGCTTTTCTCTTGCAATTCAAAATGGGAACACACTGCTAATTCTCATGAAATGAGGGATCCACTTCTGTGCCCAAATTAGTCTAAGAATGGTTTCTTTTACTTACCACAGGCCAATAGAAATTTTTAATTGCAAAAGACATTTTATTACACTTAATAAAATCCAGGTCTCCTTGTGATGGGATCCTTCCCTCACTTCCCACAGTGTCGCTGAAACATCATCCTGGTCTCCTGCAGAAGGCTGTCTAAATGCTGCCCCAAGTCCCAGGGTCTGGGGGTTGCTATTTTAAACCTGAACATGGGCCTTGTGACATGCTGAAGGAAGAAAAAAAATCAATTTCTGATAATGAATCTAGTTATTTTCCTAAACTCAGAGGAAATCTGCAGCACAGCTGGTGGTCCTGGAGGAGAGTGAAGGAATACTGCTTAATGAGAACCCGGTGGGCTAATTAGTCCGTTGTATGATATGGTTAGTCAATAGGACATAAACACTCAGAAATTTTGAATGGCATAATCATGATTGACCTTAAGGTAGCGGTGGCCTAATAAGCAGTTAAATGTGCCTGAGCAAGAGGGGATGCTTGAGCAAGAGGGGGTTAGGAGGAACTGTGCTGCTGCATCTCTGCACAGTTTGAAGCAGAAGAACAACAGAAAGGAATGTATTACTGAGGCTTTTAGTAGCAGAAGAGAGGCTGCAGCATTTCCAGCTCAATCCATGGCATCTCCTTGGTGTACAGACCCAGAGTTTGTAGGTGCACACAGAGGGGCAGCACATATTGCAGGAGTTAAGAGGGAATATGGAATGGAGAAAAAAGATGGGGATCTGAGCTTCAGGTTTATGTTTCCTTTTGGCCTACTGAGAGGTCCTGAAAGGGTTTTGTCTTCCTCTCTCTGGCTCAGCACCCCAGTCACGTGCACCCAGACTGCCTCCTCTAGTGACTCTTTCAAAATGCTTGCTTTTGCAACCTGTACTTCTCCCTTTTGGCTTTATGACAGTTATTTTTTTGATTTTTTTTTGTTTTATTTTTAAAAAAGCATTTGCTAACTTGAAGTTCCAAGTATATGGTTATTCCTTTCACAGTCATTTTGCTGCGGTCTCCTAAGTTGCGTGGTCCTCCTCACTCGCGGGTCTTTGAAGAAAGCTGCTGCTACCAGCATGGGCTTGCTGGGAGTGCAGGATTTGCCTCCCGGCTGCCCCAGGCAGCTCACTGCGATCCTCCTTAGGTTCTTCTCCTCTCACACCTCCCATTTCCTCTGACTCAGCTGATTGCTGAGCATCTTGCAGCACTTTCCTGGCCTTGGCCTCTGTTCTACAAGGGCTCCAGCTCCCTGCCATTACTTTCCTATTGCTACTGGTTTCATTTCAGTCTGTTGCTATTTCATATAAGCCTGCCAGATTTGCCTGCATGATTGTTCTTTTGTCCAGATGGATGTTTAGCTCGGGCTATTTAGTGCTGATCTGGTTTTCCTATTGCTTTGTGTGTACCCAGGGGAAGAGGTTTTGTATTAAAATTCTCCTGGAGTGCTGAGTCACTTGAACTCTGCTGCTGTGTCATGTCCTCAATTGTCTGAGTACGGGACCTGGTTATGTCATATCTTGCAAAATGTGTTTTCTGTTTCCCCGTCGGAGTTTTGCCTGAATGGCTTCCAAATTATCCACCTACTGGAAGCTTGGAAAGTTCTCTCTCATGATGTAATTCCCCTCTTAAAAGTCTGCTTTGATCTTTTCCAAGGCCCTGGTTGGGATTTGATAACAGGGATACTTTTTTGCATGCTTTGCCCTTTCTGTATATTGCTGGGCATTCAGGAGGAGTTACTGCTTGTGATTTGGCCAGCCATACAATTCACAGATACCAACTGTTTGTACTGTTGCCCCATCAGATGATAGCCATGTTACTGTATCCTGAGACTAAACTTTTGATTGCACTCTGAAACACACGTGTAAATGTTGCTGGTTGGGCTTCCACTGGTGATTCAAAGTTCACTAGACCCTCCCTGTGGCTCACTGAGGCTAAGCTCAAGCCCGGAGAAATTGATTATCCACAGCACTTCCCCAAAAGACTGATGCTGATGCAATGATCAGCGGAGAGTTTTGCCTTGAACAAACAAGTGCTCTGGCTTCACTCACTGGTAATCAGTGGTGACACTTCTTTTTTTGTGATTCTGTTCAGTGGTTTTGGGTCAATGCAGATACCCAAATATCTGCAAGGCTTTCAGTGCTCTTAGACGAGTGAGCCAGTCTGTGCCAGTTTCCAGAGATTTAACAACCCATTTTCTTTGCAGCCTTGTAACTTCCTTCCTTAGTGGCTGCACTGCACATTTCTCATGTCTCATTGGCTGCCTAGAAGCTTATTTATAGCTTCACTTCCTTGTCTTGTGTCCTTGTCCATTAGAGTGCTTGACCTACAGTGGCTGCTGTCTCACCCTGAGGACATTCTCAGCTCTGCTTTACCAGATCACAGTTTACATTGTCCTGCCTCCTGCTGGGTCCTATAAACCCCAGGCAATGCATTTTCTAAGAGTTTCTTATTGACGGTCTGTATTTGCCTGATGGTTTTAGCATGGCTTTTTTGTATATTGTCAACATGTAGTCACATTTTTGCAGCCTTATGCTGATGTTTATTGTTGCTGGGATGAGCACTGCAGCTGACTCTGCTATTTGCATGGATATGAATCAATTGTTGATCCTGCAGCCTTGAGGTGGGTGTACTGCCTGCATGGCTGGCAGCCTTCTTTTCCAGGCAACATGAGGCCACATCAGGCAATTGCATTGGCCTAGATCTGTACTGTGTTTCTTAATTAGCTTTAACTTTAGCCTTTCTTTGGTGACCTCATGATGCAGGATCTGCTACTGTCTGATCCTCTCCTTTCAATAGATCAGCAGCCCTCACAATTTTCCAAGAATTGCCGCAGATTTAGATAAATTTCTGCAAGCTTCTGTTTTCTTATGCTGAGTTTGTCTCAAGGGTAAAACACTTAAATGTACATTACCTGTAGGGGTCTACACATGCACGAGGTATGTAATCTTACCTTGTAGTCAATGAAGGTCTAGTCCAGAGAGCTGAAAGGACAACTCAGCTGGCCAACTTTGGGTGCCTACTTTGAGGCAGAATGGCTGAACAGCTCTCCACTGCAATCTCCATTGCCTATAGTGACAAAGGAGGGAACACTGTTGTTTTATACAAGTCTAGTGCTGTCTGAGATCTCCTAGATATCTGAGACATCTGCAGTGGATTGGCCAATATGATAAAGAGCAGCAGATGGAGACCAGAGCAGGTATTCCACAGAACCTAAAATTACACTGGACATATCAGCCTCTGCAAACAGGACTTTAGACATCTACCACCCATGTAGGCACCTAAGTTTGGCTATCTCACTATCAGGAAAGTGTCTGGGGCTTTTTGAAATGCCCTTGGATTCCCTGCTTGGCCTCCAGCTGCTGTTCCTAGGCATCTCATGGGGCACCCAGTTTGGGCAGTTGCAGCTATCTCATCATGTTTACAAAGTGCCAGAGCATTATCTCAAATGATTAATCTGCCACATATCACAACAAACACTCTTATTTGTTTCTGTGGTGTGTTTCTTCCCCTTTTCCCAGTGAGATAACAAAGTATTTTTCCACAGTCTTCTCACCAGTATTCAGCAGTCAGCCCTGAACACAGAGTCGTTACCAGCTTTCACTCTCTCCATGCTTGTGCTTCTTCAATGTGCCTTTGCATTTTCTTTCTAAAGGTCATAGTTGTTCCCATATTTTGCTGTTTATTTATTTGCTCCCCATTCAAGACAAAATGGCCAACAAAACCTCACCTTTTTGTGCTGTGTTGCAACTAATAACATCTAGGCTTCCATAGCTCTGCTACTAAGAGCTGTTTATAAGCTCCTAGGAGCAGAGCTATTTAAGAGTGCAATTCATATTCTACTGTATTTACTTAGACATGGTTTGGGATACCTCCTCCAGACTTTTTCTCCTTCCAGTCTGTACTTCACCTTCCAAAATTCAAGTACATTTATGTTATGCTAAAGAAGAGATAATGCTGGCAAATAACCTGATAGCCAAATTAATGAGGATTATTTCTCACTGTTGATACTGTGGCTCCAGCCTGCAGGAAAAGAAATATTTCCTAATTGCAACACATAGAAAACATAATAATAAATATGTATATATAATGGTTGAACACTAAAGTATTTTATTTGATTTTCATTTGTGTCAAATGGAGCACTTAATTGCTCCGGCCACTAGCTTCAGCCTCTGACCTACATTTATGTCAAGAACTGCATTAAAACATATGAAAGACAGGAATGGCTTTAGATAGCTTTGTCCAGTTTTTAATCTGATGAATAAGAGACTGTCTCTGAATTAGAGACAAGTGTCACCCAATCCCGGATCTCCAGTAGGTGTAAATGTGACTCACAAAAAAGGGGGCTGAAATACTTCAGGTAAAGGCAACAGCCCCCCCCACATCCCCAACCCACTCAGGTACATTAATTTAAGAAAAGCAAACATTTGTAAGAGAAAGCCATCCAGCTAGAAATATTGAGAACATGTGTTTTTCTTGTTGCAGCACAGCCAAAAGAGACAAACTTCCATTTACACAGTATCACATTTTGCCAAATTAGCAGTAACAGTTCTATTAATATTTAATATTTATATGACACTGTCATCAGGAGGCCAGTCGGGTCTGATCCCTACTGTGTGACATGTGCAGACACGAAAAATTATTTAGATTATATTTATATATGTTGAGGAACCATTGTAACATGCTGCAACCCTATTGTGCCTGCCAGGATGTGGGCCCCAGCTCCAAAGGGCTTAGGTGCATTTTTAGGACAATTTACTTTTATAACTGTGAAAGCTTCAAGTAAAATTCTTTCTTTGTCGTTTTTTGACATAGCATTAAAAGCTGAGTTTATATGTTGAATCAAACAATTAAGGGATCTGGTTCTGGTATCGCCTTTTCAGGATGTCACTGAGTAGTGGAAGGGGGCATTTCCCGTGGCTCGGATAGAGTTGCAGAAGGAAAGGTGTATGTATTTTTGTTTTGACATGGAAAACTTGAGCAGCATGGAGTTTTATCTTTGTGTATAAAAACAGATCGGTTTGAACCTCCAGTGAAACTGGTGAGATGTTTTGGTTTACCAAAGCCATGTGAATTTTTCAAAGGATTGGAAACCACATAAAATGAGGCTCCCTGTCCTAACCTTGTGAATGCTCCGTCTCCCTCAATTTAGGTGTTACAAGGCATGAGCTGTTTGCCAGTGTATGAACTGGGTCCTTCAGCACAAACACCAAATAAGTAAAGACCATAATATTACCTCTGCTATTACTACCACTACCAATTTGCCATCAGACATCCGTCAGGTAATTTTGAAATCCTTAGCTTAAATTTTAATAGCTTCTTTTCAGCATACACAGGTTTGGTCTGAGGTTCATCCTGATATTAACTGACCAGGAAGGTTAGTCTCTGACCATTTGGGTTGGTTGAGCCACCAACTCCATGTAGCTGTATAATCCTAGCAGAATAGCTAAACTGGTTTTTAGTGTGATGAAGTTACCCCAGCTTTAGTGCCATTTTGGTAGGGTGCTTTGCATGACTGAATTCACCTGCTCCTCTCCAGGGAGGGACCTTGGACGAACACCCCGTGACTATCCCTCCCAGCCTGGAGTCCGTAACAGTCCAGCTGCCATCACAAAGGCATCCAGGATGGCTCACAGGTACCATGGGGGCTGTAATGCTTTCAGTGGTCCTGGCTTTGGTGGCTTGGAATAACCTTTGGTTTTATCCACCATTGTGAGAAAGGAGATTGGAGGTTTCTATGAAGCACATGTTTTTCTGAGTTAACAGTGTAGAAATGATGAGTTAGAAGTCAGGAATAAGCAAGCTTTTAGCTTCAAGCTTTGTGCATTTGACTCTCCAGATTGTCCGCACTCTCCATATTTTGGTTTACATCATTTGTCTCAGAGTGCATGAGCTAGATCCCTTCAGATGAAAGTAAGCCAAATGATGTGCTCCAGGCAACCAAGCACCTAATGTGCTCCAGCAATTAACAGGAGTTCTGTCTTGAGGACTGCATTAGAGCTGTCCTGAAATAAAATCGTGAGGCATGCAGTGTAGCTGCCAGGTTCTCAGCACAAGCAGTTTTGCAGCTGTTCAAATCTGCAACAGGATAATCTGGTGCTCCTGTTGCACCACTTGCAAATGCAGATATACCCTGAATCCATGTATGTCTGTAAGGAACATATACATACATGCAAGCTCATTGCCTCTATGTGACAGCCTGTCTCCCAGAACGTCCATGATTCCCCTGGTACTTAGAGCCTGGGGATTCTTTTTTGGTTCATAAATTGCAGTAGGAAGATGTGTGTGAAATTTCTATCATCTAGGATTCTTAGCAAACTCTTCTGTGACAACTGATTGAAGAAAACTGGGTGAATATATCTGGAAAGTGTTTCTTGGAGCTATACGCAATGACAGTTCACTGCATTTATAGCATTCCTTGCAGAGTTATTTTACTTGCATTACTTCCAGAATGCTTGTTACAGAACAAATTCAGGCAAAATAAATAATATAATAATGTAATGTCACACAGACATTTTTGAAACATTATTTTTCTTAGCCAGCTAAAGAGATATTTTCAGCTCTGAAGACAACAGAAGAAATTTTGTCCTGATCCTGATCTAAGTGTATGTATCTTTCAGACCCAGGGAAGCTAAAGCTTTGAACATCCAAAGGCTCTGCTAAATCCTCACTGTTCCAATTCTTACCTGGCTTTATTCATGCCCCCAAATTATACTGTATAGACATAAAAGCAAACTTCTCAACCAAATTAAATGGTTAAATTCTACTTGCTCAGTCTAGCTACTTTTAGGTAGGAAAGGAGCACTGTATTCCATATAGCTTGTGAAGAAATACCATGTTGTGCCTTTAATGTGGACTCATACATAATTCAGGGAGCCTTGCTCACCAGAGCATGTTGATTTTTTTTTCCTGTTTTTTTAAAGACAGAAATGTAATAGTGGTTAAGACTTTTCTGAGGAACTTTGCAAGAATTTTAGCTCTCCAGGTATTGATGATGTGGCTTTAATATATCACGGACCAATTCCAGCCTCTGGCGTAGTTAATAATAACTTTCAACTTACAGCGTGTAATCCTGCAACATAGAGCTGAGATGACTATTTTTCATAAGTGTCAGTTCTAATAGATCTCTGTTTACTTACAGTAAGGTGTATTTGGGTTCCTATGCACCACTTTCCTTCCCTCCTACCCATCCATCTACTTCTCCACCAAACCAGAGATTTCCACCTCCAAATGGAAGTTATCGCCTACCAAAGGCCCCTTCTGGACCATTTTTTCCATCAGCTTGCTAACCCCACATCCAGATATGGGGTAAGAAATTGTCCCAGTATGAGGAGGTGTAGAATGAAGCCAAAACATTATTTGAGTAACACTAGACTTGAACCTAAAGCTGTGAAAAACATAAATAACATAAAATATGCTTAGGTCTGAGTAAGCTTTGGTTGTTAAATGTTCTGCCCAAAGGTGGCATTTCAGTAAGCTTAGAACAGTTACAAAAGTCAGGATAAATTTGTAATTTTTGGAGGTGAGAGGGAGAAAAGAGAAAGAGATGCATAATGATAGATTGCTTTCTTTAAAAGACACCTGTCTCCTTTCTTTCAATAGTTCATTTGGCAAGGGACTCATTCAAAATGCAGAAAATAAGGCTTTAGTTTCCTCATCTACCTGAGGAGATCTGAACCGACCTTCATTTTCCAGGAACAGACCCTAATCACCAGACCATCTCCCAGCGCAGGAGAGAGAGAGGAGAAAGGTTGTTTTTTCAATACCTCTGATAGAGTATGTTCTACTTTGTTTACAATATTGAAATATTCATGAGAGTGATGTCCTGCCTCTCCACTGCAGAGACTAAACCCCATGATATAGAGTTGTTCTCTCTGGCTTAATGAATATTTCAATATTCTATATACAGTGAAACAACATCAACAGGGGAAAAAAAAACAAACCAGAAAATATTTCCCAGCAGGATATTCCCCTGTGCAATAGCTGTAACTTTCTTCTCTAGGTTCCGATCTCTGTGTGACAAGTAGGAACCGAACCCCAATCTTCTACCTCCTGGCTGGACTTTGCAACCACCAAGTAAAGAGGTGGCAACACATGTTTGGGGCATTTTTAAAACATTATTTCAATGGTTTCTTTTCTTTAAAAGAGGTCAAAATAGAAATGCATTGCTTTATTTTTTTCAGGTAATCAAGAAAATTTGTAAATGCTTCATATTTGTTCATTGGACCTTGCCAGGTTTTGTTCCCAAACATGAGAATTCGGTAATTTGCGTGCCTCTTGACTTATGATTGGTGGAAAAATATCAGGGGAAGGAAAGATAATTTTGCAGCTGTTTAATGTGTAAATCAAAAAGCAGTGGTTGGAAATATAACATTAGCAATTTTGGAGTTGCCTTCTGATTGTCTTCTGATGGTATAAGATCAAATATGGTCCATTTACAAATTATAAGTTTGTTGTTTTTCTTTTTCCCCTTACTGGTAGATACAGAAATTCCACACAGGAGTTGTTGGGTCTGTGAACATGGGGAGCAGACCTTTTGAATAAGGGCTGTTTCTGAACACACGGTTTTCAGGGTATTGCTGCTGTTCTAGAAATGGCTTTTTTGATTTGCTTCAAACCTTAGCAGAAAAATATCTCTCCTGGCCATACACCAAAGTACCTGAAATTTCAGGCTGTTGGGGGTTGTCCTGCCTCTATTTTTTGATTAAAGTGAGGGTAAGAGGTTCACAACATGGCTTATTAAGAACAACGTCTTACAGCTTTAAATAAAACCCTCTTAGTTTTTTACCATTTTACCTTTTCAGTTAGGATGAGTTGCAATTCATGCCAAAAAATGCCCTGCCAGCGCTGAGGCTCCTGTTTCATTGCTTTATTAGGTCTTGAGCTACATGATTAGCCTGGGGGATAGATTCACAAATAACAGCTGCTCAGCTGGGGTGTTTCCTTAATCCATGCCTCTCCCTTTCAGAATCAAAGCCGTTCCGAGGTACGAGAAAATTATCTGTACCCCACAGAGCTCTACAGAGTGAGTAGGGAAGCGAGTAAATGGGCATGTCTCTAACTGGAAATCTTGCAGAGGCTTAGATGAGACAACTGCACTTCAGTGACAGAACTACTCTCTGTTGACACATTTAATCTAAATTAATTTTTTTGTCTTTATGCAACAAACTAAGATCTAAACTGTCTGGGGCATCGGAAAAGCAAGCCCCAAAAGATAGCTGTAACCAAGCTGCTGTGTGAGCAGTACCATGGAAATGCTGATAATGTCTTTAGCGCTAATTATTGTACATAATAAAAGATATTTATCTTTCTGCTTAGGAAATCCTGTGGATGTATTGCATTTGTCCATTCCTACCTCTCTGATACTGTCTTTCATATGTACTTAGTAAAATTTTTATAATGAAAATTACAATAAAATATAAAATGTGGGATCTGACTGCTTACTTATTTACCTTCGCATGAATAGCAGTAGTTTCACTGAGCTCAATTGATCTAAACCTCGATTGATGAAGTCACTCTGGAATTATTGGTTGCAATAGAATCCTACTCATTTATATTAATTGAAAAAGTGGTTAACTGAAGCTAAAGTGGTATGAAATAAAAGTAAATGAGAAGAGAATCAGTGCCATTTGTTTATTGTTTTAATACCTGCTGTGGTTTTCTGATACTGTTATGTGAAATAATTCAATGGGTATCTTGCAGCCAACTAAGTAGAATCTGATGGCAAAAAAAAAAATGTCTATTTTCTAGCTGTAATGAATAAAATTCCTTTAATAATAAGACAACTCTTCTCTGAAAGTTTTTGGCTGTGTTTGGGAATTATTTTGAGACAGTAGGAATTATTGTGCTAGTTGCAGAATGATTTTCTGTCTCTGTATCAGCCTGAGTTTTTGAAGTCAGTCCCATAAGGTAAGTAAGGCTGCATTAAGAGCTGAAATACAAAATCGAAGAGAAGAAAAACATTACTTTTAATTCTTGGGCTGTTGGACTTGTGCGGATATGTACTCTCCATGCATGTGAGTGTGTTTGTATGTAATTGGAGCTCAAGACAAGGTTGAGGGAGCAGACGCAAGACAAATGGTTCTTGTAAGAGCAACATGCCTGGTACTATCTTGTAATTTTAAAGCATCTCTCTCCTCCAAATAAATTATTATAGTTATTGTCCCTTCATTACTCTAGAGTTCTGTTTCCTGCAAGGATTCAGAATAAAATATGCCACTGCTCGTCACATAAATAGTGTTTTATTTCTGCTAGCCATGCAGAGCAGCACTTCAGGGAGAGGGAACCAGGATTCTGTCCTTCCTTTTGCCTCATGGAGGGAATATCTGACTAGTTGCCCATCAAGAATTCACTCTGTATAGCCATAAATTGGGGGAATTAGAGAGTTGCATTTCAGACAATGATTTGAAGCTTTGCACAGGTCAAAGCCAGGCCATACCCTCCGTCAGCTCGAAGGGGGATGGGTAGGAACCAGCATGTAGCTGGAAGTCTGAAGTAAGCTTGTAGTGTCCATGAAAAGCAATTACAGAAGTCCACAGACCTGAAGAAAGGCCATGTGCCCACCAGGCTGCCTCCTTTTTACTCATTATTCTCACTGGTTTGATAAAGAATATAGCTTCTGCTTATGAAACTCTCAGTATCACTGCCTTTCATGTTAGAAACACAGGTTAAATTTCTCTTTCCCAAGCTGTACTACAATTTTAACAGCTGACTGTTATTTTTAATCTTTTCTCAGTATTTTCTGCTGTGTCACACTGGTAGGCAGGTTTGGGTTTTTTAGTTGGGTTTTATTTTTTTCCTATGTCCCTGTCTCAGGAGCAAACAGAGGGCTTGCCAATTTGTCTTCTGGTGCCCCATGACTTTCATTGTCACAGCTTGATGCTGAGACACACAGATATAAATATGTGCCTCACTCTGTGTGTGGTGCTCATTGTGCTAATTACTTCTCCTCTGCATGAAAGGAAAGCTTTAGGTAACTAAGTGCTGCCTCAGAGATGCAAACATTAAGAAGTTCTGAGGTTATTCTATTTTTAAAATTTCATAGCTCTGAGTTTGTGCATTGAAATAGAGGAGCCTGGAGGTGATGGGCTCACTGATGGCAGTGGGAGTTTTGACATTGGTGTTAACAAGGTAAAAGGCTCTTCTTCGAGAGTTCAGGATAGTCCTTGCTGAATTTTGGGTATTTACCCAATGAGGCCTCCTTTAAAGATAGGTTTATTTCTCTAAATATCATTTGTTATAGCCAGGCACTAACAACAGAGAGACCCAGAGCTGGCACATAGCTTACATGCACCTCCCTGCTGCCCTGCAGCACCTCCACGGGGGAGCCGTGGGTCTGTATGGGCATATGGCAAGAGATTGCCTTCTTCAGTGAGGCTGATTCACCTAATCCTTAAGTGAAATAACACCACACAGAGCAGGCTTCTTTAAGCTGCATATTTGTTTTTTACTTTACAGGTTACAATTATAGCAGAGCATATGGCAATGCAGATGAGCAGTCAAGGACTGGACCCCTGGGATAAGCGTAGCCGCAGTCCTACCTCAGTGAAACCCAGTGACTTATGCCAGGGATGACTCTGGTCCCAGGAGCCATCTGCTTCCTTGCTGGAGGAAAGCTGCGCTGGCTGCATGGAGCTGGCTGATCAGAGCAGCAGAGCACAGCACCCAGCTCAGACAGGTAGCCAACAGTATGCTCGAAAATGCAGGGAGTAGCACCTCCACATCTGCTTTTGAGTGCCTGCAGTAGTGCCGAGAAGTAGTTGAATGCAGGCTGTATATCAATAGTTTTCTGCAGTATCCTGGGGCAAGGGAATGAAAGAAAACACACTTGTTGTCAGGATGGTCACAGTTCCTTGTACTTCTACTAAGTGATCTTGCCCTGTTACTCAGTGTGCTGCCATCCCATTCAGTCCAGGAGTAAAGTGACAAATAAAGAAAAATAAAGCTCATGTCTATGCTGCTGACTGGGGACATTTGTGTAGAAGTTTGCATTTCAAAAGCATACTTGCTTTAATGCTTACCTTTCAAAGAAAGAACTGCCTTCAGAATGGTATGTACCGTAAACCTCCTATCATGTGAAAAAACCTGGCATGGTTGTCTGCCTGCCTTCACTGCCTGTAAGAACTGTCTGCTAGAACTGCCTGTTAGCTCAGTTTCTATGGACAACTTCTAAATCTGCCGTGGTTTTGATCCTCCAGCGCTGTTTCTCTGTCATCTGTTCACTCCTACTATAGACAACACTCTCCTACCAGTATTTCATTCCTGTGCAGTCCGTGGACCTGTGCCACTTGCCCCAGCATGTGTCAAGGGTGACACTAGTTGTGCCAATGTGGTAGATCTGTTGTCCAAGGTAACTCCACATTCCTGGTCTGAGGGTCTGATTTTCCCCCACCACGTGTGGGAGGAAGGAAATACCCTCAGGTGTTTCTCCTGTGCTGCGTATGGTCTTACTACTACTTTACTCAGTGCAGGTGACTGGTGAAATGCATGTCAATGTGGCTGAGCACAGCTGTTTTGAGAAGGGCTATTGCAATTGGAATTTATCCCATGTTTATGTAAATGGAAGCAACTGCTCAACGTTGCTAAAGGACAGAGTGCGGCATTTTCAAAGGAGAAGGTTGGTACAACTATGAATCCTCTGGAATAATGGGATTTGTATGGGGGAAGTGTCTAATCCCTTTCATAATAAACAGATTTATGAATGACAGATGTGGATAAATAATGAATGCTTCCAATTCAAGATCAAGGATTGAGTGAGCACAAGAAAATGCAGTCACAGCTCTGGCTGAATTTTAAACACCACTTAAAATCTCAGTTTAGCCATGAAGAAGACCTATTAGACTGTTCGGTTCTGCCTGTGCTCTTTACTTCATTAGTGTTAAATACTTATAATTCTGCAGACATGGCTGAAAGCTGAGGTGGGCTAAGAACAAAGAGATGCAAATAACTAATAAGATTTCACGCTTTATCCAAAGTGTTCTTTAAAGTTGTTTCACTATGAACACTCGAGGACAAACAGTAAGTGTTAATTGAATTGAATTGAGTGTGAATGCACATATCAGTCTTGTCAGCACTAATAAAGCCAAAGAGACAACAGTGAGGAATATTATATCCACAGAAAATATTAGTTTGAGAGGCACTTAGGGCTGGATAAGCTTTCCAAAGCATGTAATGTGCTTGGGATTTGAGCACATATGGTAAAGTTTTAATACAGAAATTAGAAAAGGAACTAGATTTTTCTTATAAAAGGTCATCTACTTCATCTCCTTGTCAGTGAAGGATCCTTTTTTCAGGTATTCCTTCCAGGGTTAACTTCCTAGTGTTTTATTAATTCTAATTTCAGGATTTTATCTGCACTGACCCAGTGAACACAAGGAACTCCTTGCTGCAGGCTAGCCTTGGAGTAAATTGCTTAGTAGTTTTTTTAAAAGGCCTCAGTGCATTTGTTGATGGCATCTGCACCTGCGCTATTGACAAATGAACCAGAGACTATCAATCTGGCAGTACGTGGTCTCAAGACAATTTCCTTACTGGTATGCTATAGCTGGATTATAAGACATTTGTATCAGTGTGTAAAGCATCTCTCCGTTTACTTAGAGACAGGAAATCAGGTTTTCTAACTGAGCTAATGTATGAGGTTTTCTAGGGCATCCATCAGCAATGTAGCTAAACTGCCTGTGTCAGTGCAGCAATAAATATGAATGCAATCATGTTAAAGGGTGCACAGCGTGATTAAAGCGGCTGCATGCTCAGCACAAAAGATGGCCTCAGACCAGTCTCGCAGTGGATGGGGCACATCTGCCATATGCTACAGCAGGGAATTATGGAGAGGAGCACTGGCTGTGGGTGAGCTCCTCCAGGGCATGTGTCTGAGCGCCTTGCTGTAGCTAGAGCAAGGTGAAGGGCTGTATTCATACCAGTAATTTAAATGGTGTCAGGGAACATTTCTAGGAACTGGAACTTGATTATTTGCAGTGTGAAAATACTAGCCCAGCCCTTGGCACTGTTAAGGCTTGGCTCAAACTGGCTGTCTCTTAAACGTCCACGGGGCATGGTCTAGGGGACCACATGAGACAGGGGTCCTTCTTCACGGGTGGTCTGAATGCAGCCATCCTACTCCTCAGGGCAGATATGGGTTATTCTCCAAAATCTGAGAAATGTCCCTGGGCAAATGTGACATGCTGATGCAGGTGTGGTTTTGGGTGCCCCATCTCTGCTCCTGCAAGCAGGGACTTCTGGGCTTGGGTCCAGCCCTTGCACTGCTCACAGCAGGCTTGGAGCATCCAAAGGCAGAGCGTGTAAGAAGTGAATCTTGTGAGAGTCCACAGGAGGATTTTGGATGTGTTTTCTGTCAGGATGATGTTGCCACCCTCACACACAAGGTCCCATGTGGTTGGTTCCTGCCTCATTGTCTTTTCACAGAGCTTTTCACACTTGCTTGCCCGCCACAACAATCTGCATCACCCTTGTAGTCTCCAGCCTTGTACCCATACAGCTCCCTGGTGCAAACCTCTGTTCTTCCTTTGCTCTTTTCTGTGGCCACCCCTGAAGTGCACCCTTTCCCAAAATGCCTGTGCAGCCCAGTTCCCATATTGAAGAGTGTAACTTAACAGTCAATCATTAAAAGCGATTAATTATAAAATATACCATCTGTGTATTTATCTATGGATATGAATATATGTGTGTATGTACCTCTACTTATCTATCTATCTATCTATCTATCTATCTATCTATCTATCTATCTATCTATCTATCTATCTATCTATCTATCTATCTATCTATCTATCTATCTATGTCTATCTGTCTGTCTATCTACCTACCTATCTCTCCACATATGCAGATAGGGAGGTAAATAAATGTAAGCCAAAAGTGCAAACCTAACAAAATATTTGAGGTGCTTCCATGGCCCTCCTCTCCCATGACAACTGAAGTCCTGTCAAATTTTGTGTTATTATCCCAACAATGTTTCTGGACAAAAGGAGAGGAACCAGGCAGGAAGAAAGACAAACTGGTGGAGGAATAGGGAGTAGACCCAGCTTGCCCAAAGCCTGTTCACCAGAGCACTGCATGTGGTGGGTCCTTGACCCACATACTCCTGGGGGTTGTAGCTGAATGAGCAATAATAATAATAATCAAAGAGCTACGCATCCAGAAGATACTATTTTACAGTTCATTTCAGGGGGTTATATCTGAGGTTTCTATTTAATAAAAACCCCTCAAACCTAATGTCATGTAGGCTGATGTCTAGGACTAGGAAAAATAGTTACCACTGAAGTGATTTAGGGTTAGTAACCCAGACCACCTACATATTATTGAACTGAAAAATGTCCAAGTTCAGTTTTCAAAATGCTTCACTAAGAGTAGCCTGCATGCCATATGTCTGCAAATGTTGCCTTCTACAGTACGTACAAGGAAATCCAACAGCCTTGGAAAGCTCATATTTCATTTGATGCTGCTGCTGTGTTTATAAGAAACAGAAGAAAAAGAATTGTCTGATGGCAGAATATGATTTATAGCTTTATGCGTAGGAGTGGGATGAAAACCCTGCCTCCTGGCAGACAGCCTCCTGTCCTGCATCTTTCCAGTTGATTTCAGCTCGGCAACAAACATCTAAAAGGATTGGAGTTAGAAATGACTGAGTTTTCCATTTAGGAAAGCTGGGAAGTGTCCAGATGTCTAAAAATGATTTTTGACTGAATAATCTAGGAGCAGACAGAAGCATTTCCGTTAGCTTTCTGCATTGCATTTTACTTTTAACTACATTTTGGATTTGGTTTAGGATGTAATTGCTGACTTTCTGCAGACCTGACAGAGATGCAAAGTCAGACCAGCACCCTGGACTGGACATTTCACAGGTGAAACATGGGGAATTTAAGTGGAAAACAGTGACAATACCAGCCCCTAGGACTCACTGAGGGGTCCAGCCTTGAGCGTCTATCCAGTACTGAGGCCAGTTTACACTAGCTGTGACATAAGAACATGAAATTCATAGAAGATAGGCTAAGCATCTTCACTGTGAATGATCAAAAACAGAGGGGCTTTATTTTCAGTTTGCCAGTGGAAAAAGTGTGAAGGGCATCATTTTAGCTCAAACCCCAAGTCTTGCTGACAGCAGGATGATACTGGCTAAATGGTTTCAGTCAGGCCAAGTCACTTGCAAGCCCAATATTTTGACTTTGAATAAGATGTAAGATCTAGCACCTTTGAAGTCCAGAGTTTTGAAACATCCAAGACACCCAGAACCCACCTGCCTTCAAATAACTTCAGTGAGAGTTAGATACTTTAGAGTTAGATACTTATATGCTTTTGAAGATCTGGTTGAAGTGATATATAAAAATGGGACTTCAGTTCTGAAAGATCTCAAAAATGTTTTTTTTTTAAAAATTGTGTAGCATGTGAATGTGTCTTGGCAAAACTTTGTCATAAAATGAAATCCAAGGATAACTTTGGATTTTATTTTTTTCATACTTTCCAGCATCAGTTGTAACTTTGGTAATTGGATATGGTCTGGCCCCATTCCTAATTCTGACACAGAGCAGAGGGTACTTGATACAAAACCGTGAACTATTTTTAGAGAATATAAAAGAAATTAGCTACACAGATGGCTGCTGTGCAGCAGAGTGCACCGAAGGGTCTTTTGTAAAAGTATTGCAAGTCTGGAGGAGGGAAACGTTCTCAAGACTTGTAATCCCAGTTACAGCGAGGTGAGCATTTCCTTCACATTTCTTATTCAGGCCCTAAATCAGTGACTCTCACATGACCACGCATATGAACAACGAACAGCGGATGAATAGGACGATTCCTGAGCATCAGAGGAACTATCTGTCTCCGTAGGCTATGGCGTAGTCACTGCTTCCTCAAAGTCCAGCAATGAGTAGTTCCCTTTTGCAGCTAGTTCCCCAAACTGGCACAGGGACACATGAAGCTCTTCACAGCATTGTCAAAACAAATGAACCGTTCAACCAACCCAGACATTATTTATCTTTAATATTGGTGCTTCTGGCAGCTCAGGCCCAATGCAGCTGTGTATAAGATGCAAAGTACGAGGCCCTGCCATATGCTTGTACAATAAAACTAATAAACATTTCAAGATCAGCAATGACTAGAAAACTCCATTCTCAATTAAATCAGATCCTGTCTCATAGATTATATCGTCCATGACTGTTCAATGACCTCTGGTAGCTGATCTCTGGTAAACCTCTATGTAAATCACAGATGCTGTCATGTTTAGTGGTATAAGCCACAAGACCAAAGACATAAGTGGCTTGAAGACAGAATTGCTATTTTCCTGCACTGTGGCATTTTCTGTAGGTCAGAGCGAGAGCGTATCAGCATGGACAGCATGGCCAACTTCAAGCTCACTAAGAAGCAGTTTATACTTGAGAAAAACCCTTGTACAAGGCTGACTGGTGTGGAGTGTCAGGAGGCGTTTCCACAACTGTTGTAAACCCTATTCCCACTCATCCAAAATCCTCCTACGCAGAAACCCTCAAATATGCAAGCGAGCAAAACAGGGGCGAAATAAAAGTAAAAAATGAATTTTAACATTTAATCTATTTTTACTTCAGTTGGAAATAAAAAAAAAAAACACTGCTACAACATTGCAACAAACTTTCTGTGAATATTTTTCTTTGTATATTTTGTATTTTGTTTCCGAATGAACAGTGCGCCCTTTAATTAACAAGGGTGGGAAATACCGTCCTGAAGTCAGAGCAGTGACGAAAAGTGCACAGCTCGGGACTCTGTGACGAGATGTAGGTCTTCCATCTGCCAAAAGCCTATGTCTGGTACTAGCCAAGTCACTTCACAACTCCGCTATGTCTATGGCAGATTCTTCTTCTTCAGTGTTTTTACTTATACTTGGGGCATCAGGGGAGTCCTGACTTACATGCATAGCTTTGCATTTAAATAGTCACAAAAAGATTAATGACTGGTATTTGAGCCACTGCTCTGAGGTTCGACAGGCCCAGCTTTTTAGCATTTAATACAGAACTTTAGTAAACATGGAAAATGAATTTTAAGAAGCAATTTCTATGCAGATAGACTGTAATTAATACCTACTGGCCTTGGGCTCGCCAAACTTTTGGGGTGGCCTTCAACAATTGCCAAAGGTAAAACACAGGCCAAAAACATAGTTCAAGAAACACTGCCACCTGTAAAATATCTGAATATATGACTCAGTAGTTCAACTGACAGGTACTTTAAAACAAGTCAGATAAATGACAAAGAATGGCCTGAAAATGAAATTAAAAGAGAAAAAGGAAAGAAAGGAAAGAAAGGAAAGAAAAGGAAGGAAGGAAGGAAGGAAGGAAGGAAGGAAGGAAGGAAGGAAGGAAGGAAGGAAGGAAGGAAGGAAGGAAGGAAGGAAGGAAGGAAGGAAGGAAGGAAGGAAGGAAGGAAGGAAGGAAGGAAGGAAGGAAGGAAGGAAGGAAGGAAGGAAGGAAGGAAGGAAGGAAGAAAGAAAGAAAGAAAGAAAGAAAGAAAGAAAGAAAGAAAGAAAGAAAGAAAGAAAGAAAGAAAGAAAGAAAGAAAGAAAGAAAGAAAGAAAGAAAGAAAGAAAGAAAGAAAGAAAGAAAGAAAGAAAGAAAGAAAGAAAGAAAGAAAGAAAGAAAGAAAGAAAGAAAGAAAGAAAGAAAGAAAGAAAGAAAGGAAGAAAGGAAGAAAGGAAGAAAGGAAGAAAGGAAGAAAGGAAGAAAGGAAGAAAGGAAGAAAGGAAGAAAGGAAGAAAGAAAGAAAGAAAGAAAGAAAGAAAGAAAGAAAGAAAGAAAGAAAGAAAGAAAGAAAGAAAGAAAGAAAGAAAGAAAGAAAGAAAGAAAGAAAGAAAGAAAGAAAGAAAGAAAGAAAGAAAGAAAGAAAGAAAGAAAGAAAGAAAGAAAGAAAGAAAGAAAGAAAGAAAGAAAGAAAGAAAGAAAGAAAGAAAGAAAGAAAGAAAGAAAGAAAGAAAGAAAGAAAGAAAGAAAGAAAGAAAGAAAGAAAGAAAGAAAGAAAGAAAGAAAGAAAGAAAGAAAGAAAGAAAGAAAGAAAGAAAGAAAGAAAGAAAGAAAGAAAGAAAGAAAGAAAGAAAGAAAGAAAGAAAGAAAGAAAGAAAGAAAGAAAGAAAGAAAGAAAGAAAGAAAGAAAGAAAGAAAGAAAGAAAGAAAGAAAGAAAGAAAGGAAGGAAGGAAGGAAGGAAGGAAGGAAGAAAGAGAAGAACGAAGGAATGAAGGAAGAAAGAAAGAAATAATATTTCTTGTTGCTGTTGGAAGATGTCTCAACTTTTTGGTTTAATGCAAGACCTTTCTACCTCTTGAGGACTCCAGCATCACCCACTAGCGTTACCGAAGTGAAGGTCATGTCTGCCTTTCCATTATGATTCCCTCTGTCTCCCTCCCTTCTCTCTCTCCCAGACTCTTTTTTTCCCCAGAGTTTTATAACTCAGCTGTAAGAAATTGCTTCTGGATGAAACTTGGCAGCAAAAGTCTGATTTCAGGCCAGGAATGGTCCCCCTCCCCTCCTGATTTTCAAAACCCTTTTCTTTTGGTCAGATTTAAGGCACAGAAGAGCAGAGCAGAGGGGGAGGGCAGCACGGTGTATTCAGCACAGGAGCTGGCTGGCTCTGGCAGCTTTCATAATGCTTCAGCAGCTCTTTATTTTTCCAGCTGAAATAAGGGTGATTTCTGCATAATGTGGCAGGGATATTTTTGTGTTTGTGTTTGTATTTAAGCAGAAAATGGCTGAGTCATTTCTGCTTGAAAGCGATTTTGCTGTGTGAGGCGCTTGCTTTCTTTCAGTTCTCCTTCATTTTTTTTTTGTGTTTTAAGGTTTAAAAGGAAGGTCCAAAATGTTTAAAAAGAAGGTCCAGAATAACATGCTCCTCTTTGGGTCAGCAAAAAGCACCTTCACAAATGCTTGTGTGTGCATCCAGAGTGCTCCTGTAGTGTCAGAACTGAACAGGAAAATTGAAATGACACTACTAATACCATTGTAAGAGTGGGGGCATAGTAAAGACCTGGGAGTACTTTAGATGGTTTTCCTTGGATTATGAAAGGACTTAAAAACCCACACTAAAATCACGCCTCATTGTGTGAAATGGCAGTGAGGATAAATCCTGATTTAAAAGGTGCCAGTCTAAAAAAAAGACAAAATACAAGGCGAGAAGATGCAGGCGCTCAGGGTAATGACTTCCATAAGGTCACCCAGTGGCTCTTCGCACATTTGAGCCCAGCAGCAGCAGCAAGGGGAGCACCGTAAGGTAGCTGGGGGCCCGTTGCTGCTACGTGTTTTGTGCTAATGTTATATCCACACCTGCAGTATTAAAGGAACGTGGTTGCTGCTGGGTGGCGCTCACAAAAGGAGAGATAATGCCAGTGCTAAAGATGGCTGTGCAGCCTCTTCTCAAACACACGTATGAGGGTCCTGCGCTGATTCTTTGCCAAGCCCCAGTGGCTAGTTCATCTTCTCCACACAGTGTGTGATCCCAATACTGAAGGTGCACCAGCCGGCCTTCAAGTGACTTGAAAATACTACTTTTCTCTGGTGCTTCTGTGAGGTTTTACTAGAAGGACATAGTTGTCCAAAGCCTGCTGTAGTACAAAGCAGGATGCTTGAGGAGGGTCAGCCGCATGCATCAGGTTGACCCATAGTGTAGCACCTGCTGGCTTCAAGTGCGTACGTTCCTTTCTAGACCTGGGAGTATTAAGCCACATATCCAATGAAAAACATCAGTTAGTGACCAGCTGTGAAAATACAGGAATCAGTGGTTTCACATGGTGTCAGAGGGCTGGGGAAGAGCCCTGCCTTGCTGGATCTGAGGGTTTGCTTTCCTCAACCATGGGAGCATCTTTGCTGCTGCTTGCACAGCTCTGCCCTGTTGTCCCTGCAGCCGTCCCCTGCCGTTTGAGCAGGACTGCTGGGAACAACAGCCTTTGCGCCCAGCACCGCACCCAATCTCTGTACTGAAAATGATCTTTAGGCCCCATGGAAAAAAGCAGTATGTGGTCATTTAATGAAAGACTGGATCATAAAGCTTCTGCACAGTGGGGCCAATTATGGTTGCCCTGCCAACTTTAGTTCTGGTATTTCCAAGCTTCAGGCTTTGGAAAGTCTTTTGATTCTGTTCAGCCTCTTGGTTTTTGCTCGATTACATCTATGTATTGCCCTCTGTGTCTGATCACACCACCCTCCTCCTCCTAAACATCACCATGCTTCTGCAACGTCTTCCACTATCCTTTTAACTCCCACCTACCCACATCCCACAGGGCTACCACTACCTTCTCCTCCCCAACACTTGGGCATGGAGAGACACGTGGTTCTTGTTTCCAGTATTCAGAACCGCAGATATTTGGGGTGGAACTGGAAAGAATAGTTTGGTCAACCCCAGCATCTGCTGCTGAGAGCACAGCCTGCGTGGAAGGAACCACTGCTGAACTCAGCTGACTCAGCAAGTCTGAGGGGAGTGTGTGCAAAAGGTATTTTAGGTATTTTCATGGAGAGTTGCAGAAAGCAAAATCTTGCTATCTTAGTGACACTTGAGTCAAAGTCTCTGCTTCTTGCTGTGAGGGATACCACAATGGCGGTTTGAAATACCCAATTAAAAGAACGTTTTTTTAAAGGCACCTCTGCATGAAGCCCATGGGTTTGTTAATGCACACCTGAAGGAAGTTATTGTCTTTTTTTTTTTTGCAGATGCAAGGGGTGAACCTGGTCGATATTTTAATCCATATGACACACTCTGAAAACTGAGATATGTATGTTGGGTAGTGGATTATCTACACTATTCTGTGATACAGTTTCACGTAGCCACTTTTTAAGAGCGTTCTCTTAGTTGTAGAATCACTCCATGATTGAGGTAAAGATCTCTGCAGTCCTCACTTTTCCAAGAGGCAGCTGTTGAAGATATGAAGATTCAGCCTGGATTCATTCAACCTGAGTTTAGGCACTTAATTAATATGCCTAGATTAGGATCATGATCATCAGAATCCTTCCTCTACAGACAATGGAAACATCTCCAGAAAGTGATTGGATTTACATCCTGGATAGGCCTCTCTCCCCCTCTCTAACGATTACATGCACGTGGTTCCTGATTCAGGTGCATTTGCTAAACATTTACAGAGCCTTCCTGCCCAGCTCACACACTTGGACAGTGAAGGGGAAGGCAGCCTGGAGGGGGGCTGTGAGCAGACACAGCCTGACATTTGGTTTCAAAGCATGTAAGGGGTCATCCCTGTGGACTGAAGTTTTGCATAGCTCAGGGATGCTGTTGTGTTCATTTTGCCTCCTGCTCAGAACTGTGAGGCTCCTCGCTGGCAAACCTCCCCATCTTGGGAAGCTGGACTGACAGCCTCAGGCACTCAGAAATCATGAGTCAGGTATCAGAACAATTATGTGACAGCTTTAAAAGTAAGGAGGTGTTAAAAAAGAAAAGAAAAGAGAGAGCAAGAGATGGTTGGATTCTTCTGAGTTTCCTTCTGGTTTCTGAGGCTTTAGGTTTTCCAAAGCTTCATGTTTTCCAAGCCTTGTCCTGCACCAGTGAGGTCTGGAAACTTAATTTTCTTTAAAAGAAAGCTGAGATTCTCATGCAATGTGTGTTTCCAGGAGCAGGGTCTTTAAGAAAAAAATGAAATAACGTGACATGTAATAAAAACCATTGACGTTGGCAGTATTGCAGCAGAGATGGTAGGCTGTGGCTTTGTGGGAGCAGCAATGATGAGCGAAGCATAGTGTCGGTCTGAACTTGAACTCTTGTGCTTATACTGAATTGAGCTATGTGTGTAATGCCAGAGAAAGTCCATAAGAATGTTGAATTTCCTCTTTTTCTGTGTATTTAAAACCCTGAATTTTCCTTCACATCCTATCCAGAAATCTCAACACTTTGTTTTTGATTATTTAAAGAAGAAAATACCGTCACTAAACCAGTGCTGCTCTATGTGGGCAATTCAAACTATTCCCTCTCTCTGATTAATTGACATTGGCATCATAGTTATTGGATGTGTTTTTAATATTCCTCCCGCCTTTCTTTTTTTCCAATAGGAGTGGCCAAATCAGCTATCCTCACTCAGCTCTTGTGTCGTTTGTGGGTGGAAATTTACAGCTTCTGAAGCCGAGCAGAGATGAGACAGCGAGAGAAGGAGTCAGGATGTAGCTGGGAGATCACGTCTTTGTTGTAACTGCTCTGAGCCCCAGAGCAGACCCAGAGATGCCCCCAAATGTGATCTGCGTGCCTTGATCGCTCCCCTGCTACTAGGACAAATTTCCCGGGGGAAAGAGAATAAAAGGAAGAAAAGGGAGTAGTTTAATGGGATTTAATCTTTCCATCAGCAGTGCTCAGTCTGACAGGAGAGGCGGTAATGCTGCACAGCCCCCACGAAGTTTGTGGCTGCATCCACCCCTACAGTGCAGTACGTCTCTATAAACATCTCTTCCCTTGCCTCTCTCAAACAGTAATTGGTAAAGAGCACTTTAAACCTGCTCCAACTGGCAGTAAAATCCTACTTTTAAAATATTGGATGGGGCAGCTTATTTGTATGTTTTGAACAATACCACACGAGCAATTGTAGATGCTTTTGAGAAAAATTACATTGTGAAAAAGCCCCAGAGAATCTCTTCATGACCATTAGGATTTAATTGTGGAAGGCAGAAGAGGAAAAAAGCAAAGGACAGCAAGTAATGGATCGTTATGACTCATGTTGCCTCAGAGGCTTTTTATTCAGCTGGTGTTGTGTGCATGGTTATTAAGTTATTTTATTATTAAATTTGGAATGACTTCTTATGGTAAATTTGGGCTTAAAAATTACCGGCCTGGTACCCATGAGATGTGTGTAAAAGGTGTAAAATATTGATTAAAGGATCCACTAAGGAGAATAGAAGGGTTAGACTCATGTAGAGGTAGTTTCTACACATGTTAAACTTGAAGATAGAAAAAAACCTTGGGGATGTACTGGAAAGAAAAAAAATCTCATTACCTAAAAGGCAAAATATTCAGCCTGAAGAAAAGTAAAAACGAAAAAGGAACAGATCTGGAGCTTCTACACAAAAATAAAAAATAAGAAGAATAAAAAAAAAGTTTGAACAAACCACACCGAAGCAAAAAAAACCTGAAACACAAGAAAAAAAAGACCTCTGAAAATCAGGAGTACTAAAATCTAAAACGTGGAAGTCCTATTTCAGTCTAGATCTATACGAAATGCTTTGCAATCTTACCACTGTTTAACCTCCTCTGTCTCATTTCTGTTTCTAAAGCAAAGTTTTTTTCTCTCTCTTGATGAATCTCATTTTGTGTCCTTAATTATTATTGCAAGCATATATTTCCCATTCTTTGGCCTCCCCTCTGAAGCTCAGAGTGTAAATTTTTTTGAGGAGAGGGACTGTCTCTCATTATGCGCCATACAGACTTGAGCACCACAGATCTCTAAAGGGTCTAATTCCCAGGGAAAGATGACGCCAAATTCTTTGCTGGTGGCCCACTTCTGATTTCAGTTTTCCACTCAGGACTTCATTCCTTGTGGCAAATGCAACTTCTGGAACTATCCTCAGGCTTCCCAGGAGTTTTGCGGCCCCAGTGATGAGGGATGGAGGTCAGGCTACAGGCAAATGGGGATGAGAGAAGGCAAAAAACTGAAACGGAGCTGTGGGAGAGGTTGGAAAAGCTGTACAAAGGGGTTGGGAGGAGTGAAAGATGATAAATCTTTCTCCTGGGGCAAGATATGCCCCACCATCCTGCTCCCTGCTTAGTAGAAACTACTACCGTAGCACCTGCAGGATCCTTCTTGCATGCAGCAAGTAATAATAGTAGTAGCAGTAGTAGTAACAGCAGTAACATCAGCAACAGTAATAATTAATAAGAAGAATAACAACAACAATTTATCTTCTTTTCTCCAGAGGCAATCCATCATCAGGTGAACCCAAATGGATCCTCACTGTGGTGCCTTTTGAGGACCTCCAATATAGTGCCTTCATAATAAATCTTCGTGGCCTGTCTTATCTGCCACTCTGTGAAGCGAAGGCTGCATCAGTGCTAATATCAAGGTTAAAATTAAAGAAGGGAGCCATATCTCAATTACCATTCCAGGCACGTGATGTAATTGTGCTGCTGGCTGTCGGCCACGTGGCTCTTGTGGCAGCAAACAGAACTTTCCCTCAGCAGCCCCAGCCGCCCTGTTTTCATATGGGCTGGGAAGGTCAGAAAAATCAATTAGCAATATGGGATGTTAACGAAAGCCAAGTCCAAATGCAACTTCAGAACCACTTTTCTGAAAGATTAATGTATCTTTAAAGAACAAATGGACATCTGTGTCATTTCTCAGAGCTGCTTGTGTTTGCTGCTCCTACTAGCAAAAGCCAATGTTCTCGCTCTGTACAGCAACGCTGTCTCTTAGCTGCCAGACAAACATACATCAGACAGGGATTGCTGAACTTGGTGGTGTCCGTGCAAAATCCACAAAAATGAGCTCACCTCCAGCTGGGACGGTGTGTAGGAAGCAAACAGATGCACCAAGTTGGCTGAAGACAGAGACAGCAACAAGGTGTGATTGCAGGAGTCAGCCACCATATACACCGTGATGTGCAGGTCTGACATCGCTGCCAGACCCCAGGGTGAGGAGCCGGGCTGACGTAGTTCAGGATTTATGGTTAGACCAGGGAATGAACCTCAGACTTCTGAGGTTTATTGCCAATGTAGTGTTACCTTGGGCAAGTCACCTTCCTTTTAGTGGTCTCTAACAGCAATACCTGGCGGGGTCATTGTAAAGTTTAATGAAGTGCTTCACTATCCTACTGTCAGAGGTGCCGAAGACTGTAAAGTATCATTAAATTCATTGTCATCTGGCATATCAGTCTTCAAATGGTTTAGTCTAAATTGCACATCTGCTTTCTAAAATAAATATTTTATTTCTCTCATGCAGGAATGTGCAAAGTAAAATATAATCTTGCTGCCACAAGCCTTAGCTAAAGTCATATATATTTGCTAGATATTCTGTGATATTCACATCCTTTTCCTCACTGTTTCATTTTCTCATTATCAGGGAAATGATTTAGAACTGCAAAAGGTGCTACAGTTGTCCCCTGGGCTCATCTCTGAAATTTCCTACATAGCTGTATCATTCAATTAGAATTTTGCTTCTTAATAGGCATTTTATATTTTTATGTGATGAACACTAACAAAACCACACCGGGCAAAATGACAAGTTCTGATGACTCTCCAAGAAAACAGTGCTACATTTCCTCGGCTGGGACCGTGGTAGGTATACAAGCTACATGACATCTGTGCCACTTGCAGATCATGTGTAAAGAAGACAAGAAAAGTTGCCATCCAGCTGATGCGCTTCTTTATCCTGATCCTCTGCGCTGACAATAGCAAAAAATCACTTAAATTGTTTCTGTAATTTATTGAACTAGGTGGGAAGGTGATCTCTAGTGAAATGAGAAAGGAAAGATCAAGTAGGTCAGTCATGGACCTGTGAGGACCCAACCACAACTTTTTTAGATCCCATCATGCTGAACAATAGTTTAACATGTCCACATAAGAGAAAGCCTTGTACTCAAATGTGGAGTGGCCTAGAATGGCCTAGAAGAAACTTGTTTAGGGAAAAGTTTCATAGGAAGATCATTAAAATTTACAGTTAGGTGGAGGGTAACAGTATTGTGTTTCCTTGGAAAGCTTCTTTTTCAGCAGCATTCTTTCCCCTCATTTCTTTACCAGTGAAGTGTACAAAAAGAAAGAAAGGAAAAGGAGAAGAAAAAAGAAAAATGTTTCATGTGTCTTTGAACCACTTGATTGCCATTATTCAAATAGATTACCATCTCAAGACACTCAAAAAGTGCAAAGCCTCTTTCTATCTCAAAGGCTGGAAAATGATCCTTAGGAACACAGCTCATTTCTGTAATGTAGGGCCAACCCTGATAATTTGTTATAAATAAATTATCCTGGCTGGAAAATAAGCAAAACCGGCACACGACAGTTAATTAACTTAACCCCATTTGAAGTTAAACTTTTTTTCCTTACTAATTATACACGCACAAGGAGAGAGCATCAGAGTGGGGAAGAAATGCAGCAAAAATTAAAAAAAAAAAAGGAAAGAATTATCCCATTTTCCCCCAGTAGGGTACAGATTGTCAGTCGTCTTTGGCATCCCTGGTGCAATTTGGGTTTTGGTCAGTCCAGCAATACAATCATTCCTTTAACTATAGCAAAGAGTAATTTACTGATTATCTGTTTCCTAAAAGCATTGAATGCTGAGTATCCTGTTCCATTTCCTGTCAGATATTCACATGCAATTAGATACAGGCAGTGGGAATGTAATGTGAAATGGTTATTTTGTTCTGAAACATGGCACTGTGCCTGTGCTCTTCCCCATCTCCTTGAGCAAAGTTCAAGTGCCAAAATGAAAGGCATGTTTAATGCCAAAGGTGATTCAAGTTCAGGCCAAAAATAATTCCAGACAACTCAATTCTGAATTATTTTCCTTCTAAACATTTTTTTGGGAAATGGAAATACTGCCGGGTGTTTGAGGCTGGGATGCTAACAGCAAAACCTCTTGCAAGCTATTCAAATGTCAGCCACTATTGTGTGCAAAGTCCTCCATATCACTGTGGAATTTGGAAGAGAAAGCCAACAGAGCAGCCAGATTTACAGTGTACTTCAGAATTTTCCAGAAACTCTGGTTTTCCTTTAAAAAAACAGAAATGCTGTGAGAATGTTTTCTTCCTATAACTTTTTTGCTCACCTTCCAGGAAACAGGTTACCCACATAAAAGGTATTTACTGATATTAGATTTTGTAAAGTTGCATTTTAAGAAGACAGCCTAGATAACTTAAAATTAAATTTAAGAAATCATGGGTTAAATAGTTTGTGTGAAATAAAGTACGTAGAAATATCCATATTTGTATATTTGAATAATCTTGCTTTTCTTGTATACTGTTGCAGAACACTCTTAGACCTTTTCTCTTTCTTTTTCTTGCTATGCAGAACCTAAGCCTAGATATCTCAAATGCCTTCTGGGGTAAAGGATGGGGATTTTTTGCTCACAATGATAGTGTTCTGAACCATGTGTCCAATGAAGACGAAACATGAAGCCATGGGCTGGTTTCCTAATGTCTTCAATTTGAGATTTTGGATAAGTCCTTCCATCTGAACAGACTTTAAAGACAGAATGGCTTTGGAGACAGGGATGTGATAATAGCCCAACCACGGTCCATGGAGGAGTTTTGAATTTGATTAGGTAGTACTGTGTTGGAGTCATGAAAAGGACTGACAAACCTGCTAAAAGGACTGGCAAGCTGCTAAAGAAAGGTCCTGATGAAAGTAATGTGATTGAAGTTTTCTGACCAGTTTATTTGATCTCTTTGCAATGGAATATTTAAGCCCAAAAGTGGTAGGGGGAGAAGAAGAAAAATTACTTTTTAATCAGGTTCTTCTCTGGCGGGGAAAGGTGAAGCCTTATGTCCACCTGAAAAAAACCTGCTACTTATTTTGTCTGAAATGCAAGAATAGCCAGAACCAAGAACTTTGCACCTTCTTGATTGTAGTCAAGTATGGAAATGGAAAGGCGCAGAATCGTAATGGAGAAATGACTCCTTCCAAGGACTTTGAAGACAAATGACCTCACAGGCTTCTTGGGAAAGAGCAAACCAAAGAGTCACAGCTTCAAAACGAAAATACTAAATGAACATAAACTAGTCCCGAACAGAAGGTATAGAGGCAGCATACAAAAACTGTTCTTGGAGTAACCGCACCTAACAGAGGCAGAAAAGCTGCCAGTGATAGTCGTCTATGCAATACTGCTTGAAAAAAGCATCTGGTCCTGAAAGTAGCTCCAGATGGTACACAGCTGTGGAGGTTGAGAGGACAGTGGGCATTTCCACCTTTGCTGATGACAGAGAGCCTCGGGATTAGGTTCAAGGGAAGTCTATCTCTGTGACTAATGCCACGGGGGTGTAGTTGTGCAATGGGTGCAGAGACACTTGTTCACCCTGACACTCTTCTGAGGTGGCTGCATTGAGCTACCTCCAGAAGAAACTGTGGAGCTCTGTTTCATACTGTGCTGAGCCTATGTGAAGATCCACTATTGAGCACTTGGGCTCCCAACAACCCCGGTGAAAACAGCCAATTTGTGTGCTGCAACTGGCTTGTTTCTGGCCGGCTAATGTGCATCTTCCTACTTCTCTGAGACATACTGTCAAAGAGTCTCAGCAGGGAGACCTGTGAGAAAGCTTTATAAATAATAATACTTTAAAGAAAGACAGAAATCTATTCACAAAAATGGAATAGTGAGCATGAAACAAAAATTCATTAAAAATGTATGACCAAAGCAATAAGACTAGCTTTGTTTTGGCATTGGCAGCCTGCAGAAAAAGAAGGAGGGAGAGGATCATATTACACAGATGAAAGGGAAGGGAGGCAGAAAACCAGATTAAATAAATAGCTATACATTTTAGTTTTAAGGATTATCATTGAAAACCATATAAATCTAAGAACATTAAAAATCAGGAATGCAAAAAAAGGCAGTTGGATGATGCAGAATTAATTAAGAAGAGAGAAAAACAAAGACAGAAACTGCACTTCACAGAAAACAGAGAAAGGAGTGTGAAATCTGCTGACTTCAGTGAAATCAGCATCTGGATCTCCTTGCCAAGAGGATGAAGAGATGTGAGCAGATATGTGGAGACTCTACATAGACTACATTGCACTGTTACTGTCAAACTACTCTTGACAGTAACTGAGAAATGTTCCCCAGTCTTTTGAGAGTTGAGGCCCCCTTCAGGAAGCCACTCACATCCCCACCTTGTAGCCCTGACAGGTGTTGTGCCAGATGTTTTCCTATTGGCATCTACCCTAATCACCCTTTCCTTCATGCTGTGACGAGGGCTGGCGAACGGGTGAAGCTGTTCCCAGATTGTGACACTGCTTCTGATATTTTTTTTTAGGACAAGTAAACAACTAATATTTTTTAAGAAATAGTGATTATTAAGAAATAGTCATCCATATTTCCTAGATGGGAAGGTCTTTAAGATCCTCTGGCCTGACCTGGGGCATACTATAGGCCATGAAACACCACCATTTCTGCAGTAGGCACATCATATCTCTCAGTGCTAACTGACATTTCCCATTAGCTCCACTCCCAGGCTTTCTGGCTCCTGTTTATTTCTGCCTATCAGTACAGCAGAGCAGGCAGACCTATTTTACATGGCAAAAAATCAGCCTAGAAGGGATTGGCCAGTAAGCCTGGATTATAAATACCTCTGAAAAGTGCCAACTGGTGGCTTCTGAAGAACTTCTTCAGCCACAGTCACTATTAGTTTGTCATGCTCCCTGGTGCTTTGAATAAAGCTGGGGATTAGCGGGTAACATCTGTGAAGAACTCGAGGCTCCCCATTATGTTTGTCTCTGAAAGAGCATGGAGCCGAGCAGCCTCCCCTCCCTCTGGGCAGCCTCCCTGCTTTCCAAACCAGGAGCACCCCAGGGTGGGTTACCCACCCAGCACCAAGGGCTGAAGCGATCAAACACTCTTGGTGAGAGATGCAATCTCTGCTCACTTGAGTAAGCCTGTGATATATAAGCCCGCGGTATTAAATGGTCTGGAAAATAGTGTCTATCTTTCTCTTTTTTTTTTTTTGCCTCAGCAGAATATAGCACCACTCTGCCCTTTGCTGTCCTCTCCTTCACATAGCTCCCTTCACTTCTGAATTTTCTCAGGATGGTAGATGAATATTTTCTTAATTAAGCCAGAGCCAAAACCTAACTTTGTTCACATGGACAGAGAAGATTAAACCAGAACAATTGAGGTTAATAACACATTACCTCAGTGTGAACTTCAGAAATGAGCTAGCTTTATTCCAAAATGCCTCAGTAATTCTTTGAACGGATTACAGCTTTTTTTTTTTTTTAGGAGAGAAAACAAACCCAAATCCTCCTTGGCTAGGTTTGCCTCTCTGTGTCACATTCTGAAATTTAGTGTATAGCCAAAACCCCCAGGTTTGCTGTAGTCAGATTATAGAAACTAGCTTAAATTTGGATCTGGGAACTGAAGTCACTGTATGACTTTGAGCTGACACTACACTGCCTAAAATAGCTGAAGGCTGGGGACTGGAGAACAGAAGCAAGGCAGTTTTTAAAAGCTGCAGCAGAAGTGAGTTGTGAGTCCAAGGATAACAGTGCCCGTCCTCAGATCCACTCTAGCCGATGCTTGCCCTGCTGCATGCGTGGCCAAAGATAGTAGTTACCTGCCAAAGCATTCTCAATGAAAGCTTTTCGGCCTGACATGGACTGTGTTTGGAGGTCAATAAAGAAACAGTGCATAAGATTTTACCACAAAGGATAAAGGTCCTAGAGTCTGTGTCTAGAGGGAGAAAATCAGGAACAGGCTGGGTTTTAGGCTTTTAAATGCCTAGGAACTACCATGGTAATCCTAGCACAGTCAGCACCCAGCTTAATATTACATGTTCAGAGCATCTTAAGAAGAGCAGATTCATTAAGGTCAACTCCAATCCTCATCTTTATCCTTGAAAAAAAGAAGTAACATCCTTAGTCTTTCCTTGCAGCGAGGCCTTGTGATGAAATGGCACCTGCAGCTTTGTCTGGTTGGGGGATGTTTCCAGTCTCTACTCCATCACTTGCCAGTACGGTTCCCACAGCAGCAGAGACACTCAGTCTGTCCATTGAAGACATCATGCACAACATGGTCAGTGTCTGGATATCTGGTTGGCAACAGTTAGAACTAAGTGCACAAGGGCATGATTGCTTATAAAATAATAAAGGTCAGAAGCCCTGATCCAAATCTGGCTCCTGTTTTCCTGTGTGTACAGGGATAGATCATCTTTTTGTTTTGCAAAGTTTACTGCCAAAATAAGCAAGGGAGCCAAATGGTGGGGAATCAAGGTTTGGTTTTGTTGTCACAAGCTAGGAAAGACTGAGCCTACTGTTTTTCATCCTATTCCATACCATTGCCCCAGCTATAGGGCCGAAAAGCATCACAGTAATTGCTCTTCTTCCAGTTTTGCCCACATAAAGGCCCCAAAGTCTTTCCAGAAAATCTCGGTAGGCTTCCCTGTTAAGTTTACATTTTGATGAAAATACTTTTTTTCACAACAATTACAAACCAAACAAATAAAAAAGCAGAACTCAGTCCTGCCTGGCTAAAGCTCGCTCCTCATTGCCAGCTCGATTCAGAGATGTTTCCTGGAACCCCTCGATTTCTGCTCTGCTCTCTGGAGTGTGGTCTTCTGTGAGAAACATGTTTGTTCTCCAGGAAGTTTTAGCTAAGTAAGGGCAGGCATTTTGGAGGCAGGACTATGAAAAACAAGAGGTTTTTCATTTATTTTTTTTTTATTTTGGGGGATGAAAAGGGAAAAGGAAGGAATTAAAACTCTGGGTCTCAGAACTGGTGTAAACTAGCCTAAAATTTTTTTATATATATATATTTTATATATATATTTTTACTTCATTCCTGGCTAAAATCTTTGACTATTTACCCAGAAACCTGCCTGATTAATTTTGATACAGTCTGCAGCAAATACTTAGACCTCTGAGAACTTTTTAAAAACCCAGTAGTATTTACAAACTTTTTAATAGCTCAGTACTTGTGGAGTTTGTAATTGCTGCTGATATCTCTGGTGGAATTTGTACATTGTGCCAGATAAACTGATTTGAAGGTCTAATTTCCTCAAAGCTTACTAACAGAAATGGAATGAACTGTACGTAAGGTCTGGTACTGATGCCACCCATGTAAATTTTATGGCCATGTTTGAATACAAAGAAATTAATCCTGACTTATTTTCATACCTGTGAAATAATAGCCAGCCATTTAATTGTACAATCTTTGCAGCAATTAATTATTTCATCAGATCTTGCTATAATCAAGAACAAAATCAGGGAAGGAAGAACAGTGTTGCATTTTCGCTCATACTTGCAAACGCAGCAATTAGTAGAAACAGAGGCTTATGAATAAATAAAACTTTACTGATGGCCTCTCATCTATACATATTTAAGATCATTTTATGGCTTGAAGGAAGCAATTGATTTAGACAGAAGTAAGTCTGCATTATGACTACCTCTGAAATGTCTGCAGTGAACTTCCAGCTCTGCTCCGATGTGCAAAGTGATTAACCACAATTTAAATGCTGCATTGCCTTCATTCCAAACACTTGGCTACATCTCAACACCTCATGTAAACAAACACTGTTTCCTTTGTGTTATGACTTCTCAGAGAAAGAGAGAAAGAGAAAGACTGAGTTTTCTGAAGAAGAGCGGTTTGTGGAGATTGGTACCTCCTGTGACAGTGATCTGTGGCTGTTGCCCTTCCACTGGGCTGCTGTGTTCCTGGGTGAGATCCTGGGTCTCCAGGTGTGGCTGCAGTCTGCTGGGAAGAGATGAAAATGCTTTCACTTCCATTTTGGGTCCAATCCAGATGGCAGAGTGACATATGGGTCAGGCGTGATGTGGCAGCTAACCGTCTTGCAGCCAGTTACCTACCTCAGATCCTCGGCCAATGGGGGGCTTGAGGACATAACTCTTTGCTGTTAAAAATGCAACTTAGGCATGTACTTAGGTGTTTTGTTAATCAGGATTGGATTTTATTGCATGCTCTGCTATACTAGTGCCTAAGATATTTTAGCTGTTGACAAGACATTGTCTATAAGCTACGCAACAGAAGGCCAGTCCTTTGAGACTCTTGCCACGCTCCCTCCCAAATGACTAAAGGAAGTAACAAATGTCCAGATTTCTCTAGGACTGGGATTTTAATCTTTCTTTTTGTTTATTACATGTTTGCAGGGCTATGTAAATGTAAAAAGAAGCATGGGACTATACCATAATGATCGAAAACATAAATATTTAAGCCTCCCATACTGTAGAAGACATTTGTCATGGTGGTGGAATTGCAGTCAATTTTTATTTCAGTATAGACTGCCTAGAAACCGATGGCATGTTGAGGATAGATGTTCAGCTTACACTCCATAGAATGCCCCAAACTAATGCCTTAAAGTGAGCTGTTTGCTAGATAAATCTCCTTTATCATCTGCTTGTTTTGAAAGTGTTACTCTTTTCATCCTCAGAGCTCCATCTGTCTGTCCTCCATTAAATTTACCAGTGGAAAAAAATCAATAATCTTTTACTCTTCTGATGACCCCTTTGTTACATTAGAAGGAAATGCACTTTCGCCTGGGTACGTAACGGGGCGAAGGGTGTGTGCACTTGAGATTTCAAAACTGCCAAGAGCCAGCTGTCACTTGCACCATGTATGCAACCTATAATTCACCCTTTAAGGAAAGACCAACATACCAATGGCACTGTGAAAGTGAGAAATGACAGCGGTAGTAACCACTGTCTTAGTTTGTCTTTACCTGCAAGGCCACAGTGGGCGTCTTCGGCAGCTGTTAGTAAAGGAAACGTAGAAGTTTTCCTGCAAATACTTTCCCTTTGGTTGTTTTCTGTCCCTTCCTTCACCCTTATCTTTACCCTTTGCTCCCACAACTTCCACTTTGACTAAGAAAACCCGAAAGCTCTGCCCACATATCAGCCCTCTGGAAATGGGTGCCTGCTGCTGCTGCAGCACAGAGGCGGCCGCTGTGGGGCTTCTTTCTCACACTGTCATCTCATGACTGGGGGGGATGTCAAGTGGTGTAACTGGAAATTAGACTGGGGAAACAACTGCTGCAGTCTTTGCACTTCCCCTTCATCCCCCGCTAAAACTACTCTGACTCAGCAACAGTGAGAACCTGCCCCTCACCATAACTGAGTACGTATATACTTTTTCTGCCTTGATTCAACACATGGGGCAGTGGGATATAGAATTAAAAAATTTCAGCTACTGTAAGCTTCCTATGTAACCTTTCCTACACAATCCAAAACACTGGATCTGTAGATAAGAAAAGAGCCTGCTGGGACCATGGTAAATAAAATCCTGTTTGTGCTGCTGTTCACTACTGTACCTCAGAGAACCCTGATGGATCATGTACTTGCAAATAATGTTTCCTCCGTGGAGAAAACTTAAAAAAATTCTCACTGATTATTATGCACAATGAGGTTACTTCACTAGCTCTGGGTATAATGAAATGGTTCTTGGTTAAAAAAAAGAAAAGATCTGCTCTTTTTGTCTGCTCAGATGACATTAAGGATGTAAAACTGGAAATTTACCAGCAAAAAAGTCAGAAGTTCACTCAGCTGGAGACATCAGAGACAAACCAAAACCAAAAGCTGATATCCAGCACCCCTCACTGAATTAAAATAAGACTTTTCCTAAATTCAACTAATTCACTTAAGTATGTGGATCCAAACAACCCTAACAGGTGTCTTCTGCTGTGCTCCATGACCTTAGCTCCTGCTGAGGACAACGTCTGCATTTACTGTCTTTACTGAGATGGCCCTTAGCCTGCAGCCCAGGCCAGACCCAACCACTGTACCTTCATTAAGATCCTCTGCTGGATTTACCTGTAGCTGGGATGCACCCACCAGAGTACGTGGGACAACCCAGGCAACTTTTTTGGCTCACATGTTGCTGCTCAGCACTTTTTCATCAACATGCAAGCTGCAGGCTATCTACAAACTTGCTCTGTGGGTAGAAGGCAAACTAGACATAGATATAAACATGGACACGACACTTCCGTGTTGCATAGACACAACTAATGAGACTTAGGGGCACACACTAAGGCTAAGTGAGCTACTCATTCCAATGACTACATTTCTAATGAATAAATAATATTTGGCCAGGAAAGGAGAAAAAGCTTGGCTGAGTCTCAAGCCTTGTTGTTTGGACTAAGGTTTGAATTCCTACACCAATAGTTGTTCGGAGGATGTAGAATAGCTTTTATAGGAGATGCTGAAATACAGTCAACTGAGAGCACCAAATGGGCTGCTAAGCTAGTCAACCAGGTAAATGGGCAGCCTGGTCCAAAGCTGTGGTCTGTGTATGGATTCGGGGCTGGATGTCCTGACCTCAGCAGGTGCCCTAACAATAGCATATTGGCTTTCGTAAAGGAGGGAGAAATGCTTCTCTCTTTGGCATTTTGACCAGAAATCCTATCCTGCCATGGAAACCTTTCTTATGAAAATTTCATCAAAACTGGCATATTCCCAAGAAAAGTCTCCATTTCAACAAACTGGCATTTTCCAACAGCAAACTATGTTTCTGGAAAATACCCAGATAACTCTACTGCTTGGCACCTGTTTAAATTGCTAAATATTGAATCAAGTGGTTCACATTACCATGGAATACCATAGCATTTTTCATTATATGATACTTGGAAAAAAGGCAGCTATTACCACAGGGAATTTTTGCTGTAAGTCTCTCTTTTGCAGTACCAAAGGGCACTCTGAACATTGATGACCAGACCATTAAACGTGATATTCCCACTGCATGGTCGAAACCCTCAGTTTTTGTTGGCCAAGATGACGCATTGGCAGCAATACCTGTCCAAGGTATATCTGTCCCCTTCTGCTCTCACTTCCACATAATCCTTGATACGTTTTTGCACACTCCCTTGTGATGAACTGTACTAGGGAATTTAAACTGATTTTAGAAAAAATCCAACATATTTCTGTGAAACTGGGCTTTGTTCACCACAGCTTCACAGAGACACACAGCCCGCAGTATTGGGTTTGCGTGGCAAGGTTTTGGTATTGGGGGGCTACAGGGGTGGCTTCTGTGGGAAGCTGCTGGAACCTTCCCCTATGTACAATAGAGCCAATACCAGCTGGCTTCAAGATGGACTTGCTGCTGGCCAAGACTGCCAACATCAGTGACAGTGGTAATGCCTCTGTGATAAGGTATTTAAGGGTTTGGGGGGGGCGGGGAAATCCCACCTGTGCAACACCAGCAGCAGTCAGAAGAGAAAGGAGTGAGAATATGTGAGAGGAACAGCTCTGCAGATGCCAAGGTCAGTGAAGGAGGAGGGGGAGGAGGTGCTCCAGGTGCCGGAGCAGAGATTCCCCTGCAGCCCGTGGTGAAGGCAATGGTGAGGCAGGCTGTCCTCCTGCAGCCCATGGAGGTTAATGGTGCAGCAGATATCCACCTGCAGCCCATGAAGGACCCCCACACCAGAGCAGGTAGATGTCCAAAGAAGGCTGTGAACCCATGAAGAGCTTGCACTGGTGCAGGCTCCTGTCAGGACTTGTGGACCTGTGGAGAGAGGAGCCCACGCTGGAGCAGGTTTGCTGGCAGGACTTGTGACCCCAAGGGGTGACCCATGCTGGAGAAGTCCATTCCTGAAGGATTGCAACCCATGGGATGGACCCACGCTGAAGCAGTTCATGAAGGACTGTAGCCCATGGGAAGATGTTGGAGATGTTATGGAGGACTGTCTCCTGTGGGAGGGACCCCACGCTGGAGCAGGGGAATAGTGTCAGGAGTCCTTCCCCTGAGGAGGAAAGAGTGGCAGCAACATGATGAACTGAACACAACCCACATTCCCTGTCCACCTGTACTGCTCAGAGGGAGGAGGTGGAGAAATCGGGAGTGAAGTTAAGCCCAGGAAGAAGGGAGGGGTGGGGGAAAGGTGTTTTAAGAGTTAGCTTTTATTTCTAATTATTGTAGCCTGATTTTGATTGGTAATAAACTAATTTTCCCGAGTTGAGCCTGTTTTGCCTAGGATGGTAATTGCAGGGTGATCTCCTTGTCCTTATCTTGACCCATGAGCCTTTCATTATGTTTTCTCTACCCTGTCCAGCTGAGGAGGGAAGTGATAGAGCAGCTTTGGTGGGCACCTGGCTTCCAGCCAGGGTCAACCCACCACAGCCACACATCCGAGAAAGTCCACACACAGGGTAACACACAGAGTTACTTAAAATACATACATGCAGAAAGTCCATTTTCTTCCATAATCTGTAGACTCTCCACCAGAAAGACTTGACTCCTTGATGCCTGGCATCTGTAGGGTCACTTATGTTACTGCAAAGTGGATGCTTACTCCTCTTGTGAGTTTTACATCTGCTTAGCATGGCTGTGAATGGCTACATTTAGTAGAAGGTGGCAGAGAACTGAGTCCTCAAGTGTTTTATTCTCTTATTTTCTTTGACTGCAGATTTTTTCTCCCCTCAGTGCACAGCTACAGTGAGGAATTTCAATCAGTCAATCAAAACATGTATTTAACCCAATGAAAATCTGAGGAGAAAACCATTCTCATTGACAGCAAAATGCATGACTAACTCAGGGCAGGTCTGACAGAATCATCAAGAAATCATGAGATACATAAATACAGGTGAATTTCCTTCCTCCTCTCTCTCATTTCAACAGCTACAAATGAAATGTAAATGGTTATTTTAAAAAATATATCCCATGTGACATTTATTGGCTGTAGGGCAGTTGGAGGCTAATGTTTTCTATTTATTCCCAAAGCATATGGAAGATAAGCAATGGCGCAGCAGGACATGGTGCTGTGCAAAGACCCCCTGCCATTTCCAGCTGGTCCCCTGGATCAATGCAAATTCATTGACCTCTCTGCTATGGCTGTTAAAGTGACTTCTTGTGCTGTGGGTTCCTATTCACTGGAAATGGGACTCTTCTTTTCAGGATGGCATATTCTGTTGTGGTAGGACGCCCTGCCGAGTAAGAAATAAATGAATGGCTCTTCCATAGTTTGTTCTCTCTCTCCCTGCTGGTGGGATAATTATAGTTTTAAATTACTGTTATTACCTTAATGACCTGTTGCTCGGTGAGGAGAATAATGTGAGGAGATTTATATTGGTACTGGCAAACAGCAAATGTCCAGTTCCCCTCAGATGCTGGAGGCTGCAGAGACATGTTTTGGCTGTTGACAAAGCCCTCATGCTGGTGGACTTTCATGGTGGGCAGGTTTCATTGTCTCGGAAGTTTTCAGAAATCGCAGAAGATGGGGTCTTGTAGATAATATAGGCCTTTTCTGCTCAAATAGGATAAACAATGAACAACTTCACTCCTATTTAGGAACTTTACCACAGAAACCAACAGGATTTAGGGGTGTTGGTAGGATGGAGATTTTAAGAGATTTTTTTCAAAGCTCTGCCTGTATGTTTAAATGTGGGCCAATATTCAGCAGTAAGCCAATAAAGTGAGCCCAGAGTAGCACGACTGCAGAGGACTGTGAGGTTGAGAAGATCCTTGTACTCTTCTGTACCAAGTACCATCATGGGAAGGTAAAAGTACTGCAAGAGGTCATTGAAGAGAAGGCAAGGTTGGGGTTCATGTCACCTGAATTTGAATGTGACATTCACCTTACACCACACAGAGGTTAACATCTGGGTTAGTCTTTGTGTCTTGGAAGGTTTATTTTCCAGCTTTGATACCTATTCCCAGGTGCAATGAACTGCCCCATGGAAATTCCCATTTCTTTCCACTGACTACAGAGAGATGCTAAAGAGTTCAGCTGCAGACATCTACACTGAAGACTTGATACTCGCCAAGGTAGCATTTAATATGACAAGTAAGCTAGGAGAAGCAGCAGCTTATGGAGGTGGGAGCAGGATCTAAGTTAACACTATTAGCACCAACCCTTTGACAAGACCCTGCTGCCCCTTTCAAAGGAAACATCACTTTACACTGCAAGAACTTGATGCAGAAAAGTGCACTACTCTTGCAGATAACATCTCATTGCTCACTGCAATGGTGTTTAGATAATACATCAAATGCAGGAAAAGCTGGAGTCTGTGGGGGCTCCTAACAGCAAGTGCAAAGTCGCTTTCTGCCCATCATTTTCTGCAAAGATTTCAAACGAGGGTAATAGTTGGCTTATTTCCAGTTAGGAATTTGTAGCAGTTGAGTCATTGCTGCCAGGACTAAGTCTCAACCTGAGGGGAGTTTTTCTGGGAACGACATCCTTGTTAGTAACTACTGAAAAACCTCAGTCTCAGCAAAAACAAAATCTAATTTCTGTGGGAAGAGCAAGGGTTAAACACACATGTGGATATTTCTTTGTCACACTGCTTTCTTTGGGACTTTAATTTTTCCTGCCCTTTCCAAGTCTCCCTGGGGAAGCACTAGATGCATTTTCCTTGGAAGTCAAGGCAGAAATGTGGAAGTTGAACATAAAATGAAAAGCTCTTTCTTTAAAGGATTAGTTCACAGTGAGGATGAGTGGAGTACATCCTAAACATATAAATATCAATGAGACCTCTCTGATATGCCTTGATATGCTGTTGTATGCCATCTATCAAAGGTGTTAAAAAGACAGCTAAACTGATAAGAAAAACCCTTAAGTTGAATAAAGTAAAAGTCATAGATCAAACCTTATTAATGCCTGTCACTTACAACACCCACATCAGAGGAAGAAATTAGCACCTCCTGACACAAATCCCACGTGCACAAAAAGCAAGTAATGCACACGAAAAGGCACAAAAAGGGATGAATATTAAAGTAATCACTCAAAGGGTGGATTCATCTCCTGTTTCTAACTACGCATGAAGGAAAAAATAAAATGCCTATAGAGAAATTTTATAGGCAGAAAATCAGCTGGGTACACCAGGGACCAGAGTCAAAGCGTGGAAACTGTGAAGAGCAGATGAAGAAGAACTCAGTTTGATCAAATGTGGATGAATAAATATCAGTGAACTGAGAAATAATGAATACTTAGATGAGTAATGGGGCTAAACACTGATTTAAAACTAAGTGCCTGTTTAGAAGGAAAACCAGTACTTTTAAAGAACCAACAAAAATCAAGAGTCTGAAGCCAGAGTGGTGACAAATACTGCTGTGACAGAAAGCCCTTACAGTGCTCTGGTTGGGTAGAGATAACAGAGGTAAATAACTTTAAAGTCATGAATGTAACGGCTGTGTGTGTTTGATTTTCTCTCTCCTTCAGTACAGGTCAAAAGGACTGGAGTTTGCAATCATGTTGATGGAAATGAAAATACCAGAGGAGAGCTAGAGAAATGGAGAATTGTTCTGTGTCTAATTTACTGTGAGGTGAGGGAAAACATAGTGATGAGCCACAGTCTTGTTCTGCTGCTCTGTACAGCTGCACTAGCAATAGTTATGTCTGGTCATCCATTAACTTTTATTGTCTCTAAATATACCACTGCCCCTTGCTGGCAGCAATGATCAAGTCTCTCAAATCCTCCTGACCTCTAAGAGGACTGCTCCAGGAGCATCCCACCTCTGCTGCTTACCCCACTTTGATCGGTTTTATAGCCCCCAATGTAAGCACAAATCAATAATCTTCTGTTGAGTTTGGGGACCAGACAGCCATTGGGAATCTGCTTTTCTAGCTTATTGTGGCTGTGTTTGCTCACAGTCTCCCTCATCCAGGTCTCAGTTGCTCCTGGACATGTGAGGCCAAGGAGGAGTGTGTGTGTGCATGTGTGTGCCTATAAAGGGAAGGCTGGGACTGTACTTTTTGCTGAGGGAATTACAGATGCTGCAGCCTACTCACCCTCTCTCCCTTCCCCTCTTATACTCCTACCCCCATCGGAGCCAGAAATACTCCAGAGACTGCAATAACCTATACTGGCTGGGAATGGTGCCAAAGTGGCTGTTGGCTGAGGGTTGCTGGAGTCTGCTTCAACATGGCCTTTCATACCCTCTGCACAACCCTTCTAAACCCTGGGGGATTAGTACCCCTCTGAGCCCCATTATACCATCCGTCAAAGAGCTACCCACAAAAAGGAAAATCTCAGCTGGCCAAGGAGAGCTGAAGGCTGGGCAACACAAAGACCTTTGTTCACTCCCCAGTGGAGGCTCTTAATTTTTAGACTCCCTGACTGCATATATACAGTGAGAAACGCTCAAAGTGACTACTTCCTGAGATTAGGAATCAAAACAAACAAGTAAACAGAAATGTTAGCCTGCTTCTGCCCTACTATTAAAAACAGTTTTATGACCTGAAAATTATACACCAACTGATTCTGGCAGTGCTCTCTCAACTAATCTACTCCGCACATACATGCATCTGTCTTCTTACTTACAGCATTAGCTGTCACCACGGGACTCTGACTTTATTTTCTTCAACAGATTTTTAGTGGGTTCTTCAGCCCTAAAAATAAACAAGCTCTCCCGGGGTATATGTTTGTCTCCTCAGCTCCCATGTGCAGGTTGCTGCATGATTCCTGCTGGCTGTATGGAGATTTATATCCCAGAGCTTTGTGCAGACCTGCCATGTAGCAGAATGGGAGTGGAAGCCAACAGATGAATTATGGAAGTTGCTGGGTATTTGCAGCAAAGAGAACACTGTCTTCCACAGAAACATGGGGACTTAAGTTGCTTTTCCTTTTGCATTTCATACTGACACTGTCAGTCTGTTGTAGGGTACAGGGCTTTCTATGCTGGGACTTGCCTGACAGCTGGGGCCTCAGGACCAGGTCTATTGCAAAACATGGTGAAAAATAAACCAACCTGAGTCACTTTGTGTGCACCTGTCTTAAATATGGAAACTCATTCCTTTTTGCATGCATCTTCAATTCCCTCTGACTGTCAAACCCTTTGGGCCTGCAGAACTCAGAGCATTAGCCTACAAGCCCTATTTCACCTTCTGTTGAAAGCAGGCTTTAGATTAGATTATTCAGGACCTTGCCAAGCCAAGCCTTGAATATTTCCCATGACGAAGACTCCACTGCTTCTTTGGGCAATCTGTTCCAATGTTTAATTGTTCTCACAGTGAAGCATATTTTTTATATCCATGTGGAATATCTCTTGAAGCCAGTTGAAACCATTGCCTTTTGTCCTGCCACTGTGCCTCCTTGTGAGGAAAGTACCTTCATTTCTCTGTAACTACCTTTATGTATTGGAAGATAGTGACTAGATTCCCCCTAGCCTTTCCTTCTCAAGGCTGAACAAACCTAGTTCCTTCAGCCTTTCTTCATATGTCAAGTTCTCCAACCCTCTCATCACCTTGGTGGCCTGGACTGTCGCAGATCTTTTAGTGGCTCGAAGGCAAACTGCATTTGCCTTAATTTCTGTACTCATCTTGGCACTCACTGGCCATGTTGGGTCAGGCACAAAATGGAGCCATGCATGAATACGATGCAGAAAATGACCTGTGTCTTCCTTTATAGAGCCTGAGGCACCTTTGCAATGGTGCTGTAGGAAGCTTCTTCGTAAAGCCTACTGTAAGCCTGTAGTGGATCAATCCTGTACTCAGGTCTCTGAGGCTGCCAGGCTAATACAAAGTTCATCTGTGCTAAGCATACTTACAGACACACACATACATAAAGTCTGCCTCTCAGAAAGCTGGTTTAACTGATCTGTTTGGAATGCTTAGGCCATATGGTTCTGATTATTTATATAGATAAGCGTGTGTATTTTTCTCTGCCTAAAAATAACCAGACTTAGGGAAGGAAGATGCTTTTGTGTAAATTATTTAAAAACAGGAGAGCTGCTAATCCCTTGAGAAAACCCTCACTAGTGTTGCACGTGGTGCCTGGAAGCCCCTGAGATGACAGGGCATGGGGCCTGGCTGCTCAGCTACATCCCTTTGCACCCTCAGTGTGACCACCACGGCTGCTCCCTCTTGAGTTAGTGCTCATTCCTGCAGAACAGCTGATAAAAGGCAGCTGCGGGGCAAATATAACTCATGGCCTTCTGTGTTGTGGCTTCTTTTCTCCTTCTACATGCCAAGTTTTCAACAACCCCCCTTAAACTCTCACCGAATGAGGCTCTAATGAGGCTGAATGTTAACATCTGTGACTGCTTGCAGTCTAAGTTGTCATGGTGGAGTTGCTTTAAACTGCTTAGCAGCCTCGGGCAGGATGAGCAGTGGGGATATATGTGGTGAAGAAATTTAGGTCTACGATAGGTGGATCTATCTAAGGTCTAAACTGGGTTGGATGAGGGGTCCCCAGGTATGCTTGAAGACCATGCACCATCCTCCTCTTCTTTTCCTCCTTCTCTGTGTGCTTTGAGGCTGGTGTCTTAAGCAGGGCAAAGTATTACCCACAGCTTCTTTCAGCCACCATGTTTCCCCTCCATCTATCCCATCCTTGGCTGGCTATGCCACATCTTGGCGTAAGCATGGAAGGCAGCTAGGCCATGGTTGCTTTTTTAACTGGGGATGTTTGCTGTTCTTGGCAGTTGGCTGTCCTAGAAACTGTGTCCTCCAACTGTCCCTATGCCTACTGAAGGATTTCATGAGGTTAAACACACTAACACTTGACAAGGTCTCAGATGCAAGTGTGAACATGATGGAAAATGTGCATACTGTTCATTCTAGTACAAATAAACAAACAATTAAACTTTGAATTTCTCCTCAGTTACAGCATCATTCCTTGTGACATTCTTCACAGAACCTTGTTGCCTTTTTGCTGATGCTGAGAAAAAATTCCTCTTTACAAGATTTATATTTATATAAGGCTCTCTAACAAGGACTTTCTATGGCACAATTCATAACCTTCCTTCAACCCCTTCCATCCCCAGTCTCATCCTGTAAGAACGTGTTTCTTGAGGGTGAAATTTTGAGGGGACCAGCTATTTCTGTCTCCCTGACATTTCTCATTACAATCTTCCTCATTCCCCTAAACAGTTCGTTTCTGTGAGCATTGCACAATCTTTTTCATGACAGTGGAGATCTGACATTTAGCTGAGCTTTGCATTGGTTATTTGGGTGTAACAGTGCAATGAATGGTTGTTATTAATATTATTATCACTTTCTAAGGTTGCTATGGGAATGTAAAAACTTGTCATTCTGCATCCCAGTTCCTTTCCTGTGGTAAGCATTGGCATGGCAGACCGCTAGCTTCCCCCACTTTCACAGAAGATCCAGATTTGTGTCCCATCCACGACTTCAGATCGTATATGATTCCATGGCTGTCACTGCTGCACTATGGGAGCACCTCCCCATTTCATCCTCCCAACGCTTCTATAAAGCAGGGAAAATGGAATTACACCCATGCTGTACATGGGGACCTAAAACATAAGTAGATCATATAATTTGTCTTTGATTCCACACTGGAAGTCTGTGGGAGGTCAAGAGCTTAGCTCAAATTCCCCCCTTGGAAACAAGCGGTCTTACCGCTGGATGACCTCTTCATCTCTACAGCTACCTCCTTCAAGCCTACAGGGACCTCATCTTTTGCTTCTGTTTCTCAATCACTATTTTCACAGCAGAGCTCAGGCTCAGAGCTTCGCTCTGGGCTGCATTACAGAGCACTGAACTGGCACTCGGTTAAGGAGATGACTGCCAAGCAAGCAGGGTCCAAGGCCTCTCAGCAGCCTGATGGATGCCAGCCAACCACAGCCATGTGGCACCTTCTTCCTGCACTTTGGGAGCAGGGAGAGGATATTAGTCTTCCCACCTTGCCTTCAGGTGGCTAACAATATGGAAGTGATCTCACTCATGTCTCCTGAGAGACCAGATCCCCTTGTGCATCCCATCAGAGCTCCCTGGGTTCAGGTCCAGCAGACTAACTGCTGCACTGTACCACTGGCGTATATACATGCACAATAATGATTAATATGGTACACAGAAGTTTTGAGATAAAAATCTTAGACTGTGGTTTGATCTATGGTAGAAGATATCAAGAAGCGTTGAGTCAGGATCCCCTGCTCACTCAAAACAGGGTGACAGGAAACTTCTCCACTTGCCACCTTCTCTTCCTCTGAACATCCCTGCGATTAATTACTGATAGGTAGTCGGAAAGAGAGATTTCTTCTCTGCTGCACAGCTATACTCTGTTTTCATGCTAGTGGCAGAACTTTTGTTATTGTTTCAAATCCTCCAAGGATATATACTAATTAGTAGCAACAGTGAGTTCCAGAGATCCAGCGCTCGGCCCTGACCTATTTCTCCAGCACAAGGACTGCCACTGCTTCCAGTGCTCCTGGGAGAATTTAAAAAAGCCCCAAAACAAAACCAAGCCTTCGAAGCAATGTGTTGCAGAGATATGTTCAATGTCACAAGGGACAAGTATTATTTCTGTGGGGGTTTAACTGAGAGTCATTCTGGAGCTGAGAGAGCATCACAGAAACTGTTAAGGATATTCCTTTGAGATGACCTCCTAGTTACCTTCTTCCACCACAGACAATTCCTATTTGTCAGAAATCATCCTTTTTTGTTGTTGCAGTTGATTTCATGGGCTAAGAAGAGTAAGGAATTTTCCTCTGGGCAAAGAAAGGTAGCTGGAGATTTACACATGTTTTCAGTGGAAGTACACTAAATACGTATGTCTACATTTGGAAGCATTCTCTGTTGTTTTTGGACATGAAAATAATGAAGTTAAGCTTTCTGTTTTACAAAAAAATACAGTCTAATGGAAGGAAATCAGTCCAAATAGCCAATATTGGTTTTTCTCCTGCATTTTCTTTAGATTTAAAGAACTTAGAAAAGTAGGTTATCTGCAGTCCAGAGGAGATGAAAAACCTGAAAAATTCTTATTCTGCATCCAACTAACTAGGAGAAAATAGGGCTACCTTGTTTTGGGTTTGTTCCAAATAGATTTCCTAAATTCTTTTTTTCTCATATATTTTGGGATGTATTTCTTGCTTGAATTTATTACGTTGTAGAAGTGTTAAAGCCTATCACTACGTTCAAAAGTAGTATGGGATCCTGCTGTCCCCAGACAAGCCTCAATAACTTTACCTAAAAATTTGTGCTTAAGGGCTAGTCAACTACAGTGTCTGCAGGCTGGGAAGAAAATTAATGCAGAAGGATTTTTTGGAAAGTACACCAACAAGTCAGGTTAGAGCTGAATTTAACTGCTGTGAAATGAAGATTCAAACCAATAGAAATGTTTCTGTATTTAAGCATTCCAATGAAAACAATTTTGATTGGAATTATTCCCTTGCTGGATTTCTAAGCCAAACACTGCATCATCTTTCTAGAAAAGAAGAGCCAGATTTGTTAGCTTCCAGTAAGTTTCACAGTCTATTTTCATTCTTTATGTGGAATGAAATACAGAAACTAAGTACGGAGTGACAAAAATTGAAATGCAAATTAAGTTCTTTAAATTATTTGCTGTGAGCGACATAGAAATGTAAATGTGCTGAAAAATATGATCTCAGGGTTGAATATTTCCCCTGCTTAATTTCAAATCAGAGAGGAATTTCTGTACTTTCAAACTGCATTTTACGGATGATGTTTGCAATGCTCTCCCAGGTGCATAATACAAACGAGTGTAAATTATTTAATGATGTATACAGGCAGTCCATGGGAAGGAGAAGAGTGAGAAATAAGCAAGATGAGCAGAAGGAAACAAAGAGAGCAACCAATTGTAAATAATGAAACTTGTAAAGTTCTGTCCTAAAAAAAAAACCCAAACAAAACAACCCAAAAAATCTTCAGGGTTGCCATAGCAACAGAAGACAGGAGCATGGCATGGGAAGCATCTCCACCCTCCTCAAAGACAGCTGCTGCTGGAGGTAAGTGAGCTTCTGAGATGAGCTTTGCAGAGGAATTTTTGGGATCCTTTGCCTAGAAGGTTGGAATCTGTTCCCTTAGATGCAGATGCCTTCCAGGAGATGCATAAATGTCCCTTCTGGCACTCAATCCTTTTCTTTCGCAGAGCTTGGACCCTTCCCAAACAGCGACTGCTTCCTGGAAGAGTACTGTCTATGCCAGTCCTGGAGAATGATCTTTCATACCTACTCCAGGCTTAAAGCCAAAATAGACCTTCACAGCATGTAGTTCCTTTACTTAGATCATAAATACCATACCAATGGCCTCTCTAAGACACCAGACTATAGCCAAGCTAGAGTTTGGGGGACCAAATCAGAGAGGATGGGAGAAGGTGACGTTCCAGCAATGCTACAAGACCTTGCAGTGGCAGGAATTCTTTAGGGAGTTGCACCAGTATGTTATTTGAGTGTCTATAAGGGTCTTGAAAGCCAACTCTGTAGATAACATTGTAAGTGACCATGGTAATGAAGCTCTTTCCATTTAAACAATCCTACAAGTTAATGAAGCTTCCACTGAAATTGACAGGGGGTGGGTTTTCGTCTTCAGTGGAAGCAGGTCTAGATCTTTACTGCTCCATAGAATTTTTTCATACATGCTAGAGCTTGGGAGAATTTAATAATTCATATACTAAGTTGAAATAATAAATATTCATTAAGGGGGCTTAAAATTCACAGTACGTAAGAAAAGATGGATCACTATAGCTTATTATAAAGCCCCCCTTATAGTCAAGCCTTGGGGTTCAGCACCATAACATAATAAAGCCAGTGAAACTGTAATTAAACTCTGCTTTCCCCAGCCCCTTGAAATTCAGAGGGGAAAAATGCAGGAAGGGGATATGATTCAAATGGTGATGGGAGGGAATGGTAATAACAGAGAGTCAAAGAGAGGTCATTCTGAAACACACCTTGGGGACAGCAGGTGTGGTAATAAATTAACTGTACATACTTCTTCAAGGCAGGGCAAAAGAGAAACAGAGGAATTCCAAGGAAGAGTAAATTGCATGTGGCAAATCCTGCCACGCAATAACCTGCTGATTTAGGGTCCATTTTGGAAGTGGTCCATGCTGAAAATGTCTACAGACAACTGAACAAACAGGGCCAGACTTGTTCTTACACTGCAGTCCCTTTCCTATGCTGGTGCCTTTCCAGCGTGGTGCATTGATCTACCAGTGACCAAGGTGGCTCACTCTGGCCGATGAAAGACATTGAAACACAAGGTGTCCATGGAAGAGTTTTGCATCCATCTCTTCTTCCATACATGCACTGAAATAACTGAAGTGCCACCTAACCTGTTTAGTGGCCCATGGCTGTGGACCTGACCTCCTATTCTAGACAACGGCTCTTGGGGAACTGCAGTAGCTTGCCCTCCCTAGCTGATCCAGGCAGGAAAGGTTTTCATCCCTTTCCCTCCCTTATCACGGAGGGTAACTCAAGGGATCAAGGCTTTCAGGTACGGTAAAACTCTGCCCTCCTGTGTGCCCTCAACCTGACAAAGAGGAGAACAGAAACCTGATGGTGCAGACACTTACAAAGACCTGAGACTGCAGGAGCCTGCTGTTTTTACCCAAGACTCAGACTCAGTGATGCACACAAATAGGCTCATTACTGGTCCTTTCATCCTACTCCAATGTTTTATAAACAAGGTACTGAAAATCAATGCATGAGCTGCACCATTTTGAAAATTGTGTGGAGAATCCCCTGAACAACCAGGGGAAACCCAATGCAGGTCAATCATTGCTGAACAGACAGTTTTATGGCTACAGCCTTAAGGCTTTGGAACGAAAGAAAAGATTTTACTTGCAGCAGTTGCTGCAGTTGAATGTTAATCACCCCAGAAGATGAAGTTTTGTTGACATTTGCAGGCTCTGAAATTACATGACCTAGATTCTTCATCTCCTTTTTCTCATTCCAGAAGTCCAGATTTGAGAAGCAGATCTCCGTTTGTGACATTTTAATGATCTGCATTTTACACAAAAGAATGGGAAACTCAGTAGACAGCTTTCGACATTACATTTTTTGGTAGGAAGTTTTACTGTGCACTCCCTTTTGGTCCTGTATCCATATGCAGAAAATGTATGAAGTTTTCTGTATGCAAGGATGGTAGGATTGAATCTTAAATGGAAATCAAAGTGCTTTTCCATCTCTTCGCCCCCAGTGTAAGTTGTTTATATAGATACCATGGTATACTCAAATATAAAGATAGTCTTCTACTTGATAACATTTACAAAATACATCTCAGCTGAGCTGAGGGAAAGTGGGTAATTTGCCTGCTGCATTTCTGGAAATAATGAATTTTATAGTGAAACAAACTCAGCTAACCTTCTCAAAGAGCTAGACTTTGCTTTAGGTCTAAAACATACGTAGTTTCTTTCAGTTCTCTTTGAGAGTAAGAGACTAACATTTTTGTCCAGTCTTTCTCTGCTGAAGGATGTAAGGGGCTATGGAAAGAAATAAGATCTTTTTAGTTAATGGATTTTACATAGAAATTAATGGGAGAAAGATTGGTGGCCTTGCATTCTAGGTAGAAGTTTAATTCACTATCAAGGGTTGGTAGAGAAATCAATGGTCATGACATGCATTGACTATTCCTGCCTGAAAAGGAAGACTCTTTGCCTATAAGGTATAGAAGAATTGTGTGCTTGAGGAATAGCTGATTGTCTTTGTATGTGTCAGGAGTAGAGATGACTTCCCTGACATCCAGATCCAAGCGATAGCACAGCACATCCTATCACAGAAATGGAGGCTGTATCACAAGGACAAGGAGTGAGAAACAGCTTGGAAAATGAGAGAAAGGGAAATGATATCTTTATGTAGTTAGATAGAGGAGAACAATATGTAAGAAATAGCTGGAGTACAGGTTCAAAAAATGGGAAAGAAAATAACTTCTGCCCAACCCAAACTCATCAACTCAGAAAGTATCTAGGGTTGACCAAAAGGGGAGAAAAGTGTTAGGAAAATTGAGCAGGACTCCTGCAGGAAGAGTAGAATAGTGTAGCTCCTTTCCAGGAGAAGGCAGGGAAGTTTTTATTAACTACAAATGAGATCCTGAGGTATGAAGGGGCAGTCTCCCGGCAGTAATGTGCACTGGAACTGGTGACATCACAGGAAGTTTCATTGCACAGATCCTGGGAGACATTGCAAATGGGAGGAGACTTCTCTCTCAGTAGCAGAGAAGCAAGATGTTGGGGAAGATAGGAGGATCCCTTCAGTTCCGTAATGTTGGAAGGGAGAGGAAAAAGACATTTTCATCACAGCTCATGTTACCATTATGGGGTCATATGCGATTCCAGGTCAGAGAGAATGCTTGAATACTTACAGATTTAGATTTAGATTAAGAGATCACCTAGGCAAACTGGATCCTTGCAAATCCATGAGCCCGGATGGGATGCACCCACAAGTGCTGAGGGAGCTGGCAGATGTTCTTGACAAGTGTCATGGTTTTAGCTGGGATAGAGTTAATTTTCTTCACTCTAGCTGGTATAGTGCTGTGCTTTGAAATTAGCGTGGAAAAAAAACCTGTTGAGATAACACACAGATGTTTGGGCTGTTGATGGGTAGCGCTTGTACTAGTCAAGGACATTTCTAGCTTCCCATGCTCTGCTGGGTGCACAAGAAGCTGGGAGGGGAGGGGGCACAGCCAAGAGAGCGGATTCAAACTGACCAAAGGGTTATTCCATATCATGTAACATCATGCCCAGTATGTTACCTGGGAGGGGCTGGCTGGGGGAGGGAGGGAGCAATCGCGGCTCGGGGACGGGCAGCGTCGGTCAGCGGGTGGTGAGCGGTTGTATCGTTTGTGTTTCCGTGCTTTTTTTCCTTTTTTTCCCTTTCCCTTCCTTTTCCATTTTATTATATTAACATTATTGTCATTATTATCATAATCATCGTTACTATTATTTTCATTTTATTGTAATCATTAAACTGTGCTTATCTCAACCCACAAGTTCTTTTGCTCGTCCGATTCTCTTCCCCATCCCACAGGGGTGGGGGGGGAGTGAGCGAGCGGCTGCGTGGTGTTCAGTTGCCAGCTGAGGCTGAGCCATGACAACAAGCCACTCTCCATCATCTTTAAACGGTCACGGAGGACAAGAGAGGTGCCCAAGGACTGGAGGAAAACAAATGTCACTCTAGTCTTCAAGAAGGGCAAGAAGGAGGACCCAGGAAACTATAGGCCAGTCAGCCTCACCTCCATCCCTGGAACGGGGATGGAGCAGTTCATCCTGGAGGTCATCTCCAGGCATGTAGAAGAAAAGAAGGTTATCATAAGAAGAAGTCAACATGGATTCACCCAGGGAGGACCATGCTTGACCAAGCTGATAGCCTTCTATGATGGTGTGACTGGCTGGGTAGATGAAGGGAGAGCAGTGGAGGTTGTTTATCTCAACTTCATCAAGGCATTTGACACTGTCTCCTATAACATCCTCACAGACAAGCTAAGGAAGTGTGGGTTGGATGAGAGGACAGTGAGGTGGACAGAGAACTGGCTGAACAACAGAGCTCAGAGGGTCATGATCAATGGAGCAGAGTCTGGCTGGAGGCCTGTCACTAGTGGTGTTCCCCAGGGGTCTGTGCTGGGTCCAGTCCTGTTCAACACATTCATCAATGACCTGGATGATGGGACAGAGTGTAACCTCAGCAAGTTTGCTGATGATCCCAAGCTGGGAGGAGTGGCTGATACACCAGCAGGCTGTGCTGCCATCCAGCGAGACCTGGACAGGCTGGAGAGCTGGGCCGAGGGGAGCCTCATGAAATTCAACAAGAGCAAGTGGAAGGTCCTGTCCCTGGGTAGGAACAACCCCAGGCACCAGTAGATATTCGGGGATGACCTGCTGGAAAGCAGCTCTACTGAGAAGGACCTGGGAGTGCTGGTGGACAGCAAGTTGACCGTGAGCCAGCAATGTGCCCTTGTGACCAAGAAGTCCTACTGTATCCTGGGGCGCATCAAAAGGAGTGTGGGCAGCAGATCGAGAGAGGTTATCCTCCCCCTCTACTCTGCCCTAGTGAGACAACATTTGGAGTGCTGTGTCCAGTTCTGGTCCCCCCAGTTTAAGAAGGATGTGGAACTTTTTGAGCGAGTCCAGTGGAGAGCTACGAAGATGACTAGGGGACTGGAGCATCTCCTTTATGAGGAAAGGCTGAGAGACCTGGGTTTGTTCAGCCTCGAGAAGAGAAGACTGAGGGGGGACCTCATCAATGCTTATAAGTATCTTAAAGGGTGGGTGTCAAGGGGATGGGGCCGGGCTCTTTTCTGTGGTGTCCAACAACAAGACAAGGGGCAATGCAATGGGCACAAGTTGGAACACAGGAAGTTCCTCTTAAACATGAAAAAAACTCCTTCCCTGTGCGGGTGCCAGAGCAGTGGCACAGGCTGCCCAGGGAGGCTATGGAATCTCCATCCCTGGAGAAACATAAACATTTCCGAAATATAAAGAACATGAAAGAAATGGGAGATAATAAGCATGAGTGTAAATTACAAGTTTTAAAATATACATTCATATTAAAAGCTAAAGAATCGGTGGAATAGCAACAATTCCCAGGATTACAGACAGTAAGAACAAACATTTTAGGGGAGGAAAAAAAAGCTAAGATCAGGTATAAGTAATTTACTGGTTACAGATGTAAAATCATGAAGTAAGTAACTTTGAAGTCATAAATAGTAATGCAAAAAATGTTCAGCAGATATTTCTGTTCTATTTGAAGGGCACAAAATGAAGACTATCCCAGCCCAAATGATGTTGTAGATGAAAAAGCATTTTTGCTATCCATATCAAAAGAAGCTATGAAGAGGCATTTAACACCAGACTTCTTCAAATAAACAAGTCAAGAAAATAATTTACATTTAAGAGTTGAGAAGGGCTGAGGTGAGAATTACCCTAACCTTCTGTGGTTATTTGGTAATTCATCCTGGCAAATAAGGCAACGCTGTATCATCAGAGAATCATCTTAATTCTTATATTTAGTGAGAAAAGGGATAAACCCGAAAGATCAGTCAGCCTGTTGTTGTTTTATAGGCCAGACAGTGGGGCAGTGAATTCAGGACTCTGTCAATGAAGAGTTAGAGCTTAAGAAGGTAATTGATGAAAGGCAAAATGGTTTTAATGGAAGGTACATCTTGTTAAACAAGTCCGTTATCTCTTTTTGATAAGATTATAGGTTTGGTTGATTAAGACAGCTGTGCTGAGGTGGTACCTTTGGATTTCTCCAAGGCACTTCACCTAATACTGCCTGACACACTGATTAAAATCTTGCATTAAAAGGAATCAACAGGGCACAAAATAAATGGATGAAAAACCTAGCTTACTGACACACCTTGAAATGGAGTTGTTAATGTAGCTGTTCCTGAGTGAGGCCATTGGTACAGGACTTGTCTGGACACTGTCTCTTGGTCTGATACCATATGATGCTTTCATCACTGATGTACCAGGGGATAATAAATATTTGCTGGTTAACACATGTTGTAAGGAGGATCACTGGAAGTGCCTGCTTTTTTAGTTTTCATCCAGAAAATTAAGTCTCATATGGCCTAATCAAGGTATAAGAACAGGAAGGAAAGAAAACAAGCATCTCCACAGGGGATATACGAAAAAAGAGTATGTTTGTAAGGGAGTGATACTGTCTTTGGACACAACATTGGGTGGTTCATTAACAAAATATTTCATCCAATTGAGCTGACCATCCTTCCAGACAGATATGGAAATAACTGAAAAAGTCCAGAAGAGGCAAAAACATTAACTGGGAGCTCGGAAATTGGCATTTCTTTAGAATGTTTGAAGAGCACAATCTATCCAGTTTATTCAAGAGAATGTAGGAATGAGGGATTTGGTCCTATCTGTGTCCCTGGAGATTGTTAAGAACAGACATCAAATACATCAGCAGTTTAGGTAAAACTGATCGCTTCCTGGCACAAAATGAACCAAGAAACCTACCAGGGTCCCTCCCAGCCTTGTCCTCTATTATATTGTGACATGATTGGTTATAAATTAGAAAAAAAAAAAGAAAAGGGCAATATCCTAGTTGTGAGATTAAGTAAACATGGGAGCAGCTACAAGCAAAGGTGCTGAACTCACCCTAGCTTGAAGTCTTTACAAGGAGATTAGCTATCTCTATTAAACACATGCTTAGTCCAGTTTTTTTTCGGAAGAAAGCAATGGCCTGCCACCTCCTGGCCTTGCAACCTGACTATTATCTATGGAATGGGAATATTTCTGTCAACATATCTTTGCTACTTATGCTTCCACACATCTTCCCTGCTTGACTTTTTAGGTAGTACCTGAGCATCTCACTGTCTTCTACTAATTTAATATTCACAATCCTGAGGTTAAGACTTTTCATGGTGCTTCTTCAATACAGAGCGTGAGCTTCACAAAGTTACCTTTGAAACAATATATCTGGACTTTTCTGGGGGCTGAGGTGTTTTAAAAAGCCTGATGGGGTGACAAAATATTTAGCTGTGTCTTCAGGCTGCTCTGTGTATTCCCTGAGGTCTTGGACACATTTGAACTACTTACCTCTGTCACCCTTTGTGTCTGGCTGGGGGCTTCTCATAAGGTAGTATTGCTGTTTTCTTCCAAAATGCTTGTGTCAGGAAAATCTAGCTGCAGCTAGATGATTTAAAGTACTTTGGACCTTTTACTTGCTAAAATAAAGAACATAATGTTAGAATCGAATCCCCCCTATTTAACTGAAGGGTGAATAGACTGGTGTTTTGGGTGCAGACCTAGGGCTCAGCACTGCGCGGTGAGAAAGAGCTGCAGCCAAACTACAGCTCTGCACGTAGCAGCCTCTTCCTGTCCTTGCAATGGTCTGCCACAGAGAAGTACTCCCAGCAGTTCTGGTTTCCCATTTCTTGTACCCATTTCTGCAAAAAGGCCTTATCTCTAACATATGAAGAAATGCCAGTCATCTTTGGTAAAATTCCAAGAAACTAATCTTAGAAGAAGATTAATACGCCTTTGCTTTTGAGTAGTCATGTAATTATTACAATACAATCTTGTTTCATAGTTATAGCTTACTACTTCATTTAATGTTTATAAAGCAGGTTGGAAGTAAAGTGCAAAATTTTATTGCTTTGCAGAACCCAATGATCAGAAATATTCTTACAGGCTACTTCAAAGAAATGCTTGTCTGGTTTTGGTTTGTTTGGAAATAACTTAATCCTAAATTATAGTTATTTTTGCATCAAAGACTTTTCTCTTCTTCTTCTTCTGCTTTATTTTTTCAAGTGATATCCCAAGCAGTGTCATCCTGTAATAATTTAGCAATATGGCAAGGCTAGACTGTAGCACTAAGAAAAATGTATGGCAGGTTTGGATAATGTCACAAATGATGCGGAGAATACAATAAATAAATTCACCGTCTCGGCAAAGACTTTTGCAAGAGTTCCTTGTAGGAACTCCTGAGACTGAAATATTACTGTGGGTACCAATTCTGATTCAGAGGACCAGCAGGCTAGGACACACCATTTTCTTTTCAACACAGTTCCACTTGGCCCTTCTGACTCAGTGAGGAAAGCTAGAATTGTTATATCGTCGTCAGTCTTTTGCCTTTTTTTTGTCCTTTTATCAACATTTTTCTCCTTAGTAAACAGAAGATACAGCACAGGGCTGCTTAGTTAGTAAAGCTTTTTTTTAAAAAAATGGATGCTGCCAAATCAGTGTGCATGCTCATTTTGTTTTCTGAGTTCATTACTACATCTCTAAAGGCAACTTCTGATTTATTACTCCAGAAATAATTATTAGAACTATTAAGGCTCATGGTGTCTGGTCTCCCGGTGATAATGTTTCTATTGTAAACATCTTAAAGAAAAACTGATAACTTAGTCTACTGTATACTACAAAACCTCATTCCCACTGATTTCAGTGGGAGCAGGGTAGCATCAGTTGATTCCTATTGATTTCAGCAGGATGTTAGGAGCCATCTATATAGGAATTAGAAACCTAAATACTTTGCTATAGCAGGGGCTTAGGGAGTAATAAGATGGATTTCTATTATAAGCTGGGAGCTCCTCAGCAGGAAATAACTAAGAAGAAAGTCTTGTGTGTAACACTCAGATAAAAGCTGAGCGTGAGCCACAAAAATGATTCAGCTGTAAAGAAGGCAAAGGCAGTCCTGGAGTGTCTCAAAGAACTTTCCAGCAGGAAAGCCTTAAGTTGTGCTCCATACTGCACAGTTCTCATCACCCATTTGAAAAGAAAGATAAGTTTATACTGCAGGATTCACAGAAAGAGGTCACAGTAGTGACCAGGGAAGGGAGAGCTCGTAACGTGAAAAGTGTCTAAATGAGCTGGGGGCTTGTCTGGTCTCACAGGAGAAGAGTGAGAAGGGATGTGGCTGCTGGCTACAAATACACCAATGGCTGAACACCAGGAGAAGATCAGAATGAATTCATTCAAGGGATACAACTAGAAGAATGATTAGGTGCCAGCTGCTTATGGATAAATCTGGGCTGGAACTTAGAAGAATGTTTCTAATTGTTGTGGCAGTGAGATTCTAGAAGACTCTCTGGTAGTGGTAATGAGGACCAAAATCCCTTCTCCTGTTACTTTTTTTTAAGTTGAAACATGATCATCTTAAAAACTGAACTCCATGATATGTGGCAGCTGGGGATGAGACTTGGCCCAGGAGATCCTGCCAATCTCCTGTTCCTAGGGAATATTCAGGATTGTTTAAACACAGGATTGTCCTCCTCTATGAGTCCAGGAGGCAGGGATTTCCACTGGGAGCTAAGTCCTGCCAACATTTTGTATGTGACAACAATAGCCTGGGTCACAACAAAGCCTTCCACCATCTCCAGTGTGCCCAGTTCAGGAAGATCTCCCATTTTTCTGGGGTACAGAGTCATCCCTGAGGATGACTGAGGAAAGCTCAGGAGTGTAAATAGAGGTTAGTATCATTTTTTAAAGTCCCAACAAAGACAATGCTGCAAGAAGTAGGACAAATGAACAAAGAATGAGCAAGAGATGGGAAAAAAAAAAGTCTATCCTGCATGGCCTTTTAGGGCTATTTATCTTGTAAAAAAATGGTGTTTTCTCTTACTGTTACTGCTTGTTCCTGAAATAAGCTATACTGAGTCTGGAGCCCAAGGTGATATAAAACTCTGAGTGCATTGAAACAGTCTCATAGCTATCATTTTGACCTGCTGCTTTTTGTTCTGCATTTTGGGATCATGTCACAGAGTGGTGAAGTCAACCCTGGCTCCCAGGGTAGCTTACTCAGCTTGAGAGGCCTGTATGTTCCCAGAGGGAGGCTGCTTATATCTTAACAAGCTGAGTATAGCTTGTGAAATCTTATAATTTCCACTGAGCCTTACAGTGCTTAGACTTGTGCAGCCTAGGTGCCTGTCAAATGAGGCTATAGGCAAATTTGCTAATGATGTTGAAAGTTGGACAATACTAAGGCAGCACTGAATAACAACATTTTCCATTTCAACGTGGTTCACCTTGTACAGCACGGTTCTGTTACCATGTCTTAGTTAAGGAGAGGTAGACTGAGAGACTGAGGCCCAGTGGCAGCTTACAAGAGCCCTCTTTAACTAAAAAGGAGGTACCTGTGTGAAGGTATTGTGGTGCTTCTTTTGTTAGACGCATCTACCTACTCTCTCCAGTCCTTCTTATGATCCTGAGCTTCAGCTCAGGCTGTTCAGCTTCCAGAAGCTGAAATTTGCCTTTAGGAATAATGACCAACTAATTTCTTTATTATTCATTGCAGAAAAAGTATTTACGGAAGGTGTTTATGGTTGATCATATGATCAGACAAGTATCCACAAGGGGCAACGTGCCTGGCCGCTTGATTTATATTTAAAAAAAACAAAAATCCCACTTTATTCTAGTATTATTTCTTAAGTGACACCCAGGGAGTCCTTAGGCAAACTAGGCTTTTTGTGCTAGATTCTGTACATATGTAACGTAGGAATCAGGAGTCTGACTTAAAGGCTGTCATGATCAAAGAACTAAAAATGTGAAAGCAGTCCAGAGATGCTTGTAATTAGCCTGTTCTGTGAGCCTCACTTAGGTATTGCAAGAATTCCCTACTTTCTGTGCAGATCCTAGGAAATAAGTCCTGATCTGACTCATCACCCCCCCTCCCCCCATTTCAGATGCCAGAGTAGCTGCTATAGCTGAAATCAGGCATCTATTTTACCTGTACATGACTCTGAATGCAGTTGTAATTGGAGAGAGATAAAATGGGATTCATCTTGCCCTGCTTTAGACACCTACACCGTAGAGCACTGCCCATGAGAGAGGCAACCTCAGCGCCTTTCAGTCTGTGAAGAGATGCAGCATCTTTAGGGCGTGTCATGCCAAAGTAGATGCCTAAAGCAGACCAGGCAAAACTCTCCCTGAAAGTACACTTTTCTTTCTGTTCGCTGTAAAGGGAGTCCAGATGTTGATGCCTGTATGCGGGTGTCCTCCTTTTCTTCAGGTGAACTGTATGCTGTTGCAGGGCTGTATCCAGATTTGATTTGTTCCTTGATTGCAGATGCATTTTGCCTTAATTCCTTATAACTGGTAGATTTTTTGTAACAAGGTGATCACTCACATGACCTGGAGCGGATGAACACCACTCTTAAATGGTCTAGAGCTTCTGTGCATGCTAGCGAAAACAGAAAATGAAGACACAGAGAAACAGGCTAGAAATACAGAACAAAAAGTAACACAATAAGTACCAGAAAAATGCTAGTTGCTCTCATATAGTGTGTGGAATATGGTTTGAGCACAGGCAATATGATGATGGGGGATGTATAATTTGTCAGCTTGATATTATCAGCAAATAAAGTGAAGCAGAATTGCAGTTAAAGACCAAAGAAGTAATTGAAGCTCTTCGTAGCTCTTAGAGGCTTTGCTGTAACTGCACTGGGCATATTGCATTAAGTTCTAACTGCTGGAAATTAGAGGCATTCAGGAGAGCAATAAAAATGATTAGGGGCCTGAAATTACTGACCTAGGAAGAAAAGATGCGGTAGATTAAAGCACAACCTTAAAAAGATGAAATGATGAGCTAATTGCTCCACAAAGGACTCCACATGTGGTTTTCCACACCACCCAGATCTTCAAAGGACCGCAGTCTAGGTGAATGGCAGTTCTGATACGTTGGTTAGTAATGTAAAAATCCAGTTTAATCCAGAAACACAAGCTTTCTTCATTTCTGTTGTCTTGTGACCCTGAAATGCTGTTTTTATAACCACAAACCCAAGGGCTGGAAAATCCCTTTGAATTTCTTCCTTCAGCCTCTTCTTTCCCAAGTACTCAGTGCCTTTCTGTTAGGACAGAAACTCAGATCATATTGGTGAAACAGAAAGCTTTTAAACTCTTTATGCAACGCTGGCACAAATGGTTTAACTCTCTTCAAGGGCCCTTGGGCAAACTTCCTGTACATGTCAACAGAAATTCAGCGAATAGATTGAAGTGAAAATATTGTCCCAAGCAAAGAAACTTTTTTCACAATTCTGAATTTGTCACTGCTCTATTTTGATGTTTAATTGCCACATAGAGCATTTGGATGCCAACAGAAGTCAAAGAATTAATATGTAAATATGTCACGAATGCCAATGGCAAAAGTCTCTAAAAATGCACGGTAGAGACAAAAGGCTCCAGCAGAACATCAGACTTAAGTCTGAAAATGCCAGCAATCCAGTGAATTAATTTTTTGATTGATGATATTGTCCTGAGCATTGACTAACCCACAGTGAATCAAACTGGAGGACTAGATATTGTGATCGTGCACGCACCCCCCCATACGTGGTAGAAAAGTGCACTGATAAACAGACTATTTTTCTGCAGGGTGAGTATGGCCAAGAACTTGAAGCTGACTATGAACTCTTTGAAGCAGGAATCATTATTCACAAGAGCTAGCTGTTATAAATAAACTAAACCACATCAAAGCTGCAGAGGTTATGTAAGGATCCTAACATACCCTTGGCTTTCCAGAACCCACAGGGCCTGGATTGGGCAGACCTGAGCAAAAGTTACAAGTGCAAACTCAGTCTGCTCTTAATGATCATACCGTGTTTAATGATGATGTAGGAAACAGAAAGAAATTAGGATCCAGTTTACTGGCATGGTGAATCCTGCCTTTAATGTAAATCTAATTCAGATGAACTCTTTTGCATTTATTTGTGTCACTGAGTTCATAGGATTTAAGCAGGAGTCATTTTGCAGAGTAAGCATGTGGCTAAGTACTCTCTGAAATAGAGATGCTTTCCTGGAACACAATTGAAATCAGATAGAGAAAATACTAAGACTGAAAACAAACAATGTGATAAAATAATCCAGTCTTCTCTCTACCACATGCCATGTCACCCATGGGATCCTGCATCACATATATACTTCTGTGGAGAGCTGGAACATAAATTTCTTCTTGATTTAAAGATCTGCTGTGATGGAGCTCTGGTCTGTAATTAGTTATGCCAGTGATTAAAAAGTGCCTTATTTCAGGAGTTATTCATCACTCTGATTATGAAAAAAAGAGAAACTGTTGCAAAACCCCAATGGCTTTTAGGGACAAATATGTAGGTTAACAAGAAGTGCTTGAACAGAGCCCGTTAACCTACCCCTCCCTCCTGCCCACTTCCCCTCTGGTCACACCTTTTAAAATCATTAACTCCTTAGACCTGGGTCTGTTCCTCTTGCTTTGGATCTAATTCATCCAATGTGCTCGGCCGTTGTATTAGTAATAGCTGATATCAAAGTCCAAGGCTCAGTGTCATAGCCCTAAATTAGAAAAGCACCCAAGGAGAAGAATGAAATAAAAGAACATTAATTAATGGAGTAACAAAAGTCTTCTGAGCACCCAGTAAGAGCTAACAAATATTTGACAGCTTTAGTCTAAACGTGATCCACATTGAACTTGTTCCACATGTCTGCTGTGTGGAAAGCATGGTCTGCCAGGCTTCTCCTGGGTAGTTAAAATTCATTATCTTTCTATAAATTTGAAATGCCTAGTCAGATCAAAGAATCTAAAGCCATCAAAGGAGTGTGTTTGCCCGCAGGTTTTCACAACCTGCCAGCAGATACCTTTTACCTGTACACACACTCACAAAAGGCAGGGAGTCATTAAGGATGCAGGTGGAGGGATAATTCTCTACCATATCATTCATTCATTCTCCAGAGGTGACAAATTTGCAGGTCGTATCAGTAGATCAGCTCTGTTCTGCTGTATCCAGTGTTGAGCATACTGACAGCGGTCAAAAAAACAGCGTGTCACTGTAGTTCAGTATGTTTAAAGTGACACCTGCCCTGCAGTTCTATGGCACTGAATAACAATGAATTCCCATGGAGGAGAAATAACAGAGTCTTTGTATTAATGTTACCCCTGAGCTGGCTGTTCTGCATGTGTGTGCTCAGTTGTACATACTTTGGAGTATGTACTTCGGAGGCATCAGCAGAGAATCTATCTCTTTTTCCCTTTGGAAAATCCTGGTGAAATCCTGGCACCTGTGAAGCCACTGGGGATTTTGCCAGGATATTCTGCAAGGCTTTTGGAGCGAGTGAAACAATAACCCAATTCTATTAGCTGCATCTTTGTAGGTCACTTCTGAAAGAGCTTGGCTTAAAGAAGTGTACCAGGTATCAAAGCATCACTGCTGAGATCAAATGTGTTTGAAAAGTGACCTTTACCACTGCATCAGCTGGGAGAGCTGCAAATGGCCTGGGTGACTCATGTGGTGCTTTGGGAAAGCACAGCAACTAATTTTTAAGATGACAGAGGGACTCAGATTCACAGATCACCTCTCCCCCTTCATGTGTCCTCAGAAATTGAAATAATTTAAAAATATCAGTATGGTTTTCCTAGATTAACATTTTTTATATTCACACACAGAAGAAATCTTTAAACTGAATGTGATAAAATGTGACTGTCAGTTACTGAGATGTTATTTTATTTGACACTCTGTTCCATCTCCTTTATTCCTTTCCTGCCCTGTCCTTTCTTTTTACTTCAATTCCTCACTGGATTTCTCCTTTGATTCTTTCCCTGTTCCTCTTTAAATTTTTCCCAAAGTAAAGACTGAACACAAAAGGTCCAAGTTCTAATCCATCATTTAAAATCTCCAAGCTAATAAGAAAATGTTCTGTGAATACATTAGAGATATAAAGAAGGAAAAGAGAATGCATAGCAGCCCACCATTTAATGGGAAGAACAAAAAAAAAGAGGTTATGGCAGAGAAGGCTGAAAATAATTGCCATTTTTACTTCACTTTTTTTCCCTAAAATAGATTACTTATGCCTAGATACATGAAAAAATTAATTTTAACAAAGAGATTGAAATGCAAATGAGATCAGGGAGTGAAACAAAAGTCAACGGTTATTTATATGAAATAGATGTGTTCAGCTCAGCAGGGCCTCATAAAATTGAGTGGATTTAAGGAACTAGACAAGGCAGATCTGAATTGTTGGTGATTATCTCTGATAACTCAGGAAGGGTACTGTGGTCCCAGAGGACTGGAGGAAAGCATACATCGTATCAGGGATTTCAAGATCAGCTAGTTTAACTTTGTTACCAAGGTAGGTACCAGAAAAGATTATTAAATAAACAATTTCAGCAGGTTTGTAGGATAATAAAAAGATGCTTAAAAAGCAAGGAGCGAATTGGGCCAAACTAATTTAATTTCTTTTTTTTGAAAGACAATTGGAAAATCATGTGGATGCAGAGGATGAGGTCTGAGTAGTAAATCATTGATCCAATTTTAGTGATGCTACTGCTCTCCCAGTTGACAGTAGCACATAAGCTGGGAGAGTACAGTTTAGAACCCTGACACCCAATGTTCACTGGCACAGGAGTGGGGCAGGACAAATAATGGGTTTTGTTAGTCTGTTCTTCATTTCCACCTCCTTATTTTCCATTAAAAGGGTCTAAGATATAGAGACCAGGGTCTAACTGACGTCAGTGGATGTAAATATAGATATAAGAGCCATGGAGAAAGAGTGCATTTTCACAGTGAAAGAGGGGTTCAGTGGGGCCCAGTCTGGGCTCCTGTGTTGGTCATTATTTTTGTTAGTGATCTTGGTGGTGAAGAGGCAACATGCTCAAGACAGATTAAGCTATTGGTAGATCAGCCTTGAAAATAGTATTGATGAACTGGGGAGGGTGTCTGGAACCAGTCAGATGAAGTTCAGTGAAAGTCAGGAGCTAAGTGCTCTAACTCTGGGAAGAAAAATGGTCAAATACAAAGTTGCTAATGCTTGCATTAGTACAACTGCTAGAAATAGTATGGTGAGTATAGTGGATCACAAACTGAATCTACATTAAAATGTGATGGTGTTGCAAGGTTGAAAAATTTTCTTCTGAGAGGTATTGAGCAAGGTTTTGGATGTGAGACTGAAGAGGTATGAGTTCCAGAATAATTTTTTTAAAAAAGATATAGGCAAAATCGAAAGAAATCAGAAGAAATCCACAGAGATAAAGAAAGTTTGAAAAGGCTAGAGAAAGTGTGTTTAACCTAGAAAAGTACAGGTTAAGTCATGGTCAGTCGGTGTGCAAAACAGTGTGATGAGGCCAGTGAGAATGCCATCGTTTGCACTGGTGGTAGGACAGGAAGAAATCAGTTCACTTTAATCAACTTAATCAGCTAGGAAAAGATAAGTTACATATTAAGAAAACATTTCAAAATATGAAAGCTACAAAGCACAGTGTGCAGGTTTTATGGGATCTTCTTTAATGACAATCTCTAAGAGTAGCAGGACAAAATTTTTTCAGACACGACCTAAATATAAATACCTGTCCTCAGGGTAAAATGGTCTATTGTCATTCCTTCTGGTCCTGTACTTCCATGCATGTCTGGCCAAGTAATGAAACGAAATGACCTGTCCATGCTGGCCGCATGCATGTAAAACATTGTCAGGATGTGCTGAAGCAGGAAAGGGGATAGAGTGGCTGTGGTGCAACATCAGGAAGGAACTAACTGCTCTCCGGTTCGTAGGGATAAGAACTGCAGAGCCGCATTTCCTGAGACTTTTTAGATATGGCTTGCACAGTGCAATTTGTCCTGTCTCTGTAAACATCTCATTGAAGCTATTGGGTTGGGACTGAAAAGAAAAAGGTGCTGGAAGAAGTTAAACTGAAAGTTTAAAAGAGAGAATAGAGAATATAGACAAATCCAAGCGATAATTCAAGGTAAGCCTTGAAGAATGAAGGAAGTGGGGTAGTGCAGTAGAGGAGAGAGGGTGAAAAAAGTGGCCTTGTGACCATGAGCTGGCAATCAGGAAGGGTATAAAAGGAACCACATGCGATGTCCATGTTTCTTCATGGTGGTGATTCAGAAGTTAGTAAACTTTGGATAATGAAATAAAGTGCACTCATTCTTTCCTTAGAGCTACAGTTTTCTCCCTGGTATCCAGTTCCACCCAGCACCCACACCTAATGTTTGAGTTCCTGATCCTCTTCATGTCTTGACTATCTGGATGCCATTTTAGAGAAAGGCCAAAATAAGCTTAGAAATACTTGTCAAATACGTGTTTATACTAAAAGCAAAACACAAATACTCTAGTAATCACCTGAGTTCAGTATTCCAGGCAAAAGGGGTGGAGTGCTCAGGCTCTACTGAGGGAAAAGGACCCCTTTAAATACCGTCACTCAGCCTCACTGACAGTATCTAAGGTCTAAGGATGGAGGGGTTATAAGTAGGTATATAGAGATACGAATGTTTTAAATAATTTGTCACATGACAATCTAGAATAGAATTTGGATGTCCTTACTCTGAGGTTTAACTCTGGTTTTACACTTTAAAATGCTGTGAAATAGATCACAATTAGATTTTTTTTATAATTACTTTCTATTCTAGCACATCATCAATGAGGATCCTTCACAAATGAGCTCTACTGACCTAAACATGTTAAAATGCTGCCTCTATTTCATTAACTCTGAAGGTATTACTGCACTTATACTGGCTCTTTCCTTGTAAGACTTATATTTCAGGGCAATTTTTTGAAAAAACTTTTAATCCAATCCCTTCCATTCTTGCATTTATTTTTTCTTTCTGTAATGAATAATAATGCTGGCAAAGAATGCAAGGTTTGACCCAGAAATAAATCTGTGCAAAATCAGTTTACTTTAAACCTAAGGGGACAGTAGTCAACATTGCTTCACTTCTATTTCCACCATGCAGATTAATTAATTCATGTTCATGAAATGCCCTGAAAATTTCAGTTATTGGTCCTTATATAAGCACTAATGTTAATATTGTGATGAATTTTTTTCCTAGTCTATTTCAATCAACATCAGTATCAGGAGGAAAACCCACTGAAATGAGTGGCTAGCTTGCTGGTATTCTGGGACAGCTGGTTATTACTGGAGATTGTTGGGCAGGTGGGATAGATGAAATTTTGCTGAACACTTTCATTCTTTGATTGTTATTGACACGTGACTGACACAGCCATAACAAAAGCCTGCAAGGGAGCAGCATACCTAAATGGCTTGTGTATACCAATGTTTAGTACATGAGGCTTTGCAAATCTGTTGTAAATGTGTATGCCTTGGTTGCAGCACTGTTTTTGCATCTGCAATAATCGCTACCTGGTCTAAGCGAGCTGATGAGGCTCATCTCCTCCTCTGACCTTACTGGCTGGTCTGACAGAAGACATGTCCTCTTCCCCAAACTTTGTGTCCCCCTACGTGCTTATCCAAACACAGGTAGTGTTTGGGGTAGAGCTGTTGATCTTCACCTACCAATCTTAGGTGTTGCAGAGTAACTTACAGTTTCCTTATCATATTAATCTTTTCTTATCCACAAACACTGTGCAAAGGGCCAAACAATGTTTTCATTAGTCCCAGAGGACTGGAATTTAAGTTATGCTTGTTGGGTCAAAGGAGAAGGGACATTTCACCATGATGCCTTCATTAAGGACCCTTAGAGGGAGAGAATGGTGGAGAAGCTGGGATGTTTCTAGTGTCTGTCTTTACATAAGGACAGCCTTGTTTCTTTCCTCAAGCCATAGCCAATTTTCATGGGTAATATATTCTAAGTCTCCTTAGGGCTGTAGTGTCCAGATCTTGCAATGATCACTTCAGAGACCACCCAGACTATGGAGCAGTTGGAAAACAACATCTCCTTGGCCTCTCAGTAATGCAGGGCTGATTCAAACAGCTCTGATAAAACAAAACAAACCAAACAAAAAGCTTCAATACACAGCATAGCTGAAAAATCAATTTTGTTTTACACAGACATAGCTCATTTATCAGACCTCACAAGTATCTTGTCTCTAAGTGCACCAGACCTTACACACTGGGTCATGGAACTTGGACAATATGCTGGGTTACATGATGTTTGGCCTGGGCTGCCTTCTAGTGGTATATGTTCAGCCAGTCTCCATGGTCTTCTGCATCCAGGGGCTTTGACCCTTCTCACTAGGATATCTGTGTTGATATGTTGTCTGGTTTTTATTTACACTGTCTGACAAGCAATACAGTACTTGCATACAGCTGGTGAGAAACCACCCATGAAGAAGCCACAAGACAACAAGCCAGAGCACAAAGACTATCAGCTCTGACTTCTCTTACTTATTGACCATTTCGCTGTGCTGTGTTGCAGATTAGCTAATTGGCATTATAATTTGTTCCCTCACTTAAAAATACAAATCACAATTCTGGTATGTGCCCACCCATACAATGGTTCTAACTGTCATTTCAAAAGGCACATAACAAGGTCAGGTAAATTCCAGGTATTCTGTTTCTGCTGAGCCCTAAATTGTGGGCTAAGTCCTGTCCATGTTGGACTTCTCAAACCTTAGCATCACACACAAGATCTATGTAACCAACTTCCCTGTTTGAGGTGTTCCCTTGATGAATAGGTTTGCTCTTTGCCAGGACTCATGCTTATTGCCAATTCATAACCAGGGCTTCTTTTAACTGAGTTTTGAATTTTCATGGTACATCAGCAGCTGTGACACAGGCCTGCGCCCCACTTTCACACTGTGGTGAAGCAGCACATCCTGCATGGTCTCTGTCACAGGAAGAGACAAACCTGGGAGGTCTGATGAAGAAAGTGACTGGGAAGTCCTGGCTGTGAAGCTGTGTATGTCTTACCTGTAGGGTACCATGAGGCAGAAGACAATTGTGAGCCTCATGTTTAGTACATGAGGCTTTGCAAATCTGTTGTAAATGTGTATGCCTTGATTGTAGCAGTGTTTTTGCATCTGCAATAATCGCTACCTGGTCTAAGCCAGCTGATGAGGCTCATCTCTTCCTCTGACCTTACTGGATGGTCTGACAGATGTCCTCTTCCCCAAACTTTGCATCCTCCTATGTACTTATATAAACAACTGCTTTCCCATTTATAAACCTAAGTGCTGCTCTGCTCAAGAGCCTTATAGAAAATTCTGGCTTACATTTTCCTTGGATGTAAGTGTGGTCTCCTGCATGTAGTGTCTCCAGAAAGCTCCTTCATGTGCAATATGGAACACAAAGAAAGATCATTCTGCTGTTACTATTTATCATCAAGATATAGACTTTTAAAAGTTTTTAAAATATCAGCCTTAAACTGGCCCAGTGATTATTTATTGCTGCAAACCAACAATGGGGAACAAGGGACTGAAAGGAAGGACACCATTAGAAAAAATAATAGAATAACTCAGTATTGCTTTATATAAAGCAAAATGGACTCAGGCTTGTCAGTGTGGCATTTATTAAACACTATTTTACTTTTGTTTTGCTATTTACTTCAAATGCCAAAGATCCTCTGAACTGGCGGTGATGAATGGAAGTTTTCTGGCATGCAGCGCCACTGGGTTCAAAAGGAACAAATGTGACCAGGCACAGTAAAACACATTCCCCATTTCACTGTATGCAGCCTCTCCTGTGTGTTTATTTAAATTCCCTTTAGTTATACAAGACAGAAATGATGAGATGCAAGGCTACCCGGTAGCCTTCTTGCAAAAACATTGCTATTTTAACCCACCTGAGCAACAATAATATCTTTAAAACACATCTTTGTCTTAATACAATCCTTGCTCTCAAGGTAAGCCAAGGTTATAATAACAATGCTTAAATCTTTTATGCTGAATTATCTCCAAGCTTGAAAGCACTTTGAAAAAGACAGGTTCTTAATATTACTGAATCTGCTTTCAGATGGGGACAATGAAGCAAAAGTAAAACAAGTTTCTTTGGTAAGCGAGTTAGTGGCAGAACCAGGAATAAAATTTATTAGCATTATAATTTGAGGGATCTTAACCAACACTGGACTATAAAACCCCTGAAATGGGAATTAAAGTTTAATTTCAGTAGAGCTATGAGGTTTTACAATAGCTGAAGAGCGAGGTACTTCTGCAGAAGCATTGCCTTGCATTTTGCAGTAGGGAACAGCTAGTTAAATAAGATCTCTGGTGCCTGTTCATGTTGAGTCATAGCAGACTTGTTAAAGCTTACCTATTTCTGAATCAACAAACTAATAAATAGGTGGAGTAGCTTGGCCATGATCTGATGGGCATGGGCTGCCCTCAGGCAGAACAGGCAGTCAGAAGGCTCTTGGCTGCTGCTATAAATAACAAATGTTATTGCAAGAAGTTCTCTGTGTTGTTTATGCGTGAAGGCAATGCTGTTAAAATATCAGCCCTAGTCTGAGAAGGTCTTCTGTAAATTTTTGGGTATTATGCAATAACATCCCAAATGCATGTGTATGTACTGCATTGTTGGGAAAGGAGTTACAGTATTAGCTTTCACCTGAAAAACTAAGGTGATGGCCTTTTTTATGGGATCAGTGTCTGGGTAGTATAGGCTACTGAGAAATGAGAACTTTTGGTGTGAAATGAAGCATTCCCTAGGTAAGGAACTAGTGCTGAAAGCCTTCTGCCTCTGAAAACAGATTCCTTTTTTCCTTCTGAACTGTCTGAAATGGCTGGTCGTTTAGGGACTGTGTTATGCCTCTGGCAGCTTAAAGCTACAATTAATTGGCAATCGATGGGTAATTTCCTCTAAGCCCCCCACGCCCAGCCAAGAAATTGGTAGAAAAATGGAATGACTGGCTTAAGGCCCTGTAAGCCCACAGCAAAGGGATGGAGTGACAGCAGGGCATGGTTAGGATGTCCTCATGCAAGGCCACTAAGTGTTGGGCTCCAGGCTAAACAAGTATTTGCTAAAGGAAGCAGTAATGGTTGTGAATGACTAGGCCAGGCAGGGAGGCGTGAGGGGAGGCCTGGCTATGTGATGGGGACTGACTGCCATGGAGAAAAGGCCCTGGGGAGACTACTTTGCCGCACCTTTTCGCACTCCGTTTTTCCCTTCTTCCCCCTGATCTGGCAAGCATGTAGGCCACAGTATCCTGATTAGTGCTGGAGACAGAAAGGGGCTGGTATTTCCAAATCCGGACCCTAGTAAAGAAATGTGGCAACTCCTGTCAGCTGAATGCAGGGATCAAACCCCACTGACTGTTGTTTAAACTCTGCTGCTGCTATGCTGTCTCATGCATACCCCTGGAGGAAGGTGACCACACAGCAACCCACAGGGCCGCACAGTATTCAAGGCTGAAACTATGTCACCCAGACACTGTCTCAGCCCACACTACATCCCATGAGGTTAGTACGATACCACAGATACATGGCACTTGGCCACCTGATGCTTAATTCCAGGCTTAAACAGTGTTTGACAAACTCTACCAGAAGTTAGCAAACGTGGTTCAGTCCTTCCAGTCCATCTGTCATAAAACAGGTTGCATAAAATGCAAGCTTTTTCTCTAAAAGGGCCATTCTGGTTATTTCAGAGGAAGGTTTAGATCTGAAGTGGTCATCTGAAAGTCCCTGTCCTCCACCAGCTGTCACCCTGCTCTCTGATAGCCATATTGTTTCAAATTGTTAAACAGAGGTTAATCAGCTCTTCCAAATCCTATCTCTTTAGTCAGTTTAGGGCAACTTGGATGTCAAGACTGTGCCAGGCAACCTCTTGTGCACTTTACCATCTTGCTGAGTCCCAGGCCTTGACAACTTGCTCTATTACAAGGAAAACATTAATTGTATGTGATGTATGAAAACCTTACTGGTTTTGAAATTTTAGTTTTCAGTTTTGGTGAATGCCTCCTTGTTTTTGAATAAGAGCTGGCAGAGCCAGCACATGCTAGCTGCTTTGGATGGTGCGTTATTTCTACCTCTCACCAGGAATTACTTTAGCAGGGACAGAGAGGGGCCAAAGAGCTCCCAGCTCACTTTCGTCTGTGGCAGCTGCTGCTGCACCTTGGCAAGGGTCTGCTGATATGACTGTCAGTGCAGCCATACAGATACCACCCTGTCCAGGCTAGGGCCCTTCTAGTTAACAGTCCCTGTCTCTTCAGCATCTCTTCAGATTAGGTTTTGAAATATATCCAAGAGGAGATACCGCTAAGAGATGCCCATTTTCCCAAACCCCTGCTTTGACGCAAAGCAGCAGGAATGATTGCAGGCAAGTAATGGCCTGATTTGAGCAAGTTGAGGGGGAGGAACACTTGCCTCTGGTGAAAGCCTGCATGCTGCCATTGTCCCTGGTTCATCTGCATGACCTCTGTGTGTGGTGGTCCTGTGGCAGCCCTTGGGGAGCAGCTCGGGCTTGAAATGACCCTCGCTAACAATGAGAGGAAGAAACAGAACTCGTGGTTGCCTTTCATCACAGTGGGAGGGGAAAAACATTTCTTTGTGAGGACCCTCAGTTTGCCCCAGCCTGTTCTAATTACAAAGATGGTCTCTTTGTCATTTTTTTACAGTCCTTAGGAAAACTGAATGAATGTCACCAGAGATGCTCTAAAAATATCCAGGCAGATCTCCAGACTGGTCCAGGGAGTCAGTGAGGTCCCTGCAGGAGATGACAGACCAGGCTCAGATCACAGCAGATCCCAGGTCAGGGCTGCCAAGTGCTGCCTCCTGTGTTGCTTGCAGTGTGCTAGAAATTCAGATGTGCTAATCAAAACCACGGAGCAGCAACTTGTCCTTCAGCTAGGTGGGAGGACATGAAGGGAATAAACAAATTTCTCAGCCCATTGCTTTCATTTAGGCAAACTTTGATCTTGTGCCTATCTTCCTAAAAGGTCACTTAAATGAACGGTGCCTCTTGGTCATTGTGGCTTTGGCCTGCACTTTTTTCCCTTTGCTCTGCCCCTGTTACTCTTATTTTCCCTGCATAATTAGAAAGAGTAAGTTTGTCCTTAAAGGAACTCAAATGTCAGCTTGTACCTGTAGTTCTTGGCTTCTACACCTTTGTATTGATTCATACCAGCTGGTAAATCAATCTACTTTTCTAATTACTAGATTTAGTTACTATACATGAAACCAGCTTGTAAAAACAACATTTTTCTGTATTATTATCCCTATTGAGAGAAGAGTTTTTGATTTTACTTTCCATATTGTAAGTTATACTTTTTAACAAAGACAGATTTATGCATGCAGAAGAACATTTGAGAATTATCATAAAACCTGGGGGAGGGAGGGATGAAGGAAGCAGGAGAACATTTCAAAAGCAGGGATGACCATTAGTTTCTGTATGTGTGTCTAGCGACTGTTTTCTGCTTTGATTATATTTTGCAGTGAGTGATGCAGAAGGTCCTCATTTAAACATTTTGGCTGATGTACCAGGTCATAGACAGTCTGACAGAAGTGGCAAGTGGAGCTGTTTCTCTGAACATGCCCCACGTGAGCAAACGGCCACAGCAGAATTGGGAGGAAGATGTTGTGTTCCCATGTGGTTTCCCAGTGAAGCTCCACGGTAGGCAGCAACATTTGTATCTGGGACTTTAAGCTGTGCTAAAGGAGTTCCCTTGGAGTTCTGAGGCAGTGAGTTATTTGCATCTGCCAACCAGGCTGGGAAGGTGAGAACTGTTGGATTCAGCTGATAGCCCTCAGTGAGATGGCAAACATGAGGCTCCCTCTCGAGTCAGTGGACAAGAGAATGTCTGGGAAGGAATGATGGAAGGAAGTTTTCAATGTGGTGCCTGGTACCACTTTTCCACTGATTGGAGGGAACCTGGAGTTTGAAATAGATGAAGTCATGGAGGCTGAATCTCACCCTTGGCACTAAGGTTGAAAGGACCTTTGTCTCTGTCCTCTGCCCCAGCCTTCTGCTTGGGAAAGCAAGTGTGCAGTGCCCCGTGGTTGACATGTACTTTATCAATGAGCTGAACCTTGCCTCTCCCACAGCAGCTGCACCTGCTCTCAACTCTTTACATAAGCAAAGTTCAGAGGTCAGATAGTACTGCAAGAAAGCAGCACATTCTGCATCATGGACTCGGGGTTGGTTTACTTTATGTAGCTTACTTTCTCATGGCTATCTAGTCAGTGTGCATCAGCTTGGCAAACAAGTTAGCTGAAGAGAATAACAGAGCATTTATATTTAGAAGGAGGGTGCCTAGATAGATGGTTCTGACCCAAAGTAATTAATTGCTTCTCATAAAGGACTGGGAGACATTTGCACCAGTGGTTTCTGAAATTCTGCTGTGCCTGATGTTGTGCTGACAGAACATGAATGAGGATGCTGCTGAACAGGGATGTAGACAAAGCAGATGGCAAGTTAAACTTCATCATGGTTAAAAACCAAGAGAGAGAACAGAGAGCACTGCTTCAGAAATGTAAAAGGAAGAAAATGTGCAGAGAAATGTTACTGTCTAGCTTCCAGGATTTCAGTAAAACAAGTGATAAAATAAAATGCACAGATACTGCATTACTGATATGAGGTTCCAAGTGCTCTACAAGCGTTTTAGTTAATAGCTCACAGAAACATTGTGAGCTAGAAAAGTAGCATCAGCCTTTTATAGCCCACATGGACAAGAGAATTCAAACTGCTGTTTGTCTCTGTAAAGAGGAGAGAAACGATAGACACAAATCTTTTATTTTTATTTTTTTAATGCACAAAATCCTGGTTTCCTAAGCAAAGGAGAAATGAAATGGGTAATAATATCCCTATTCTCTGGCCAAGAACTGCCCCAGTTCTTGTCACAAAAGTGCTGATTTTCCTCTACAGGATGAGCTCTTGGACTCATTCAGTGTGATCTTTCACTTTTTTATGCCCTCAGATTTCTTCTCTTGACCCCTTGCTCTACTCTGCCTCTTGCTCAGGCGGTCCTGGTATGAGTCAGTCAAACCACTTCAGTGCACCTGCCTTTCTTTCAGACAGTGATATATTTGGGGTCGAACTGTACTGTTTTGCCTTTTTATTTCCATAAGGAACTTAGCCTTTCCTACTAGTAGCCTACAAATGGAAAGTACATGACGGCCTTATATTCCTCATCTGGGTCAATTGGTTTCCTAAATGTACAGATCACCTGCAATCTTCTTTGGTTTTGAGTGCCTTGGAGAGATACCCCTGAAGTCAGGATGTCAGCCCTTGGAATACCCTTCTTCTTCCTCAGCTCTCCACCACCCTTCTGAGGCTCATATTGCAGCCACAGAGCTGCAGGGACTCCTGGATGCTGCTGGATGTTTTCTGCTTTCCCAGAAACTTCCCCAGACCACTGCTTTTTACAGAATCCCTCAGATACAGCTCTCCCAGCCTCTTTTTGTGCCCTGTGCCTCCCCTGGAAAATGAAGTCATGAGGCACTACAGATGCTACCCAACAGGTTCAGAAAATCTGAAGTGCTCTTACCCCTTTCTTTCATTGTTAGCTCAGAAGACCAGTCTAAGGCAACCAAAATGGAGACCAAGAAGATTCTGGCTCCAAGAATCCTCAGTGTAAAGGCCTTTGATGTCAGCAAAAGGCTTGCTATCAACAGGGCTGTGGGGCTGTTGCTCTGCTCCCTTCTTTAAGGCAGTCTTGAGCTCAGACTGACTTTCCACTGGTGAATCATCTGTGTGCCCCTAAAGGGCAATTTCAACTAAATCAAATGTGATGAACAATTTTTAGGAATGACAAAAACTGTGTATTTCTTAGGAGCAATGTCCTTATCTGAATGACAGAGTCACAAGGGGATGGAGTCTTAAAGCAGGGACAAGATGCTGCTATTCCACCAAATGGTGCTCAGACACTCATCTCACACATGGGAAGGCACTTTGTGATTCAGAACAGGGGGATAAACCATGTCTTTGCCCCTCTCAAGCCACTGCCATGGCCAGTAGACCACAAATCATCCCAGTGCATGGGTCTCAGCCTTATCAGTCATTTCACTTAGAGCCTGAGGCACACAATGGTCAATGTGAAACAAATGTTTGCCCAAACACTGTTTTCAGGGCCCCCCATATCTCAGAGATGCCGCGTACCTGTGAAAATATGAACCAATTATTTTTAAAAGCCATCGGTGAGTGCCTATCAAAGAGCTTTCTGACAGCAGCCGTGTTGTTTAGGAAAGGGTTTATGTGGCACAATAATTATGTCAAGTTTTCCCAGCCCTGGAGAGACACAGCATACAGAAATGACTTTGAATGTGCTTTAGAAACACAGCTGGTCGCATACCCTTCCCGGCAGCACTGTCAGGGGGTGCTGGAACGGGAGGCAGATGACAGTGAAATGCCTGTGCTCATGTCAAGGTGCAATCCACACTCAGTTGACGCCAGCAGTGGTGCCATCCTCCGTGCCAGGAGAAGCCATATGATTAAATATGAAACGATCATGGGGCATCTCACTGCTCAGAGGTGTTTGTTTGGGTGGAACAGCATGGTTGTTTTGGAAAAATCCTTTTCTCACTCTGCCAGGGCTTGCAAGGGAATGAGACTTAAGAAAAAGATGTCATACCAGTGTTTGCCTGGTGAGAGCTCACAAAGAGCACAGGAACAGGCAGCACACCCAGATGGAGGGCGGCAAGCAGCAGAAATCAGGGCAGGGCTGAGCCCCCATTTCACCAGAGCTGGCAGCATCCCCGAGTCTGTTCCTTGGGTTCCTTTGGGTACCAGGGCATCCCCCGATTTCTTGTAGTGAGGGCTGCAAGAGTCCCCCGTGTGCAGATTGCCTCCCCAGGATTTCCATCCCTTCCCGGCAGCAGGCAGACACAGTTAGCTGCCTTACAGCCTGGGTTTAGCAGAGGAGCAGCAATTCCTGCTGCGAACCAAGGCGGGCTCCAGCAGCTCTCTTGCGAGCCCTAGCGATAGCAGGACCTGCCTGCAGACAGAGGGGTCCTCTGAAGCAGAGAGCCCTTGCTAGGAAAAACAGGAAAATGTTTCATTCTTATGATAAATAGGTTTCTTCTTCCATCCTCCTCTTCTCCCTCTCTTCCCCTGAGAAGATCGAAATGCCCTCGCCCATCACTGACCTCCACTATGGTCTGCAGAGCGAAGCGACTTGTATTGCATTCGTCCGCAAGACTGAGATAAGAGAAAGGACAAGACAGAACTAAAAAAGGGAAGGCAGAGATAGTTGAAAGAAAAAATAAATATTTCTTCCTATGACACCCAAAATCCCAAGACATTTGCATTCAGGAGGTTGTGGACCTGGTAGTAGAGCTATTTAGTCCCCCTTCCACTAAGCAGTGAAACAACTGCTTTCATCCCGTGGTGAATGGTGGTGTGGAACAAGGACAGGCACCCGACTGCTGTCCTGAACGGCGCTGCGGCTCCCAGCTGGGAACTCGACTTTCTGTAAGACCTCAGAGTGGAAACAATGTGATGTGGTTATGAGATTTAGTTGTTCCAGAGGTCTTTTCTTTTTATCACAGGTTCACTGTAGGCTTTAGCAATCGGGATGCTGAGTGCTGATAGACACAATGTATGTGCAGGTGGCGCAGGTGGCTTCTTTCTCAAGCAATGATTTTATAACTGCAATTTTGCTTTACAGGCAAGTCTGGTTCCATGGAAAAATCAAACACCCAGTGATTCATATCTAAGTTCATTTCCCCAGGCAAATGGTGAGCAGGAAAGCAGAACATATAACATGTTTCTTAATTCAGGGAATGTCTAATTTACCTGGATTAGAACAGAATTACTTTTTAATCTGAAAACTAGAATTAACACCTGGCAGATAATATTATGGGCAATATCTGCCCGGTGCATGCTCCTAGAGAATGTGCCTCTGTCCTAAACAGGTCAGATCAAAACCGAGTTCATGTATCTCTTCAAATCCAGCACCAGTCTCTCGTTAAGCGAATTCCTGAGAGCTGTCAGGATATTGCTTCTGGAGTTTCTGAAAAACTAACATTTAATTCATATTTAATTCAGGCTTTTTCTCTCCCATATGGTGAAATTAGAATGAATATGACAGGGGGAGAACGGAAACCAGACCCAAGCAAGGGTCTGATAGCTTGTCTATGTACATGTGTGTGTGTATATATCTATGTACACAGCTAATATTTATGTTCACCACCAGCAGTTATTTTAAATCTTCCTCATTTTGCTTGTTGACCTGAAATGGGTAAATTTAAAAAGAAAATTTGCACTCGATGGGGCCAGTTCTGGTCTTGTGTAGTATGGACCACTAGGTTTATATTTATACCACAATAAAACAAAAAAATACACTTTTATATTTATACTTATACCATAATAAGTGAGATCAGTATTTGGCAAAAAAATATACTCTGAATAAGATAAAACAAACCTGTCAGTATTCTTTAAATAAATAGACGGCTTCCATCTGGTAGTACTAGGTTTGAAAAGGCAGGTTTTTTCATGAGGAACTTCCAGAACTGATAAGTCTGAAAGTTCAGAGTTTCCATCTTGTTCTCAGCCAGTTTCTTTTTTTATTGACAGTGTCTGGGCTAGCTATAGGAATAGAGCAACAAATCTGTTCTTCCTGGATTTCTAATTGTCGCAGTCTTCTAAAAAGCTGTCTGGCAAGGGTACTGGATTTATCTTCAAGAGTGAAATTTAAGTAGTTTGGAGACAAAACAGATGAACGCAGGCCTCATTTTTCTTTTAATACAGGCAGTAAGAGTTTTCCCACTGATTTTAAAAAAAAGGAAAGCTGGACATCTATAGAGCTCTCATATGCTTCATCTAGGCTTATGCACAAGTGTCCAAGCAGCGAACTCATGATTCCAGGAAGAATCACCCAGTGTACTCCAAACTGAATGTGAAAAGGAAACCAAAGAGACAAAAATGTCGAGAGGATCTTCTTTATTGCCATGACCATACTGTGCCTTACCCAGTGATAATCTAGCTCATGGTTCAGATCACTCATCTGGGATGCTCAAAATAATTTATAGACATTCATTTTATCTCCCAAAACCTGTATGTGGGGAGCATAAAACAACAGGTAGGGAAAATTAGGACAGAAAAATCTTAAGTTCTCAAAGATACTGTCTTCTTATCCCTTAAAACTGTGGGGGGAATGTCTGGTCTTGATTCCCAGATACTCTTTCCAAATAATCATCATCTCCTTACAGAGGAACAGCCTCCTTCAGCCTGTATGAATTGTCTTCAACCCACAGTATTCCAGCTAAACATCACCTCTGGTCCTCAATCATGTGTCCCACAGTCAGCAATTAAAAGGTGAGGCAAAGCAGTCCAGGTGGTTCTGGGCGAGGGACTTCTTAGTCCTGCCTTGTTGCACAGGGTTGACAGAGCATGCAATAGCTTTCAGGGCTGAATCAGGCCTCTGGTCAACAACTGGAGAAGTAGCTGCTCACCCGATGGCCCAGTCTGGGTGATCATGGAGAAATAGATTTGTGGGTCCTTCTCAAAACACGGTCTTGTTTTTTTAGTTTCTTTAGGTTTATGTTAATTTTAAGGTAAGAAAATGAGAGCAGTGACATTTATTCTCAAAAAAAAATATCACTTTTATATTGGTCTGGTTAAAATATTTCCATGAAATGATACATCACAATACTGAAAATACCCACCTGATAGCCAGCGGCATTTAAAGTTCAACCAAAGCCTTTAATATATAAATAATAATATAAATCATATTTAGCATCTAATGTAGCACTTTTTGCTTTCCATGTGCTTTCATAACATCAACTCGTTAATCCTCATAACTGCCAACAAAGTGTTTTACAAATGAGAAGACTCATGAAGAGAATCTGTTAAGAAGCCGGATTTAAGTCTATAAGATGACTTTTGGCTTTTTCAATAAATACTTGAGGTGCTGTGGCAAATTCTGCAATTATACCATAAATAAAAAACCTGTTTATACAAGGACAAAAGTGTACTTACATATACACATGCAGACAAGAGAGGAGGAACAACAACATTTAGCAATTTGTAAATCTCCTACAGAGATGTACAGGGCAGTGCTGCCTGCCTCGTGGCTGAATTGAAGGCGAGAGGTACAAGTGCATGTCCTGTCTTCCTTGCTGCAAGGCAAATCTAGAAACTGCTGTGAAAAAAAACAATAAAATGGCCATTAGCAGGTAGCATGAAGATCTGCTCATAAAACCAGCCTGTAAAAGGTTTTTGGCTGTGTTCCTCTTGTGGGATTCATGCTTCTACTAAATTAAAGTCTGACACAGACAATTTGATATATTAAGTCACAGTTTATTATAAAAATCCCATTGCCTCTTTCAAAATAAGAAATATTTTCTCAGCTACTCCTGTTACCACCCATTATTTTGGCTGTTTAGTAGCATAAGGTTTTATGAGCTTGTGATAAACTGTGTCACAAACTTCCAAGGTGCTTTGATATGCAGCTTTAGGCCTAGATAAACTTTTGAAGAGCTCATATTTCACCCAGTGTGTGGGGGGTGGGGGGTGTTAGATTGCTAACCCAGAGCTTGCTTTTTGTTTTTCTCTTTTTCACAAATAGGAGCTATTTCAGGGTTCTGCATTTTTCATACTTTCCCTTCTGAGCCAGGTTTTCTCTAACAGCCAGATGGCTGCTAGAAAACAGGAAGGCCTGTAGGTGGTCTTTATGATTAATATTTTAGTAGATTGGTACAGATGCTTATTCAATGGTCAAATAGAGATTATGTCAGGCTACAGAAAATATGCAATTAACTAATAAACAGTGACTGGGAATATAACTATGCATTTTTAAAATTTGTCTTCATTTTGATCTGCTGCTTATAGCAGGAACAAGAGCAAAGGACTTTAGAACACATATCTTTTTAAAGCTGATTAGTTACGGTCTCTTATAGCTTCAGTCAATAAATAGATTGAACCAAGCTTGTCTCCTGAAATCATATTTATAAATTAATCACTAATGCTCAACAGGCTGTGAACCACTTTGAAATGTGATAAGTACTGCACTGACAGAACCAGCAAGACAAGGATTATTTTATTCACAATATTATATGAAGGTTGCAAATCCGTTTAGTACCCCTCCCTTAACGCAGGTACTCCCGCTTTGAGAATCTAACAGCTGGCTAAATTGGATCCTTGGCCAGCTGGTCAGTCCCATAAGTGGGCAAGGCAACACAGAAAAATACTAAAGTGCTACAAGGAGAGAAGTAGTGCAAAATGAAACAGATGGGATACAATCTTTTCACCTTGCTGGAAGATTCAAGACAAAAGCAAAACAAGAAATTAAACTGAATTGCTCTTTGTAGCTCTGAATGAATCGTATTTTGCCAGACTGCAAAACATAAAGCCTATAAATCTTAATTTACGTGATTAAGACTAATGGGTATGTCATTTGTTTATATAAAACCTATACCTTTAATTTAGGACAATGAACATTTCCAATATTTTTAAAGAATATTTACAAAGGTAATTTCAGGGGCAAAAAAGGTATAATTAATATTTGCACTGAAAAAAGGCTCAGGTATGAAAAAGCACAGAAACATGCAAAGAATGCACACAAACCCCATTATTGCCATCTTTACCACTAAATAACTATGTTGTTATAGTCAGTGAATACCACTGTTTGTGAGTCTCAATTAGAATTGATTTTCAAAGAGATCTGTCTGAGGCATTTGGTTTCATGGTAGAATTAATGTTGAGGTTGCCTCCTATATGCAATTCCACAACCTCAATCCCTTTAGACTTCAGTTAAGATTAGACTCCAGTTAAGTTTAACCCTAACTGTTAATCAATTGCTATTCTGGCTGTGGAATATAGCTAAACAGGAGTCTCAGATATTGAGCAGTTTTAAGTGGAGATAGTCTCACTGAAGCAGGCATGTTTGAGATATATCTATATCAAAGTATGACATCCATTTTGTTCAGTGGATTAATCATGTTTCTGCCTTGGCCTAAAGTACAGGTATTTATTAGAGCTGCCTGCTGAGAGAAAGCAAGCTCAATGTCTTGTTGAAGAGCAATGTGGAGATACCAACAGGGTGTGCTGCCAGACACCCACCAAATTGCTCCCTCACTCCCCTTCCTCAAGAGGGCAGGGGGAGAAAATGAAAAACTCATGGGTCATTTTAAGGACAAGCTTGTGAGTCGACTGAAGGACAGAGAGATTGCTTACTAATTACCATCATGTGCAAAACAGGCTTGACTTGGGGAAGATTAATTTAATTTATTGCCAATTAAATAAATAGAGTAGGATAGTGAGAAACAAACACAAAACTAGGAACACCTGCCCTGCCCTCCATCTTCCCAAGGTCAACTTCACTCTTGCATTCCAGACTCCTGTACCTCCTCCCTCCCTGAGCAGCACAGGGGGATGAGGAATGGGGGTTGCAGTCAGTCTATAATGCTTCATCCCTGCTGCTCCTTTGTCCTCACACTCTTCCCTTGCTCCAGCATGGGGTGCAGTTCTTCACAGACTGCTCCAGCGTGGATCTTTTCCATGGGTTGTATACTTTCAGGAATGAACTGCTCCAGCATGAGTCCCCCATAGGCAGCAGCTCCTGGCAGAAGACCTGCTCCACTTGGGGGCCTCTCCATGGGCCAGAGTTCTTGCCAGTGCTCCAGTGCAGGCTTTCCATGGGGTCAAAACTTCCTTCAAGGCACATCCACCTGCTCCAGTGTGTGGTCCACCATGGGCTGCAGGTGCATATCTGCTTCACTGTGGACCTCCATGAGCTGCAGGGCGACAGCCTGCCTCACTATGGCCTTCAGCATAGGCTGCGGGAGAATCTCTACTCCAGCGCCTGGAGCACCTCCTCTTCCTTCCTCTCCACTGACCTTGGTGTCTGCAGGGCTGTTTCTCTCACGCTTCTTTCACAGCTGCTGTGCAATGATTTTTTTTCCCTTACTTAGACATCTTATCACAGAGGTGCCACCAGCATTGCTGATGGGCTCAGCCTTGGACAGCAGTGAGTCCATCCTGAAACCAGCTGGAGCTGGCTTTGTCTGACATGGGGGCAATCTCCTGGCCTCAACCCACAGGGGCCACTCCTGCAGTCCTCCACATCCCTACCCCCCAGCCCACTACCAAAACTTTGCCATGTAAACCCGATACACAGGGAGCAGTCTGGAAACCTCAGCTTTGATTGTCCTTCAACTGTCTTCTCAATCTTCTGGAATAAAAGGCTGTCTATCTAGCGACCATTTGGGACATCTCTAGCTTTTCAGTCTGGACACATGCATACATGCTAGAATTTTGATTAGAGATGCTTCTTCAGGTGGAGTGTGTACAAACTTCATGTGAAAAAGAACTGGTAGAAAGAGAGAAGGCAAGTTGCGCTCTTTGCCACCTGAAGGCTTGGAAGATTTATGCTTGTAAAGATGACTCACCATACAAGATTTTAGCATGGGTTTCCTGTTATTTTTCCTGATCTGAAAGAGCTAATTGTGTGATGTTAAAATATTGCTCTGCCGTGTCGTTGCACTGTCATATGGTCCAAATCCACGACAAGGTTTCTTGCTGAATGTAGGGTTGGATAAGCCACTGAGTACTTTAGGTCTTCTCAGGATAATAGTCCATGTGCACCACAAGCCAGCAAACATAGATTTAGATATATCCTCTACAATGCATGCAGAACACATCCAGTCATAAACCAAATGATGAACGTAGAGGCAGTCCTCAGCCCTTTCTGAGGCAGCCACATGGAGACGGAGCACTCTGATTGCACCTGCACTGGGATCGAATCTTCTGGAGAATAAACTTAGCCACTGATACCACACATGGTCTTACATGTCTGGGTTATGGCAGCATGGCTGGGTTATGCCAGCATGATGAAGAATCCGCTGAATCAGAGCCCTAGGGTGGCTGCTGTATGAACTGGAGGTATCAATTGAATATGACAGCATGGATCTCACACTGAAACCCACAGGTTTTTTTAGCAATGACTGTTTCAGTTCAAATTTGCAAACTGTCAGCTTTGCTGGAGGAGCCCCTTTCTTGGATGTTCTTTAGCTTATCATTTTCCATGACATGTGTTGCACTGTAATAGTAAAAGCGTTATCCTGAGAACAGTGTTCTGTGGGTGCTCTCCTGCAAAGTGAATTTTCCTCATCCTCAGTTCTGCTGTCACTTAGCAACCAAAGGGATAACCAGTTAATTTCTAAATATTATCTTGTCAAGGAGATCAAAACACAAAATGCACACAGAAATTGTTGGGGAAACTACCTCATCTTTTTTGGTTTTTCTGCACTTGCTTCAGCATCTCTCAGAGGCAGATGCACAAAAAATTGCTAGTGATAGAGAATTTATACTGCAGTCTAAGGATCTGGAAGATAGCTCCAGGGTCTTGTAATACTTTTTAAGTCAAAAATGATCCAAGGAGATAGGACGGTAGATCTGCTGAAGACAGAACTATGGCTTAGTGTAATATCACTAGTAATATCTAATAACCTTTACCTCCTGATGTTCAATGTGATCAAAGGTTTTGTTCACAGAGATTAGTGAAACTTCACCTGCTCGAATGGTTATGTAGAAAACTTAGCAAGATTAGGTCTATGCAAGAGTTTTAGAGAAGCAGGATATAATAGTAGATAGGGACTGTGAACAAGGAGTTGGAAGAATTGGGTCCCCCTGTCTTAACCCATCATTACTGCCGTGTGATTTGACTCCCTGGATTGCTCAGGCCACAGAGTTTCACTCAGTGATTCTGTTTCACATCCATGACTGAGTTAAAAAATACCTTTTTACATAGGCAGAGTGGCACAGATTATACATTTCAAAGGTGGTGGTGAATTAATGGCATTGTAAAAAATATTTTCAGTGCTTAATTATCCATTAAAACATGATACTTTATTTCCAGTCTGAATTTGCCTAGCTTTGAAAGAGATTGTATTCTGTCCTTTTCTGTTACATTAAAGAATCTTTTCCTAGTGGAAGTGTTTATACTCTGTCATTAAATAATCTGCTCGCCTTCCTTTTTGTTAAGCTTGTCTATCAACCTTCTTTAGTCTCCCTCCCTAGTGCTGTCTCCAGCCTTTCATTAGACCATTCTGGAACCTTTGTTTCTTAGAAGCTAAAGAAAATGAACAAAAAAATCCCACAAACTTTATGGTTGGTGGAATCCATCATTCTCCAAGTTCAAACCTTAGCACTGGGCTCAGTATCCTAGCACTGAGCTCCTCATGCAAAGGCAATATTGTCCTCCTTTTCCTTTTGTGGGAAGGCATTTCCTCTCCACAGTTGGGTATGAGGCTTAGTGTCTTCTGTTATTTATTGCAAAAAGAGTCAGTGTTCATCTGTTTACCCTCAGGGAAGTCTGAGCTGCCTTTTTTTAAACCACAGTTCGTTATTATGAAAGCACATCTTAGTCACTATGATGAACCTTAATGTAGCCTGTGTTAAATGACATATTGCATGAGTCCATCCTGTGTATGTTCTAGATCACACTGTATCTATCATTCATCTTCCCTTAGATAAACTTATCAGGTTTTGGGTCATTCTATATCTTTACTGCTATTGTTTTATCATTTCTTCTGGCTATTAACTAGTGGTCATTGACTACAAGGTTAGCATGGACTTCAGTAGGTCATCTAATCCATCTGGCTGAACACACACAATTAATATCTAAGAAAAGTCCCAATCAAGTAAGCTTCAGTGGGTGTCTGACTGAAGATACCCCAGTTTCACAGCTAGCAGTGCACAAGCGCAGGGGAAGGTATGACCAGCATTTCCATCTGCCCATCTTGAATTCTTGGTGTGAGGGACCAGGTACGTGCTTACAACGGGATCACTTGGAGGTGGCCTTCAGTGCCGGTCCCCAGCAAAGCCCCAGCTCATGCTTTGGAAGCTGGAGGCCCTTGGTGACCAAACAGCAGCACAGTTGTCCCCTGGCACTCTACTGGAATGGCTGGCAGAATTTCAGACAGAATAGCAGTTCCCTCAGGATGTGGCTCTTGGATTTCAGAAGCCAGTGGCCCAAGCAGGCAAGGCTTTCCATGCAAGGAGATAGTTAAAAAACAGCAGCAGCTGCTGCCATGGAAGACTACTTTGTCATCACAGCAGAGGACTGTGCAGGGACATTGCAGCCTTAAGCCGTGCAGCTGAAGTTGATGATCTTAATGTTTCCTACTAAAATCCATGTGGCTAAGCTTAAATGGTTCTGATAGAGTTGTTTCTTATTAAACAGGGAGAAAATGAACAGGCAAAACCACTTAGGAGTGTGCCTGTTGTTCAGGATGTCATTAAACTAGACGAAGAAAAAGCAAAAGAAGGCATTTCTCTCCATTTTCAATTCCACTAATAGTGGTTATGCTGCTTTCAGAGGCTCTGAGGCCTATGCAAAGAAAAGATTACTGTCTCTTTTCTGTAGGCTAGGCTCCAAAAGGCACAGAGAGAAGCTGGCTTGGGGAATGTCACATGATCATCATTAAATATATGAGTTGTGAAAAAACCCACAGGTGTCTGATTTTCATTTTTATGCACTGCTTAATGGATAACTCTTCCATTTATTCAGGAAACGCATAGGGTTACTGTCACTGACAAGTGATTCACTCCAGCTCCCATTTGTAGCCACATGAATGATAAAACAAATCTGTATGCAAGAACTGACAGGACAATTGTCAACTCATTTTTAAGATGGAGGAAAACAGACTTCCAGTAGTTTTCCTGATAACTTGCCATGAAAGACTGATCATTTATTCTCTATTTATTTTCTTATTTTCTACTGCCTGACTTTGAGGTTCTTACACCCCTAACCAGGAAAGAAGACCATGCTGACAAATTCCCAGGATTCCTGGCCAAAGTGCCGATGGATTATCGTAGGCAGATACTCACCACATGTCAACGTGGATTCTTTGTGGGATGTGGTTGGTATAAAATGGACATGAAGCTTTAAGCGATGTCTGAAGCCTCCCAGTTGCATACCTCTTTGTTTTCATCCAATCTTCTCACTTTTCTTCTGTGTCCTTAGAAGCACTGCGCCTAATCAGACCCCTCTTATTTCTTTTTTGGAGTTTTCTTATTCCCTATGTCCCTCATTTTCTTTTTCTGCCACTCTTCAGTTCTCTCCACTATTCTTCCCCTTTGATTATCTCTCCTTTGGTTACTCCCTCTGTCCTGAGGGACAGCAGATATTTTGTTACAATATTTGATCAATTCCTTACAAGCTCAGCTGAGTGAAAAGTTTCTTCCAAATGACGATTCAGTCCACCTAAGTGGGGTATTTACATGAAGTAGGGGACCACTCTCTTCCCCAGCCCATGACCCTTAGGCAGTTGCCTTGAGCTTGTTCTTTCATCTGGGGATAAAATCCCTTCCTGGAGGTCAGAGGTTCTGGCAAGCAGGACAGAAGCATGAACCACCAGGAAGAGCCGAAGAAGGAAAACAGTAGTGAAAAATAAGTACATCACAGCATTATAAGGTAGCAATAGACCTATTTAAGCCCTTTGGCCATTTCTGTCCTCCCACATTTTACTGACTCTGATGGGCATGGATCCTTTGTGTGCAGTTTTATCTCCTTATGCCCTTCACAGCTCTTGGGAGCTCCTGGGAGGTTCATAGCTCCATAGGTCCTGGGAGATCGTGGTTAGCCTAAGGTGCTAAATACTTATCACATAAAAGCCAACTCCAGTAATCCTCATTCACATAAAAACCACTCCTACTGATTGCCTAAACTGACTCTCATGGTGAAACAAGAAGAGAAAATACTGTGGCTGCCGTTCCTTCCAGAGCATGACAACTACACAGTGAAATAGTAACATGGGAGCAGATATCATATTATTCCAAATAAAAGAGCACAGCAAGTGGCAAGGGGTCCATGTGCAGGGAATATCCTTATTCTTGTTGCTAATATGGCAGCTGCACTTTCCCCAGGGTGACCCATATACCCATCAACCAGGACTTCCTAACCCTGGTGGGAGGCAGCACCTTCCTCCTGAGATGATAATTTGATGCCTTTGTCTTCCCCTGCAGTCTGTTGTCCTGTAGCACTGGTGATGATGAAAACCGAGGAGGGAGTTTTAGTGTTCCTTGTATGTACATTTATGAACTATGAAAGAAATTAAAATGGGCATTTCTGTGCCATTGGCTGGGGGTCACATTTTGGCTGAATGTGCCCTCATTTATAACAGCATCAGTGAAAGGACCTGATATGAAAGCTCATAAACCATTTCCGTCCCCTTTTGATAGTGGCTGAACAACAAAAAAAGAGCAACTGATGTTCTCACATTAAACATTTTGTTCAATATTTAAACATCAAGGCCTAAATTTTTAACACGGTGCAGAAAGCTTCAGCTGTGTGCCTAGCATGAAAGGTAATAGGAGGCACGGAGCTAAATCCCACCATAACACATTTAATATTTATCCCTAAAGGCTTCTGCTGCTGAAGACATCTGAGCACATTGCACTTGCTAAGGCTTTTGGAAGCATTCCAATATCACCTAGCTGGTTGTGCTGTTTGCAAAGAGCGTATTAACTTCTTGCCTTGCAGTGCATATGGAGGGAAAAAGCAAAAGAGTTGTGCCAGGCTGCAGGCAACAAAAGAAGATTGTAAGATTTAAAGTAAAAACAGAGATTTTAGTTAATAAATCCAGACTAAATAATTTAATATAATAAACCAACAAGACTAGATAAAAATAAAGGAAGAACACACAGAGTCCATATATTTAGAATTCTCTATTTTTAGATCTTGGCTGCAAAACATGTTTCTGTTTGTGTTATCCTTTATTTAAGCTCCTCTTTGTACCTATGCAACTTCAGTGCTCAGATTTTCATCAAATCTCTGAAGAGGCAATGGCACATACTTATTCTATGCTGGATCACCTGAGTCAGTTTTACAACATGCTCCTTGGTTCCCACTCTCGTTTGGGGAAAGCTGTGCCAGTTCTGTATTCGACACAGCGTACATTTCTCTCAGCATTTACTGAACTGTGCAAGTCACTTGCAGAAGGAAAATCCATACCCATTGCTGTTCCCCAGCCTGCTGGGATAGACAGAAAGGAGCCTGGTGCCCTACATGATGGATCTCCACCCTGTGATGCAGGACATCAGTTTGGGGATGCAAAGGAGCACAGAACAAGATGAAGGATTGCCCCAATGGGGTTAAAGTCTATGTGGGAGGTGGAGTGAGGAAGTTTGCTGTTGTACCAGTATGAAGTCTGTGGGGTCTCCCATTTTAACATCTTTTAGCTTACAGACACACTGTGTAGGAAGTGTGGCTGTAGCACTGCATGCTTCCTGTCCTGTGCTTTTCTTCCCCGAATTGCTGAGTGAATAACCTACATGATAATGGGATACCTACCTGGGCATACCTCAGGTGTAAACTCATAGTAGGGACTGTTTACAAGTCTGGTCTCAAAGCTGCATTCAGCAGTGTAGGTGTAGCCTATTTCCCTTACATTGTGAAAGATCCCATGTGAAGCCTTGCCTAGCTTTTCTCTCCTCGGGAGTAACTCATCAGAGTTACCTTGATTCAAACGATTCTTAGCCTGTGCTGTTGAGACCAGTCCCAGAAGTAATGAGCTGGCATTTGCAGATTCTTTAAGAAACCATTATAGGGTTACAGCTGATTAACAAGATGTATCAGTTAAAACAGCATACGGACTATCTAGTAACTAGCTGAGCTAATGATCTATCAATTAAGACTTTTCAAGAATGTGCTGGTTTTGGCTGGGATAGAGTCAATTTTCTTCATAGTAGCTAGTATGGGGCTGTGTTTTAGATTTGTGCTGAAAACAGTGTTGATGACACAGGGATGTTTTCATTACTGCTGAGCAGGGCTTACACAGAGTCAAGGACTTTTCTGCTTCTCACTCCACCCCACCAGCAAGTGGGCTGGGGGTGCACAAGAAATTGGGAGGGGACATGGCTGGGACAGCTGACCCCAACTGACCCAAGGGATATTCCACACCATATGATGTCACGCTCAGCATATAAAGCTGGGGGAAGAAGAAAGAAGAGGGGGACATTCGGAGTTATGGTGTTTTGTTTTCCCAAGTAACTGTGACGTGTGATGGAGCCCTGCTTTCCTGGAGATGGCTGAACACCTGCCTGCCATGGGAAGTAGTAAATGAATTATTTATTTTTCTTTGCTTGCACATGTAGCTTTTGCTTTACCTATTAAACTGTCTTTATCTCAACCCGTGAGTGTTCTCACTTTTACTGTTCTGATTCCCTTTCCCCATCCCACTGGTGGTGAGTGAGTGAGCAGCTCTGTGGGCCTGAGTTGCTGGCTGCAATTAAACCATGACAACAAGTTACAAATTTATATAATCTTTTTAGGGCTATCTGTGGTTTGTTAAGTGATGGTTAATGGAAACTCTTGAGGCAGAATTAATAATGATTATGCATCTTCATAAAAGTAACAAGCACTAAGTCATGTGAAGAAGTGAGAGAGGGCATTTAGTGGGGCTACTTACTCTACAGTCTTTAACCAGCATATTTCAGGATATAGTTACTTTGTTACCATTATGGTTATGAGTTTTTAAGATGTATGAGGAAATGAACATGTGATTCTTATGTGTTCTTAAAAAGTTAGCAAATTTAATTTAAAGTTCTTCATAAATGTGTTAGTAAATTCTTCTGTTGAAGTGTCCAATCCAAAAAGCCTGTGAAATACTGCAATTGCAATGCCAGACACTGGGTATTTTTCCCATGGAGGAGAATCTGTGGGGCTTATCCCCCAGTGAGGGTGGCCACATGAGCCTAAGGTGGGAAGAGGAGGGCTGATCCCACATGCAGGTTCCAGGAGATGACCTTCTTCCTCCCCCTGTGACTTACCCTCTCCACAGGTTGGTTATGCCTCTGAGCCAGGTCAGCCTCATCTTCACCTTTAGGTGGAGGCGAGAGATCGCTAAGACATACCAGGAATCTTGCAGTCTGACACTGTTATGTATAGAATCTGATAAAATAATAATATCATTATCTTCAGTAGCAATGCAGCAATGAATCAAGATGGGTATGAGCTGTAGTCTGCTGCTATGGTAGAGACTTGATATGGGATCTACCAAATAATGAACGAAAAGCAGTGGGAATCAGATTATACCTCTGCAGCTGCAATTCCTCAATCACTGCTCACAACTGTGCAATGCATTTTATTTCATTTTGCATATGGTCTTTCTTATAAGCTCCCCTTAGCAGCTGGCAGTATGAATATGATAGGGCCCTACATATCCTGCTGTGTTAGAGCTTTACCAAGCATTTGTAGATACATTTGTGACCTGTGAGAGCACCGCTTTGTTTTGGAACAGGTCAATGAACAGCGCTCCTGCGAAACCTTTCAGGAACCTGCATGAAGGCAGCAAAGGGTGTGCTGCTGTGGAGGAGGGGCTAGCTGAAGCTGTAACTCTTCTATGGGTAACATTGCCAAACTCCCATTGCTCTGCAGTTGCCTCCCTGCAATGACCAAAGGCTGAGTAATTACAATGGCAGTGAAAGGAAAAACACACAGGCTGCCTCTGAAAAAATGAATGTGTGAAAGTGGAGACCCAAATCCCCTGTTAAGCCCATTACTAAATAATTTATCTGAATTTTAATTGCTGTGGTTGGACTGAGTCTTTTGGCTCAGCTCTATGCACTAGGTGGTCCACTGAACGCCCTCAAAAGTGATCTGAGGAAATTGTCATGTTACATCGCAATTCCTTATTTGCTGCTGTCTTGCTCTGCACAGGAAATAAGTTGTGTTCTTTTCTGGCATGTGGCATTTCACAGGGGTGGAAAATCACTACTAAGTGGAAAAATGTGTTCTTCTTGATTCCACAATTCACAAAAATGGCCATACAAAGTGAGGTTCCTTCTAGTCTTATTAAGTCAGAATTGAAAGTAATTTTGAAAGATCTTATATGGTGACATGCAGCTAAAATGTTCTTTTTCTCTGTTAATTATCATTTATTACTTTCACTTAAGATCAATCACATAACAAATCTGCCACTCTTGAGAATAACGTAATAATTTCCCCCACGAGTTGAAAAGGTGTTACCTGTCCAAAGGCGTGCTCTGAAAAAAAGCTGCCAGGAACTGGAAGGATAACAGAAAGTTAGACTTGTGATTACTTTTACACCAGGTTTTAACTTATAAGGCAGTGAGCTCTGCAAACCAGATGTGATATCCACATAGGACAGTTAAGCCCTCGAACACAAGGGAGGAAGCAGGCCTGACATATAATGAAGGGCTATTGACCAAAAGTAGAACGTCAGTCAGAGCTGGCAGCAAAGATTAGGAAATCCTCTAGTTGCAATATCTTCCATTAAGGCTGCTGATTGGAGATGTGGAAAATTATATTAGGAAGGCAATGAACAACTCACCCCTTAAGGGAATAAGAAAACTTTAAAATTTAAAGCTAATTTAGTCACACCCTTGGTGAAAGCTCATTCCTGGGGCTCTGTAACTATCTCATAGGATCCACTGTCCATTTTAAACCCACTTCATTTATTTTCATTTAGTTTACATGAGTTGTTAACAGTAAATCATCATAACTTTGATCTACAGCAATAAAAGTAGTACTCCTGCAATCACCTGCTGGAATTTCATGTAATTTTAACCTTTTTTTTTTTTTTTTTTAACTGAAGGTATTTACAGTGACTACAATAACCGGTTGTTATTGCCACCAAGTGTAAATACTTTAAGGGACTTGTCTGTCTGTCTCAGTCACTGGAGAAAAATCACAAAAATACTGGGTGGGAAGGTCCTTGGTACTAAAACAGGAGCAATTGTATCCAGACTGTCCCTGACAGGAAGTACTGTAAGAGAAAACAGGGCATGTGGGCAAAGCTGGGCTGGATATAACGGCAAAAGGCAAGCTGTAGCTCTAGCGGGGGGTTAAAATTTGACCATCTCATGGGAAAGATGTTTTTCGCCCAGTCAGAACTCAAAAACTGTATGGAAGGAGGGTCCATGGCGTTCTGCAGGTATCTTCCTCTGGTATTATGGAAGGGTTTTCCTCAGATTTAGCTAGATTTCCCATGCTAGAAATTAAACCAGGAATTCATGTGGGAGCACGTGGAAAATAGAACTGGGAGCACTGTTAGCAAACAGCTGAAAACGATTCCTTCTAGTACCAGCTGCCATTCATTAAGTCTCATCAGTTTTTGTTCGTTCCCAATCCTTCCTTTTTTTCTCTGCTTCTGTTCCTTCAGCATTGATGCATTGATTTCCCACCCACCCCTCCAGGACTAAGCAGAGTAACTCCTGAAAAACATTCTCGGAGACCCTATTTTACAGTGTGTTTACCTTTTTGTTCCTCTTCTCTAGAGTCTCACTGGAATCCCTGAGTTTGGTTCTGTAAGTGATGCTTCAGTAATGTGAAGTCTAGAAGAGTGATGGTGTCCCACAGCTTACACACACCGCGCCTCTTCATTTCTCATGGAAGGAAATTTTTGTTTTTGGACAGCAGCAGCAAGCACTGCCCAGATGTGTCTTCCAAAGTCTATTTTTCCCATGTTATTGCTAAGCCTGTTGTAGCTGCATATTTTCTTTCTGCTTCAGAAATGCAATGTGACACTTCGGTTTACTGAACTTCATCTGACATATAAAAAGATTGTGTGTATTCTCTTTTACACGTGCTTTTACAAGGGCATGTCATTATATCAGTCAAGCTGTTAATGAGAATCCCAACCAGGACAGGGCAGAAGAGACCCTTTTAAACCTCCACATGAAAAGTTTCTGCATTATAGCCAGCTAATGATATGAAACTTTGCAAGGTAGCTGTCAACCGATGGTTCAGACATTTTAAGGTGGATTAATAGAGACTATATTGCATTTCTTTATGAGAATGTCAGGTAAGAAAGTTCAAATAACTTCCTGATTTTCCTGTATCACACTTATGTGTGCTCTTCTTAGGTGCTAATTCAGCTGACCATCTACATAGCTGGTAAAGGAGTAAGTCCTTTGCTAACTCCAGCCCTTAGCCCCCTTAGACACCTGGCAGGTTCATTTTCCATGAAAATGCAAAACTTCTCCCTTTTGCTTAAAATGCTTTATTTCTTATTGTTCTGCAGCTTGTGTAAAGTAATTTAGCTCAGTAATTATATTAATTTTATATGTTCTTTATTACATTTGAGGCATCATTAACCAAGTACAGCTAGTGAATTTTTTCCAAACTTTAACCTCATAAATTTAACTTTTCATAAAATATGAGTTTACGTTAGGTTTTCAAGGTGTGCATCTTCTGGATAAAACTAAGATTTCTTTGTAAGGAAAGGAATTTGTGTGCTATGAGCAGATAGGCATCTGTATGTGATGTGTGAGGAGAGGTTCTAATTTGTTGCATAAGGCATTATCATAAATTAACAAGAGGAAAACTTAATCTGTTTCATCTGAAGATGCAGCAATGTCAATCACAGTTATCTTGATTAGACGGCAAGAAGTATAATTGCTGTTCAAGTAAAAAGTCTTCACTGATTGCTGACTGTGTGATTGTTAGGGGTTGATAAAACACCCTAGCAACACGGACGTTAAAGCTATGCAGTACTTCCAGGATTTTAAAGAAGTATAGAAATACAGCTGGTAAATAATGACGTTGAAGCAAGGTATTCAGGACTTTGTCGTGCTGCATTTCTGGGAGCTTATGCAAGCTAACTGAAACATGATCAAAAGACAAATTTTTAAGTCCACTCTGTGTAGGTTGAGGAAACAACTACATTCGTTGATTTGGAAGGACTGGACCTGAGATCTTTCCTCTTTGCATAGGTCAAAACTGACATTGTAAAAGGTCAGAGGGAGCCTTCCATGGGCCAGAGCTGTAGAATATGTATTAGAGGATGATCCTGTGAGTAAGGGAGCTTCTCGAGTCTCAGGTCAGTTATGACTTTTAACACATTCTCTGTGATCTTTCTCAAATTAGGCTTTTCATACATTAACACTCCTGAAGTAATGCAGATACAACACTTCTTCAGTAGTCTTCTGTTACAGTAAAAGTGTTGCATGGCCTTAAAAAGACAAAAGTTAAAGGAGACTAATCTCATTTGGGGGTTCATATCTTCCTGTTAATAAAGAACCCCCCCTGGCTGAAGTCTCTCTCTAACATTGCTGTACAGGTTATTTCACTTGCTGAGGGTTTGACAGATACCACAAATTAAAATCTTAGGGATGACCTGATTAACTTTAGTTTGAGAAGGAGGATATTTTCAAACCTCATTTTACACTACTTCTTGTCAGTGTTGACAATTCATTATGATAAAAAAGGATAATAGAGGAACTTTTTTCCAGTAGCCAAAAGGGATAATTTTTAATTTTTTTAAAACAGCCTTATGGAAAACCTGAATTTTGCTTGAATGATAGATATTTTATTAATAACAATGATAGAAAGAAAATTTCTGAAGTGAAGGACATTAATATCAGCTTCAACATTAGCTAGAGAATTAAACAAACAATTTGCTTGATAAAAAGCAAAGTGGGAAGATAACGAGGCATCAAGCCTTGAAAAAGAGAATCATAGTAGGATTTTATCATTACCTTTTATTGAGGCCATTGAAGAGTGAGGGGAGGTAGGACTTTGGAAGAGCTTGTGTATGGACACTAAGTACCGAAATGTTGACCCAGCTCTTTGTGCAAAAGTATGACGGATGCATTCGATCCCTTAACCAGACTTGTGATAGTTTAGTACAGGATCCAAAGAAGGTAAAGGCCTAAACTGTAAATGGGCCCAAACCACCTCTAGTTTCAATTTGTTCTCTGAAAACCCGCAAAGGAGCAGAGTGACAGGGTGAGCATCAATGCATATGAGCTTGGAACACCAATCATGCAATTAACACGTGAATAGTGGGTGGCTTTTCCAAGACTCATTTATCAAAGAACAAAGCAAGCTGTGGGTACAAGGAGTCTCATACATACCTTTTCCATCTCATTTAATTTGACTACGAGCCAACCACCTTACCCCATAAATATGACAGCCTAAGGGAGCCGTCTTTGAGCAATCCCAGCTAAGGAGCCTGGCTGCATGGCAGCGACCTCCCCTTGAGCTGGGACGCCTCTCAAGGTTGCTGCTCGAGGTAGAGAGACCTTTTACCAACAGCAGATCTTTGGTAAGTGACCTATATCATGCATAAGTTTGTAGTATGGTAACTTAGATTTTGTCTTGGTAACTGACCTGTGTCTTGGTAACTTTGGTTTGTGTCTTGGTAGTTTTTAATCATTATTTAAACAATCATGCCATACAGTAATAGAGTGAACCTTGCCAGTGAACTTTGTTAAGTCACATTTTTACAACATCATGTTAAAACCACTTTTGCTAATACCTTTGACAGTGGTTCTTCAGGTGATCTAAATCACTCATTCATGACAAAAGGTTAGAGCCAGACCTCTGACCTTGCAGTTCTCCTTGCACAGAAGAGCTGACCTCCTCTCTGCGATCGTAGTTCAGCTTTGCATTACATTACCAGCAGCTTTGTATGACACCCGCTGCCCCAAATGCCAGGATGGAGGTATCTGTGGACAGATCTATCTGGCTTAGTTTTAGGTGTTTATAATATAGACTTCTATATGGGACCATGGGATCCCTTTATGATCAGTGGAGATCTGCTCAGTAGAGTCAAAGGAGTGTGGGGTGTGATTTTGATTTTTCTCACTGCAACATAGGTGCCCACATTTGACTGGATGGGTCACAACCCAGGCTCCACTGACTCGCCATTTACTACAAGACACTTAGAGAGCTGGTCAAAATAGGTACCAACAGTCAGGATGAACTTGTTCTTGGGATCTGGCTTGCAGGGTGCCAGACCATGAGTGAGCAGACATATACACTGTAGATTAAACTCTGTTCTTAGTACTTCACTGTGCTCTCCATAGTTTCTTGTGTCCACTTACCCCATGACATTGGTTACAGCTTTGGAAGTTTGGTGCTTTGACAGAGTGGACCTGCATTGTCGTATGCATGGGTTGACACAGAAATAAACTAGTCCCAGAAATCTTCAATTAGATTTAATTTCAACTGGTTGCTTGTGGGATTAAAAACTCTCAGAGTCAGTTGCTACCAGTGCTGCCATTTGTATTGAATTTACCTATGTTAAACATTAATCACAATCTTTTTGTAGCTGGTTGAAACCTAGTGAAACTGTGGAAAGGTTCCAACTTGTTTTAATGAGATAGGAGAGAAGCCTTTAGTTAAGCATTAAGTGTGAGACTCTCTGCCATGAGCTGACAGGGGAGTCATGGTTTATAGCCCTGTCACGGGAAGCCTTCTGTTGGCATAAAAATGAGCCCTCTTCCGGGACTGTCAATTATTAATGTATCTCTTAGAAAATGTCTGTCTGTTTTACCAGTTCTGTAAAATACACATCCTTAGTGTGCTAGTTCAGATCTCATTAGGAAGTCTTCCTAGACTTAGGTCCACAAATGGGAACTTGTGTGTAGATACATCTAAGAAAGATGCCTAAAGAAGTATATGCAAGTTTTTGTAGAAACTTCTCTCACTTCAGAGAAGAGAGACTTATAACCTTTGTGCAAGGCTGGGCGAATTCTCCATGAATCTCTGCTCAGAGCTAGTTCTGAGTAGATGACAATGTATGACACATATTTTCAGGAAAGCACTGGTTTTTTGCTAATGTTTCCTGAGTAACAAGAATGAAAGAACAAAATTTAGACTGGTCAAGAGTATGAGAAGTCACTGTTCAGCAGTTCAGAAACACTTTCTCGATGTGAAATGGCCATTTAAATATCCTTAACTTTTGAATTTGCACAGTGAGCTAAGTCTCTGAGATCACTGGTTTATTCTTCCCATAAACCTATGTCTCAAGGCAGTGATTTAAATGTTAACTACATTCACTCCTAATTAAAGGAAGTGGTTAGCTTAGGGTCTATTACACAGATCATTTCCTGTTCTAAGACTGGTAAATGTATAATTGTGCTGTTGTTCTTCAAGCCATCTAACTGCAGGTCTGGAATATTTTTTCCCACTCTCAGAGATGGGCAAAATCTGTTCAGCCTCCTATTCCTGTGAATAAATAATTTATCTGGTATCTGAACATCTAAAGCTCTCACAGCCTAAATTTCCTTAAGCATAAAATCAATTAAGAATGTAGAAGAATATATCCCAAAACTAATTACTCCTTCTTAGCCAAGTTTTTAAACCATCCAGTTTGAAGCTAGTGAGTCACCTCAAGGAAAAGACATCTGCCAGGTCTGTGTCACCATTAATTCCCAGCTTTATGGCTCAGGTAATGCAGACATCAGCTAGAAAGCAAGTCTTGAATCTACTCTTACTACATCACTGCCTTTCAGAGCTCTGACTGCCTTCAGTTCCCACATGCTAGTGCCCAGATGGAGGGTCCTGCTGCCTCATCAAGTATTATGAAAGAGGGTCTTTTTTCTTCTCACCTCCCTAGAGCTGAGACACTGAATGATAAATACATACATTCATCTAGGTGAACGCCACCATAACTTGAAAAGCATCAGACAATTGGGATAGCTCTGACAATCTAGAGAAGAGTGCTCAGAAGATGGAGGGAGAATGATCCTGGCAATTGCTGTTCCTTAAACCATGAATAAAGTGATGGTAGTGTCCTGAAATGAAGAAAATACTGGCACTGTGTGCAAAAAAGCATGGGACATTTTGAAGACTTGACTTTTGACAGAATTACACTGTAAAGGTTTGGCATCTGCAGCCCTCCATAAACATGAGGGTCTGGATGGACAAAAGAAATATGAAAATCAGCTTTGGATTTCAAGAAGACATTGTGAATGGTGTGTGAATAAATCTCACCCAAAACATTAATTCAAAATGTCTTTGCAGGCAAGGTGGCTAAAAAACACTGAAACTGCAGCGTTTTTGGAGAGTGGTTGGTGGCTTACCATTAGAGTCAGTCTTGTTTAACACCCATGTTAATGGTCTGAGAAGGCTGAGTAAGCTGCTTGTTAATGGGATTCTTAGACTACTAAATTGAAGGGAAATGTGAACACCAGTCAGGAGAAAGTAATAGTGATAAAGGACACAAAGTTGCTAGCAAATAACAAAATGGCTTAGAGGAAAATAAGCAAAATGATCCAGTGAAAATTATTTTTGTTTTAGGCAGTGGGTAGTGGAATATTAAACATGAATGGTGCTGAATAAAATATAGAGACATAAATATACCTGTGGGAATGTTATAGGTAGAGCTGACAGCCTTTGGGTCAGGAGGATGGCCCAGATGCTTTCTTCCTTTCTCTCCGATTTTCTAGGAATCCTTAAGCTTTCAGCAAGCTACTATTGAAACTTTTGGTCTTCATAACAAAACTGAGCAAAGCAAAGTGATGATTTAGTTAAGAGGTGTCAATCTTATCTAGGTATCCAGAGCACCAGTGTAAATAGGCTCCACATCCATGTGGAGGTGACCTACTGCGTTTCCTTGCAGTGACACTTCTTTTCAACAAAATATGGGCTTAGGGAGGTCTCTTAGGAGAAGCTAGCTGGCATGATCATGTAGCTGATGTGGCATGCAGGGGTGTATGCTTCCAGGAGGGGCCTGGGAGTGAGCCTATTTGCAGACAAGTCAGACAGGCCTGGAGTTGGGGATGTACCCAAGGCCCTTCTGTGTGAGCATGGGCAGCCCCTTGAAAGCAGTGGCCACAAACAGGCTAGAGACTTTGCTGTCCTCTCACACTGAGCCCCATCGTTCACTTTAAACCTCCTTCTGCTCCTGTTTTTTGTCCTTGGCTTAATGTATGTATTTGACTCTCTTCCCTACAAAACCTCACATGCCAAGACAACCACCACCACCATTAGGGTAGAATGCACTAAAGCTGACTCCCTTTATACCTCCTGTAACCACCCCAAGCTTGTGCCTGTCCTTTCCTTTTAGTCTGAGAATTTTGAGACTGGGATTATCCTACACTCTGTGCTATAGTCCATGGGTAGTCCATAAAGGATATAGCTTACAAAGCTGTGAAGGTAAAAGGCACTTGCTCTTTGTTGGTGCTTATTTAGGACAATAATAAATGTATTTAATGAAAGAAAAATATATGCTTCCCTTCTCCCATGAGCAACACAAGAAGTTTTTGAAATATGAAAGTAAATAGGAGAAAATCATAATGAGTCTTCCAGCCATGACATAGTACAGTGTGATTCTGCAACTCATTAGATTTTGACAGATTCTGCTGTCAAGGGAAAAAAAAAAAAAGAAAAAAAAGAAAAAATAAAGAAAGAAGCAGAGTAAAATAAAGGCCTGGAAGTGAGATGCATTATTTTCCCCAATGAATAAGTATATTGTTAGTGTTCCCAGACAAAATAATGTGGTGAACTCAGAAAGTATGCATAAGCAGGGCTGACAGTACGGTTTGGCAAACAGGACTCTTCAACGTGTCCCTGAATTGCTGCAGAACTGAATGTGTTGCTCATTACTGAAAATCAACAGGTCGGATACTAATTGGCATCACTTCCTTCTCTCATCATTTATGCTGTGTGTTGTGGGTGTTAAATGCTACTGTGGGGTCAGCAAGTGAAAAACTGTGATTTGACATTGAGTTCACCCATTTTGCCAAATTCTGTACAAAGGTGTAAGAAAAATGATTGAAGAAAATTAGGACCTGAAGGTGTTGGTGTGTTTTTAAAGCTCAGATCATGAGATTGGTTCAGTTGTTCCTTAAATTAGACATGAGGAAAATGATGATTTATGGGCTAGAATTTCTGCAGGTGTTAATTAATGTAGCATCAGTCAATGCAACAGAGCTATAACAACTTGCACCAATAGGTGATTTACAGAAATTTGTGTTGGCTTAGAATGGCATCCTAATTCCCTTTCACACCTTCCCCACATGTCAATGCAATAAGTATTTTTGTTCTTCATGTTTGGACTGTTTGTTAATGAGATATATGACAGGCAGTACATAAGTTTATTGAAGTGACGCTGATTTAAACAAAACAGTAATTACTGTAGCAAATCACTGATGATAACACTTGCCTGGCTCCATCATAAAGTAGTGATCGCTTAATGTGAGCTGTTACATGGACAGAAGAGGTAAAGAGAGCCTGGAGTTCACGTGGGTAGAGAGCATCAGTGATTGCCAGACTGTTTTGCACACTGAATAGCATTCACCACCCTTAGAAAGGCACTCACAGCTAGTTATGCTAGGCATTACATGAACAAATAGAGCATTTTCTGGCCTCAGAGAATGCAAACATTATGCAGTGTGGTCAAGTGGGCAGAGTACTGGCCTCCAGTTCAAAGAATGGAGTTTTCTTGCCTGTTGTATGACCTTGAATAAATTGATTTGCCTCTCTGTGCCTTAGTTTTCTCAACTGTAGAATTGTGGCTGTGTTGCTGATCTCCACTGGAAAACATTTTGTGATAAATTGCTGAAAAGGACATCCTAGTGATGCCTACTTCATTATCTCTAACAGACCCTAGCTAGAGTGCTTTAAATTTTAGTGCCAAACTCATAGTAGATGAATCCATTCCATTGCAGTGATTTACCTTCTTGAACTGAGGTCCTGGCTTACAACGCTTACTGCTTTTGACAAGATATTTGCTGTTGTTTCTTACAAAATTAACAGGAGACTTGCTGTTTTGCATTGCTCCAGCATCATGAATGAATTGCTTGATGACTAATTTTCTCCCTCTGTCTGCCATATGTCCTCTTCCTGGACATGTGATCTCCCCCTTTAAACTTTTTTTTGAGTAATTGAGTGAATTTACATAAGGAATGCCCTTTGTTTCTCTGAATGATCACAAAATCATGAACACAAAGCATTTGTAGTTGTCCTGGATCTTGGAGTTCACAGATATTAAAAACTGAGGTGCAGCACAGCCTAACAGGAAGACCCATAGAGATACACGCCTCTGAAAATAGCAGGGTGCTGATGGGGATCCTTGAAAACATCCCCTGAGGTGAACTCACCTTGTTCTGAAATGCCAACATTTTACATAAAAGTCAGCAGTAACTGGAAAGTACCCCAAAGAATGCACTGCTTTCATGAATAAATCTGCCTGGGAGAGGTGGAGGTGGGGTAAACCCCAAATCCATCTCCTTTTGGGCTGACTTTTAGCATACCCAAGGCACCCCCAAATAACTAACCTGGCCTGCATGTATGTGCCACCATTGCCCAAAGAGACATCTGAAAGTGGTCTGTGGTGGATTTACAGAAGGGCTTCTTCCTCTGCTTGGGTTAACGTCCATTCCAAAGCTTTTGTTTGGTTTTGTTGTCAGGCTAATGACAGACCATGCCTAGGGAAAGAGAGACTTGGTGCATCTTGCTGAAAACTCATGGGGAGAGTTTAGGGTAGTATAAGCTACCTGAGTTTTTGAAATGTCAGCCACTTCTGAAAGATGTGAACATCTGCCTGCTTTTTATGGGATTCAAACTTTATCTTCCTAAGGAGATAATTTTTAACTGAAGACAAAAAAATGAGGCAGAAATAATTCCAAAGTAATGTATTTGAAGTGTTTCTGCTGATGGTGTTTTCCTGTCCTGAGAGTCTGTGTCTCATTGCAGGGCTACGCCTACAGAGCCCTGCAGTCACACAGGCAGTGGGACTGCAGCACTGTTTTACTGGGATGACATAAAGACCTTCAGGCCTCACAGGTTTATGTCACGTAGTCTGTGGATATTTTCCTTGACAGGTAGGCAAGCTGGAGGCAGCCTTGGCTGCAGCTCATCGAGATATGATTACATTATCTGCTCTGGGCTACCCTGTATTGGATAATAACATTTGGTTACTCATAAATAAAGATCACATTGCACCATTATTCAGTGGAAATTAAAGATGTTAATAAACTAGTACTGTGAAAGGGAACCTACTATGGCTATACAATGCAACATTCAGGTCACTTCTTATGATTTACCAGCATAGAGTTGTACTGTATGTTCAAGATGCCACTGGGAGAAGACATGCTTAAATTGCCTGTGACTTTTGTTATTCTTACCCGTCTTTCCCGTCCTTATAGGATCTAACTCATTACTATTCTAGTTTCTTTGAGGATTTTTTCTTCTTCCCCTGTTTTAGGTAAGAAGACTGTCTGCATAGAGAGTCATACAGTGTAATTTTTATTATCATAATCATACCTGTGCAAATAAAAAAGTATTATTTCCTTCATAATAAACAAGGACTTGCATAAGCTTCAGCATTCATCAGCTCAAGCATTTCCATAAACAGATAAACTTCAGCTCTTTTTTAGGGTTAAATCTGCGTGCTCTGGTTTTGGCTGGGATAGAGTGAATTTTCTTCATAGTAGCTAGCATGGGGCTGTGTTTTGGATTTGTGCTGGAAACTGTGTTGATAATGTAGAGATGTTTTGGTTACAGCTGAGCAGGGCTTACACAGAGCCAAGGCCTTTTCTGCCTCTCACCCCACCCCACCAGCGAGTGGGCTGGGGGTGCACAAGGAGTTGGGAGGGGACATGGCTGGGACAGCTGACCCCAACTGACCCAAGGGATATTCCACACCACAGTACATCACGCTCAGCATATAAAGCTGGGGGAAGAAGAAGGAAGGGCGGAACTTTGGAGTTATGGCGTTTTGTCTTCCCAAGTAATCATTATGCATGATGGAGCCCTGCTTTCCTGGGGATGGCGGAACACCTGCCTGCTGATGGGAAAGAATGAATGAATTCCTTGGCTTGTTTCACTTGTGCATGTGGCTTTTGCTTTACCTATTAAACTGCCTTTGTCTCAGCCCATAAGGTTTCTCACTCTCACCCTTCTGATTATCTTCCTTTTATCCCATTGGTGGTGAGTGAGAGAGTGGCTGCATGGGGTTAAGTTGCCAGCTGGGGTTAAACCACAACCCTGCATTACCCCAAAGAACAGATCACTTGGAAAATCTTGGATAACAATGTACTTGCAGAGGTGAAAGCATCTGTAACGTGAGATGCTTGCAAGTGTCACTGAGATGCTCAGAACTATGGGCTGCAAATTCTTGGGACTTGCATTTCTGGAAAAATACATGGCTCTCAAATGCGATGAATGTTTTTGAGACCACTCTTCAACCTCACTGGGAACTTGTGATTATTTAATGTCTTCATTGTCTATTGGCTTTTCACATCAGCCTTTCTATACTTAATGGAACACAAAATTTGTCTGTTAATCATGTCTGACTCTTTTTCTTCAAAATCTGTTACAGGACTAGTCTCTCAAGAACAGAATTGGCTTCATAGATAATCCATGAATATTTTATTTGTCTGTCCTAGAAGTCCTAAACTCCTATGTATATTGCACTTTCTCTATATATGTGCATATATACACACATATATGTGTACATGTATGCATATACATATACATAATACCTGTGTGTACGGTATATACTGTATACATGCATATATATATATTCCTCCCCAGCTCATTCAAGGAAAAAGTGTTTCATGCTGGTTTCACCTGGCCTGAACAATGATGTTTTATGACACAGATACTTTACATTTGAGCTGTTTTACCATACAGAGACTGGCACTCACTCCTCTCATGAATAAACTGTATGAAATAAAACAAGCTTCTTTCACAGACATCTATCTCCAGTCTAGGTGAATTTAGGTCAGGATTTATTCTGGTGAATGAGGCCTTTTATTTTTGTTCTGAGTGGACGTTTTGTCTGTTATCCCACAAGAGGGCAGCAAAGGAAAATGGTTGCCAAAACAAGACAAAAACATTCAAGGACATTTAGGCATTTAAGTTTCCTACTGTGTTTAATAAGATGCTGAAAGTACTATTGTGTGGGAACTAGGAGAGCTTGTAGAAAGCCACCTGCTGAGAGAAACAGAGACCTTTTTTTTTTTTTTTAATGGGCTCCAAGCTTCCCAATCTATTGAGAGCTTAATGAAGTTACTTGCTATTTCCTTCAAATATGCTCCCTGGTCATGTGATAACAGCACAGCAGCTAAGCAAGGTCTCCTGGGCTTCCACATCCTCATCTCTAGTGCTGGTTGCTCTATTCTCACAGAATTTAAGTGCTTTCCCCCAAATTCCTCCCTCCCATTCTAAACCACTCTTTGCCTGAGGAAGCACTGACACAAATGGGGAAGGCTACACTTGAAGAACAACCTGGCAACAGCAAAGCTATCTCACTTTTGGCTGTTTTACCCTAATATCCCACCTAAGTAATAAAGGAATCCTCATCTGGGGGGTTTTGTTGTTCAGCAGCCTTACCTAGAGCCATCCAAGCAGGAGCCAGGGTTATAGCTGGTTTGAGTTGCTGGGGGAGTGTCTGTGTGCCACAGTGGCTGTGCTGAATGCAAATAGGGATTTAGTCAAAGTGGTTCTGTGCCGCATCCTGCATTTTCATTCATGTGTTCTGCAATCCTGCAGGCAACCAGAGCACTGGCATGTTAATTACCTTTAAAATATACAGGAGACTTTTCCCCATTTTGAATGTTTCGGCTTCTAAAGAAATGACAAACAGAAGGCAGAGAAAAAAAACTAGCATAGGAAAGTGAAGGCATCTTTCCAAGGACTCTATTAGAGCTTGGATGTGGACCCAAATCTGTTATTCTATAGCCTCAGGACAGTGGTGTTTACTGCTGCCTTATTGTACCTAACAGAAAGTGTGCTCTGGGTGACACCAGTAAGAGGGATCTCACAGGGAGAGGTTTGTTTATTCAGAGCAGGATCCCACTCCACGCTGGTTGCTTCCAATGAATGTGGTAGAGGGAGACGTGAAATGCAGCAAGCTGCAAGTGTAACCAAAAGCATTACAATTTAGCTGAGGCTGAGGGCATAGATAAACTATCTCTTTAAGTGATGCCCAAGAGCTATTGGGTCTGGGTGCAAGGCCTGGGCATCCCTCCATCATGTGCCTGATTGCCAGAAAAGAAACCTGAGCATCTGCCCCAGGGGAAGCACCCACATGCTCCAACCTGTTGCTGGGATGGAGAAGTGGACTGTCCCCCACTGCCGTCCATGGTAGATGCGGCCATACAAAACTGATGTCTTAACTGGGACTGGGGCAAATTTGGCTGCCTGGAAGGTTGCCCAAAAGAAGGCCGTTACCGCTGTGTGCCTCTGACTCCCCCCCCCCCTTTTTTTTTTTCTGCTGCAAACTGGCCTATTTCTGATTTTCTAGTGAAGCCCCACTCCTCAAACTTAAACTGGCAATAACCACTGTGCCCTGTCTGCTGCTACTCATAGACTGTCATTGCCCAGCATTCACTACAGAACATCATGCTTTATGTGCTGCTGTGAGCAGCTGGTTGGGTCCTGCCAAGGACCTGTTTGCAGCCGTCCAAAAGTTCTCCCAGTATATCTGCCTGGCACCAGGCCACCATGTCTTTATGTGGTCTCTGTGCCATGCTTCTGCTATGGCATGTTGGGATGGGGTACACAGTTCTCCCCCTTCAGGGCTGCAAGACCCAACCCTAAATCTATTCCAAGGCAACAAAGGCCCTGGCCAAAACCCAGTTAAGACCAAAACGGAAACACACATGGAATACAACCACGCATTCAGTGTAACACTTTCAAGCAAGGGAAAACTAAATCTTTTCTGTGTTAGACTGAACATTTAAAATACTAAGCACCACTTGACTTTCCAGACCTCTAGTGGATGGATAGTCTGGGAGTGTTTTTTAAGCCAATGTGCATCTCTCTGAGAAAAATGCCGCTCTCCATTTTTCTGAGGTAGAAGAATAATGAAAGAATCAATCAAATCCTCTAACAGTGACAGAAAACAGACCAAAATCCATGTGAGTCCCTTTTGAGGCTCTAGGAGGATTAGACTCTTCAGGCAGGAACTCTCCTATAAGGGTTTGTTTAGGGGGAGAAAGGAAAGTTTGACAGATGTGTATGCTCAGTTCAACAAAGCAGCCTGTAAAAACCTTGTATGCTATCTGAAGTGACACAACCTGGTTCTTTAGGTCTGGGTTAGGATCAAGGGCCTGAAATGGAATTTTGACTCTGACATGAACAGGCCAAGAAGCATCAAACAAATCCTTCTGGTGCTTTTCATTTCCTTCCCTATTCATCCCATTTGTCAACTTCAGTTGCAAACTCTTCAAGGCTGTCACTATAGACACACTTTCAGAAGTAGCTGGTGAAGTGATTGATACAACCCGAGACCCATTCAGGGAGTCAGAACAGTGTAGGATAAGTTAGCCAGACAGCCTGGACCTTGCATTTTGTTCATGAAGCATAATGTTTTGGAGAATATAATGCATAGGATAGAGTTTTCAGGATTTTCTAGTACAATAGGTCCAGTAGAAAGAGCTTTTAATATTAACCTTCTACTTCAATGTTAGAAAATGCTGAGTTATATATTACACAAGGTGAAACTACTAAGCAAGTTTTATTTCTCCCAGGTGATTGAGATGACTTCTCAATGACTGATGCCATTCACAGACTTGGACTGGGTCTCAGGCTGTGTTCTCCTGATCAGAGACAGCAGAGGTCCCACAACTTCATGAGTCACAATATGTCATGGAGGTTGCTTTAAACAAACACACTTTACTTTGCAATTGCCAGAGGCTATCGGCTGGCACCTACTCAATGGCAATTGGTACCTTTGTGGGGAACAATTCGTCTGTGCAGCTGGAGTACAGCTGTGATGACTACTGCAGCATCTCGTGTTAGACGTGCAGAGGTATATATACACTGGATAGCTGCAATCCTATACAGTTCAGGGCTTACTGAGGTCCAGCAGGGACGATGTTGATGTCCTGGTTATTGTTGTTCAGTTACTTTTATTTAAGTCCTTGTGGCACATCTGGCTGCTGCAAAGGACAAATATATTAAAACAATCCCCGTCCCAGGCTGAAGGGAAACACAGGAAATGCTGGGGATTGCCAGGAAGAAATCAGGTTAGAAAAGTCCATCTGTTCTCCCTGCCCCCCTCCTTCTCATTCTAATTCCTATTTCATTCAAAGCATGATAATTTCACATCAAACCCACACATTTCCCAGTTGAGATGCCAAACCTCTCTAGGCTAGTTTGGGCCCTACACTGACCTGACAACCTCAGAAATGTTATGTGACCTTCTGGGAAACTGATGTGATCTTTGAGCAAAGTCAGATGGATTCCATGCACTTCCATTTGCACTCTAAATATTTTTTCTCAGCTATAAATACAGTAGCATTATATTTTTGGACACCTCTGCCTTCCTTGTTCCAGGCAGAGCGTGTTGAGCATGAGAAGAGCATCTGATGCTTCTTTGTTAGAGGCCCACATGAGTTAATAACTCCTTTTAAAAAATGAGGCACTGTAGACGACTGAAAGCAGCTTACCCTTCTGCACATTAGTATTCTGTGCTGGTAAAAGAGTGAGTGCTATTTAAGGGTGTCACAGGAAAGGAAGAAAGAGGGAAAGTTGTTCATAGCTACCTAAACAATGATTACACAGTGAATGAATCTCTCAGAAAATACTGGAAGTGTTTCTAATGCTGGTGGTTTTTCTCTGCGAGCAGCATGACAGATTTGCAGATGAATTAAACTGTGATAGCCAGCAGATGTGGTTGTTTTCCAGAGCCATTTTTAAGACAACTCTACTGAAATTCTCTGATTTTTTTTCAAGCTCCAGCAAAAGCTTGTATTGTCTCTTTTTTCTTCTCCCGGGCCCTCCCTCCACCCCCAATATCTTAGGTGTTTTGGTCTTTATTGCCTTAAAATTGAGATGAGACTTAGAAGCATTTTGGTTTCATGCTAGCTTGTTCCAGGTATCCAGGTATGAGCCTGTGTTTGCCCATGTGCATGTTCTGCATAAAACTTTTGCATCCTTTCTATTTTTGTACCCGTGGACCTTTTTAGCTTCCATCATTTTGATCATGGGACCAGTTGTCTTACCAAAAGCAATGGAAGAATTTGCACTGAACTCTAACACGGGTTCAGGTAATGCCAAGTGTGGGAAGTTTAATCTGCTAAATTCATTTTATGAAAATGTGTATACGAGTGTTTCAGCACCTAACTTGATGTGATGCAGCGAAGTGCTATAGCAAAGGTCAGGAAAGATATCTGTTATGATCTGAATGCTCTGGAAAAAAAATCTACAACTTTAATAGTCCCTTATGTGCTTTGGCAACCACAGTAACAAACACCACACTCTTGAGGGCTAGAATTCAGCAGGAGTACAAGACTCAATGTAGAGAGCACCAAGACTAGTCCCTAGAGTGGCCTTTCAATACTGTTAGGATCATGATCATGAGGGAAAGTTGTTGGCAAAGATCAGATTTGGACAAAAATTCGCAGGGGTGCATGAGATGCCAATAACCTTTTTAAGGTGTTTGGCTTGGGAAGAGGGGTCTCAGTTGAGCTGGTTGGTGCTCTAGTAAAATTTTGGGCTTATTTATTCCTATGAATCTCCAATCCATCTCTCTGTGACTAAGATTTGCATCAGCACAGTAGAGGCCTGAACTGAAAAAGGAGTCATCAGATGCAGCTGGGAGGAGTTAGGTTCCTATGAATGCTCAAATTGTGTAACATTGAGGAAAGTATTTGCTGTCCCTCTGGTTGGGATAGAAATTGCAGGACTTGATAGACTGACAGGCTCCAGGTCATAGATTAGAAGCAACTGAGGTTAGAAATAAATGCTAATTTTGTGCTGGGCCATAAAACTAATTTGTTTAGATTATTCAGCCCTAAGTGCTTTCAGTGTAAGATAATAAAAACCTTGGTCCATGGACATAAGTTGCAGAAGGACTGTGCCCATGGGCAATGACCACAGGTGTGTATACATTATCCCTGCATCTACTTGTGGTGGTGTTGTGAAGAAGGTACCTACACAAAAGCAGCTTCTGGCTGGCTCACAAAAAGCAGGATGGATTTATCCTGAGGAAGGCTAGACCCTGCTATGGGAGTCAAAATTAGTAACTTGGTCAGCTGTGTGTGCTCATCTTTTTCATCTCTCGGACCACTAGTTTCATTGTGCCTGCAGGTACAAAAAGATATTGCTGTGTCATTTGTATTTGTTTCAGGTTTAAAATGCTTTCTTCTTTCAAACCGTGAAAAGTGATCTTCTGCCACAGAAATACACATCTTAAGTTTTCTGGGTAAAAGAATCTAATAAGGGAGAGATTCAAGATCCCCCCACAAGCTGTCACACCTTAAATCTTTTCACCCATCGAAAGAGAGAATGAGAGAGGAGAGGTTGTAAGTAAAGAAGTGTCTCTAGTCCACTGAAGCTTAAACCTCAAACTGGTTAGAAAGCAAGGTCATCGTATTTCAGAATGTTTATTTGGACACAGCAACTACAGCACTGTCAAGCCCCTGAGCTGTGCTTGCTGGTGTTTCCTGTGAGTCACAACGATTCCAGGACACCATTGATAGGTGTCCAGCAAAGCACCTTCTGGTTGTCTTGAAGCTGCTCCTCTGCCTCGGAGATACCATTTAAGCCTGTTAGATGCATTAGGGAAAGACTAAACATCAGAACCTGTAGGATAAGCTGCAAAAAGGCAACCAGAAGGGAATCATGGTGCATTGCAATTCAGACACAATTATATACTTATATAATTACAAATTTTATTTTTTGTAATGGAGCCTGAGGGATTTAGGAGCACTAAACTGATCTCCTTCCATTTAGATGCTGTTGAAAATACCTTCCCAAAATAACCCACATGAATTTCTCATTTCATGCCCCTGAGCAGGATGATATGTCTTTAAGAAGTCTGCCCTGCCCTGAAACTAGCCCTGGTAGGAAACAGCTGGGTGGACTCAAAGCAGTTTTAAAAGGCTTGAAGTGGGTTGGAAACTATGCTCCTTTCTCTTGAGGCACCACAAAAGAGAACAGTGTGATTGGTATGTGCACTGTGGTGATACACTATTAATAATTCAAAGCAGCAGAGGCTTTTATTCTGCCTTGCCATTGCTACTTTCCAGTAAAAATCTCTCACCTCTGTCATTTGGTGGGAACTGCTAATCCAAGTGAAATATTAGGACTTAACTTGTTCTCATCTTGGTGACAGAATTAGGTAAGGGTTCATTTCGGTGAGGGAGGGGGGAAAAATTCTTTTTGTCAGCCTTTGAATAGTTTGAGAGATGCCTCAAGAATTACAGGTTGCAAACAGGTAATTGGGTTATTTGGAAGATACTTTCTGAGCATTTAACATGCCTCTCTCTCTTCCCTGCACACAGCTTCAGAGGAAACTTTTATTTCCATTCTTCTTTTACTGCATCCCATGTTTTCTATTCAGCAGAAGCTTTTCTGGCTGTGGAACAAAAGCCTCCAGAAGTCTTGTTAGGCTGGCTATCTTACATATGTAATATCATTTACTTATATAAAAATGACAGGGAGACATCATGATAAGAAACTACTCGCCTAATGAATTCTTCATCCATTTAACTCAAGGCCACATTTTTAGTTATAAAGGAAAGTATGAACACCCTCATTGTAACCAAGGCCACACAACTCAACCGACACAAAGATTTCCTGAGATCTCACTAAATCCTCCGAGAGAAGACTCCTGTTAAGAAACAAATGCTCTTCCCCAGTGGCTCTCACAGCCCTTACTTAGAAAAAATGTAATGGGAAGATATTGTCTGATGACTGGGGTAAGTAAGGAGAAATGGCACAGTGAGAGGCGGTGGGGTGGCAATGGTGGAGTGCAGTTGGGGGAGTAATTGAATTTCTTTCCTGATGCTTGACTACAGAGGGTTTTTTTGCTAAAATCAATGAAGTGGTTATATAAGCGATAGGGAAGCTAAATAGCTTGGTAGAGTGTCTGCCAGTGAGCTGAGCCACTGGTTTGCAACGCCTCCGGTGCCTTCCACAAAGGGAGACATACCACAAATCATGTTTTTTCCAGGCTCTGAATCAATGCATGAAATGGAAAAGGTTTGCCTTCCTCATCTTCAGTCAGTACTAGCAAGAGCTGTGAAACATTCCCAGGACTGTAGATTTTGCCTTCTTCTGTTTTAGTTGTTTATCTCAGTGGTGAAGAGAGAATGCTGAATTAATGGATTTAGAAAAAAGATTAGTGAAATACCCAGTCTGCCTGTAGGGACTTCATAGATTGTAGAAAACCTCATTGTTCCCCCACCAGTGGACACAGGCACTTGTATTTAAATAAAGCATAGCTTCCACAAAGGTTTCTATAATCTTGTTTTGAACTCTTCAGGAGATCATATATTTACTGTTTTTCATGGTGGTTTATTCCAGTGGTTAATCATGCTTGCTGTCAAAAGCATGTGCTTTATTTCCAATTTGACCTTGTTTAACTCCCCATCATTATTTTTGTTCTGCTTTTCTTCACTAGCTTAAAGAGGTTGCAAGAAACTGCTATTTTTGGCCCATAGAAGTATTCATATATTGGAACGACATCAATGAACTCCAGCAAAGCCTTCATTTCCATAACCCATATTGCTTGACTCAGTTCTGCCACTGACCTCCAGAAAAATTTTTATTAACACATTTTTGTCATCTCTGACAGTCTTAGAGATCACAAGGTCATAGAATCATTTAGGTTGGAAAAGACCTCTAAGATCATCAGGTCCAACCACTAACCTATCATTGCCAAGTCCACCACTAACCTATATCCCTAAGCACCACATTTACATGTATTTTAAATACCCCCAGGGATGGTGACTCCACCACTTACCTGGGCAGCCTGTTCCAATGCCTGACCACCATTTCAGTGAAGACGTTTTCCCTAATATCCAATCTAAACCTCTCCGGGGACAACTTGAGGCCATTTCCTCTCATCCTAATACTAGTTACTTGGGAGAAGAGACCAACATCCACCTTGCTACAACCTCCTTCCAGGTAGCTGTAGAGAGCTCTACAGCCTCTTCTCAGCCTCCTTTTCTCCAGGTTAAAAACCCCCAGCTCCCTCAGCCACTCCTCACAAGATTTGTTCTCTAGACCTTTCACCAGCTTCATTGCTCTTCTCTGGACAAGCTCCAGCAACTCAACTTCTTTCTTATAGTGAGGGGCCCAAAACTGAACACAGTATTTGAGGTGTGGCCTCACCAGTGCCGAGTACAGGGGCACCATCACTGCCCTGCTCCTGCTGGCCATGGAGTAACTGAGACTATTATAAAACTGTGAACCAAGGCTGAAAGAGTCTGAGATCTAAAATGGATTTACACAGAAGTCAAGTGCCCAGATCTGAAGTTATGACCTTGAGCAAAGGTGGTGATGGCCGTTGTCTAGATGTAGTGGCTTCCACCTAAAAGGAGAAACTCTGGTTGGATACTAGTCTCTGCTCCAAAGACAGAATAAGAGTTTTGTTGGGTTGTTTTTGTTTGTTTATTTTTGGTTTTTGTTTTTTTTGCTAGTTTGTTGGTTTTACTGGTAATTTCTTAACTGTTGTAACATGGAACAAAACCAGCTTCTTCCCGACTGTGTTGATGCTAAGATGGAGTACTTTCTGACATCCACAAGGCATATTCCAGCATGGGTTAAAAAAAAAAATTAAAAAAGGGATAACAGACTGGAGCTGTAAGCATGCTTTTTGGACTCTTAATCAAAGAAAACAAATTAAGGTATGGCTAACTGTCTGAATGTGGAAATTCACCTTGCAGCTTTTGCCATCAGATTTTTCTTTCTTGTACTTTCGTCAGGTGATGCTCCACGAGAGAGAATACAAAGGCATGGGTTGCCATGCCTAGTCAAGACTGGCTAATGTCAATATGCTTTGCATGGGAATACATATTAAATATGGAGGCAGCAACAAATGTGAACATAAAACATGTGAAACTGGTTTCTAGGGACAATGGGTGATACTGGCACTCTCTGTGTTCACCATGAGTTTAAAGCTGAAAATAAAGTCTTGACTTTTATCTATAAAGCTCAAAATAGCTTGGATCTTGTTTCATGGAGAATTTTTAACTTTACATCATTCTCAGGCCCATGAAGGCCCTTCTGGTCTAGTCCTCTAGGTCTAAAAGTGATGGGAGCCGAAAGATGGTGTGAATTGGTGGCTGAGGTCTCCTTGCAAAGATGCTGTATATGAACCTTACAGTTCATGGAACTGAAGGTGGAATACTGCTGGGAGGGAAGTATGGCAGAGATTCTTAAGGTAAAATGGACACATGATCAACCTTGTCTGAGAGGGCAAGAGGAAGGTATGTTGCTGCTTGAGTTAATCTTTAAGTATTGGACACAAGTGTGTTTTTTGTTTCCGAATAAAGTCTGAATGGATAAAAAAATGGAATCTCAAAAACACAGTTTTCTGTTTGTTCTACAGGAAGCAATAAAAAAACCCCAACAATCAAAACCAACAATAGAAAAGGTTTTTTGGAGATGGTTCCAGGAAAACTTGCCTGCTAACATCCATACAATGATTTCAGCGATTTAATGGGTCCTGCCAAACTACTTTTCAGTAAAGGGGGAATTTAATGGGGTGGCAGGTGACTGCATACTGCAGTGTCAGCTGTGGAACGGAGCGGAAGTATTCCCTGTGCCCTCATTATCCCGTGAGCAGGTCTGGCCAGCCAAGCTGCTGAGCAGCTGTTACAGCAACTGGCAGGTAACTAGGCTGTTAACAAAATCCTAGGCTGTAAAGACAGAGTCTTGACTTACCTAGTAGGATAGGTCCTGCTAGGGTCTCCTTCCCACCCTCATTCAGATGGGAAAAGTGTTGGGCTAGAGCTTCCAGCCTGCCCAAGCCCCTGGTCTTGCCTTTCTCAGGAGCAGGCCTATGGGGAAATAGCTGGTGCTTGCTGGGAGCCTTGGTCCTACCCATACAAAGTATGCTGACCCCAGAGATGGGGATGTGAATCCTGACTCCTGGATGTAGCTTGAGAGCATCGATCTGGGTTCATCCAGAGGAGGTAATCACTCATCTGAAGCAGAATTACTTGGTGATTTATAGAAACTTAGAAAACTGACAGCCTGTCACAACAGTCTCTGTGAGGAAAGATGAGTAGGAAGAGGCTGTTGTATTTTTATTAAGTGACTGATGAGTTAATTAAAATTATAATATCCTGTTGCTCTGAAAATATCCCTTAGTGTATCCCATGTCACTGCTGCTGGGAGTGGGTTTTACAATCACAAGTCATTTCATACGTGTTATTTTTTTAGAACCTCAGATTTTCAGCAAACCAGCTGAGATTTCTTCTTCTATTTCTCCATGTGGCAACGGTGGTTCTTTATTTTTCTTTTTTTTTAAATATTACAAAGCTGAAGGAGGCACTGATTTCAAGACTCTCAAAAGGCACTGTGAAGCAGAGAGATCTTCAGCATATCAATATTACATATTCATCAGCCAGAAAAAAACCACCTTGGGCTGAGGGAGATCTGGATCAGGAGAAGTAGCATGAGTGGCATTTTACAGGAGATGCTGTCTAACCAGCCCTGCACATTGCTGTCATTTTCACATGAAAGAACTGAATGAATCAGTCTCTGGATGGCTGTGTAACTCTGACAGCCATCACCTAAAAAAGAGCTTAGTGGAACCTGGACAGAAAAGAGTTTTTTGTTTTTTTTTAAATTGAGCCTTATCTACTAAAGTTAGGTAAACCAAGGAAATATTTTCTTCTAACATGAGAGCTCATGAAAGCATTTTTTAAATGCTAACTGAAGTGCAGTAAGTTTCAAGTGCCTAGAGATATACATATTGAATTTTCACCCCTTCCCTCCCATCTGCCGACTGCTCCACAGTCCTATTTTTCCCCTCCTCCAGCAAAACACAGAGCTGGGGAAACCACAAACACTTAATTGTGTCACTGCCATTGAGCAACATAAAAAGATTGATGGGGAGGTTAATAAGTTGACTGTGCAATTATAATGCTTACCATGTACCACCGACAATGGTTAATGTTATTTCCTGCTCCTCTGATCATTTCGCTGTGTGTTTGTCAAGTCAGCTCCGGAGCCAGGCTTTCTGCTCCTTGTGTTGCAGCCTGACAGTGTGCAGCGACAGGACATGTGGCTATTAGCCACTTTTGCTGTGCTGGGTATTTATATAAACTCCTTGACGCTCATTGCACTTAGGAAAGGCAGCTGAACTTCTGCTAATGAGAAAAGGATGAGATGAGGTTTTGGTTTTTTTTTTTTCTTCTTCTGTGCTTTTCAAGTGTGTTCAAATGGCTGTGAAGTAATCAGGAATGAATTAAAGCTGAGGATAGTGGTGATGTTTTTCCTCTTTGTGCAAGGACTATTTTTTTAACTGCTTTTTTTCTCAGTACATATTTCTAAATGATATCACACCTATCAAGGTATTCTCAGTAGAGGTAAACTCTCATCTGTCTTGATCCTTTATGTGAGCTAGAAGTAGATGTCTTGGCAGATATCAGTACCTAACTGTGACTTTCTGGGTAGATATTACTAAAATTGGTGAATGGCATAAACTGATCAACACTAAAACCTTTTCACTGTCCTGCAGACAAGCACTCTTGCCACAGATATGATCTTTGCTAGAATGTAGGAGTGATGGTTGCAAATATGCACTTGGAGCATTACAGAGTAATGCATTCGGTACAGAACTATTGTCCAGATAGTCTTTATTCCATCTGCTTTAATGATTAAGAATGACTACTTCAAAGCTGGCATAAACTGCCCTTGATGTAGTTGATTGTATGTTGCTTTTCAGAGAAGAAAGCTGTGGATTTCAGCCTGTTTGTTTAGAAAACATTTAAGTCAGCAGAGCTTACGGCAGGGAGCTTGTTGGAGGGACTGAGGTACAAATTTCTGAGCAAGCAGCTGGCTGCTGTTTGTTTCTGTAGTACACATTTGTACAAATAAATAAGATGACATCAAAGAGCATAGTCAGTTTCTGCCAAGGCTTTCTTCTCTTAATGGGGAAAATCTAGGAAAGCTCTCAATATTGGCTAGCTGGTTTGGCCCAAGTGTTACAATATTAAGGCAATTTACTTTTGTCAACCCAGGCCTGCATGTTTCAAAGGATGTTAACCAGGTGTTTTGGCTTTATAGGTCCTTCCTGTATGAGCAATTCTATCCTGTATGAATAAGAAATCCTGAAGATAGGGCTGTGAGGGAAAGCCAAATACTCTAATGGGACCATAAAGTCATGGAGTAAAACTACAAGACTGAGAGGATAAATAATATCTGCCGCTCCACTGAAAAATGGGTGCTACAATGAGAAATAACATTGCTGAACCTTTAAGGTCATCACACTTGGAAAAGGAACAAGCAGTGTAATGGCTGGGATGACAAATAGCCATCTAGAGTAAACAAATAGTCCCAAGCAGGGATTTACCTGCAGTAGTCACAGGTGAAATTCCTCAATGAAGAATTAGTAATGGCAATGCACTGATTTAACAAGCTCTTTATCTGGTCAACACAGACTCAGCCTCATTAGCAGACAATTTTATTTGGGAACATAGTTATGTTAATGGGGATTTTGAGAGAGATAACACAAAAAGTCCTCTGTGCCTATGATAAGAAGCAGGAGATTTGGGCCTGTGCTAAGAAGCAGTGAAGTTGCCCTCACAGCTCCAGTCTCCAACCCTGTTACCTAGTTCACACCTTCCACTCATTGCTAATTGCCGTTACAGGGGTTGGCAGGAGTGATGAGTGTTAGAAAACCAGTTCAGCTGGGATATGTGTTTAGCAAGAATTAAATGTTTAGAGAACCAGAAGTGAACCCATGCAGCACAGAAATAAGCTGTGAAGGAGAGTACACCTGTTAATGAGCTGTTTAAATCAGCCAAAAAAGCATTCTTTAGTGCCTCAAATACCACTGTAAAAGTAAAATTAATTTGACTGCTTCAGATGTTAGCCTTTCCTTATCTTCATCTCCTACAGTATCAGCACGGGCCTGGGTGAGATGAGGGCTCAGCTTTACCTATGTGGCATTAAAAAAAATTTAAAAAGATGTTTGTGGAGATTCAAAGGAGTAAATAATTTTGGAATGACAGCTCAGTTAGTGGCAGCATCATCACTGGGTGTAACACTTCAGACTGCTCTGCTTTCTGCTCAGACCAATCCTTCAGTGATACAATTTTCTCTGAAACTTATTTGGTCATTTTTATTATTTTCAACTTCTGAGGACAGCAATCAGATGTTTAAATTTTGCCCCACATACCCATTCACCAGGCCATTTTACAATGAAACAGATTATTTTTATCTTACTACATTTACACACTTGCATGTTTTGCTTCCTCTTTCGTTAGTAAACAATGGTGTCTCATAAAATGCAGGAACCAAGATTTCCTAGCCATACTGGCCATCTCTATAAAAACGTGCCCGGTCCAGTGGTGATGTTCCCAAGAAACCCCAGTTTTCATTAAGGAGTGGGTAACAGCCGGTAAAAAGCAAGGCTCGTATTTACAAACAACCCATATGTTGCACTAATTGGTTGTGTGGGGTCTTGTCTGGGAACTGCTGTGTGATTGCAGGTTCTGCTGCTTCCATCTGTGATTTATTTTAAAGATAATATTTACTGAGACAAACCCAGCTCCTTTGAACATACAGGCTTGATGAGAGGTTCATTTGTGCACTTTACAGCTAAGTATGAATCACGGCACTGATGCATATAGGAACCTGTGCTATATATTAGCCATCCACCCGAAAGTTATCCTCCTTTTGATGCAGAGCTTGTAGCCTCTAGGTGTGCCATTATAGCATCCCAGCAGGACTGTCTCTGTGCTGGCACACAAATAATTTGAGGTATCCTCGGTATTGGCCCCCCTCCCTCTTCAGACAACTGGGCAGGAGTTTAGCAGTGAGCTTTATCTCCTGCTGTACTTCAGCACATACTCATTTTACAGCCTCAGAGAGTCCTTATTTTAGGAAAAACACAGACTGGTGATGGGGTTGAGCGCTAAACCCTGGAAAGTGACTCCAGAGAATTTGATTAATTCCTTGACTGGACAATAGACTCAGCTGTAAGCTCCAGACACATCATTCAAGATCTAAATCTGTCATCCATACATAGGTGTCTTGTGCCGGTCAAGGTACCATCGTGCATTTGAGCCCTCCAAATGAAACTGACAGATATGACATAGTGCCTACAGGAGAGTTTTGACCTCCTGGCACGGGTGCAAGAGGTCAGGTGGATACTGACATGTGATTTTTCTGTCTACAGTGCAGTCACCAGCTTATGAGGAGGATGCTTTAGTCTGTTTTAACAGCCCACAGCCAGTGGAATCAATGGAATTAGTAGGTTTAGGATAAGATCCACCTCATTTATCTCCCAGATAGATATACCTTAAAATCCTTTGGCTGTATCAACCAGCTTTTCCCTGGCTGTTATGGACGTGAGTCAACTAGCTTAGAAGCATATAACTCTACTTGAACCCAGCTAAAGGTGAGAAGAACCTACTCGATCTCCTTATGCCTTTGCTTTCACCCAAAAAGCATGGACAGTGTTGCCTCCTTTCCCCGTGATTAACTCCCTATACAAATTTATGTTCTAAATCCCTTCAGCCAGGGGTTTATTCTTGCCCCCTTCTACAGGTAACTGGCACAGCAGAGCACTAGCCTGCAGCTCCTATGTCTGGGCATTCAGAGGTTAATCACAGCTTGGGGGAGAGATGCTGGCACCGTTTGTTAAAATGTAGAAATCTGAATCTCACAGAAATATCACACCAGAAAATAACCACACTTCTTCTAAAAAAAATTAAACCCTTTTTATTTGTATATTTATTTTTATATATAAAAGAAATACAAAAAAAAGAACACAAACAAAATGCTGATTATGGCAATTCTGTTTTGTCAGCCCCCTCTGCCTCAGCTGCTGCCTCAGATCCACCGGGAGTGAGCAAAGTCCTCCGGTTGTAATGTCCTTTTATGATTCCAGAGTTATTGTTCTCATTAAGGATTTGCTTCTGTTTTTGCCTGTTAAGAGACTGTACAAGTCCTAATACAACAGCTGCTAATGAATACTGTCCAGTCAGTTTTCTTGGTTGTAAGATTAAAGGATTTGGTTGAACTCTTCCTAGAAGAAAATATGTTTTGATTTTTCCTTCCTGTTCACTGATACCTTTGACATAAATCTCTCCTCGGTAGTCGAAGGCAAATCCCCGGTCCTTCAGGATCAGATACGTTTCTTCAGGCACTTGTATTTTGTCACTAACACCTGTGCTGTCCATTCGACTTGCTAAATTAACTGTTTTGCCCCAGATATCATATTGGGGTTTCTTAGCACCGATAACTCCCGCTACGACAGAGCCATGACTAATCCCTATTTAAAACAAAAAGAAAAGGAAAAAAAAGTTGAGAAGAGCTGGCCAGTTAGACAAGAATGGCTGAAAACTGTGTTTGCACTCAAGAACCAGATGAAGCCTGGTTTAGATATACTTATCTCTAAGCTTAAGGAAGAGGTGTGTATACAAAGAAAGTAAGGAAAAAAGGCCAAAAAAGCTAGAAAACATGAAAAGTGATATCCACAGAGTTATTTTACAGGACGTCCGACACAGTGGAACCACAGTACTTACATATCATCTGTATTCTGCACACTATTGCCAAGGCTCCTGCAAACTGATTCTTAAGTAGTAGGAAAGATCTCTCTGGAAGGATCTTTCTGGGGCTACATTTGTCGAAGGCAACCTTGTTAGTGCTATACAGCTAAGAAATTACATTCTTATGTTCCATGGAGTGAAAATATTAAAGTATTACACAAAGTTATTGAAAGACTGTATGTTGTAAGATTGTAAGATTCAAGGCAAGTAATAATATAGAAGATACTATTTTTTTTCTACAGTGTTTTAAGAATACATTAGTGATAGTGAAAGGCATATCTTTGGGAAGAGGATTTTAGTTTTTAATTTAAAAAAATTATTTTTTTAAATTGGTGTTTGAAATGGTTTCCAAATACTGTTGCATTTATGCTCTATGAAATCCTTGCAAGTGACCCATGCTTACTAAGGGTGGATGAATGTTCCCTGAGAAATCTTGGGAACTGGAAGTTTTCTGTTCAAAACTGTTAGGAAGTGTAGATCACACATAGTGGTGCTGTGACCCTCCTCCTGTGACTGATGAATATACTTCAGCTTTTTTATGGCAGGGTTGTCTGTAAGGGACATGCTGCTTCTGGGTGTTTTTTGGTTTTGGCCAGTGATCCAGTCAGCATGAGAAGCCATCACATTTGCTCCTGCCTCATGCCATATATTCAGGCCATCTTTTCATGTCCCATCCTACTAGTGATGCAGGATATCCCATCCAGCACAACAGCTTCCCCATCACAGCAATTGAGAGCTGCTGCCACTGGGAAAGGTCAGGTCAGAACTGGAATTCAATTTTTGTCCAAAACCAAAGTACCGCACACAGGGTTTAGGCTAAGCTACTATTGCTCCTTTACTGAAGAAAAATCTAAGACAGGGAGGTTAATTAGAGACTGTGCAAGCCAGTATCAGTCCTGGGGTTAGGTCTGGGGTGCCCAGGTCACTTTTTGTGTTATACCTATAGGCTCTTAGCTACAATTCTTAAAGACAGTAGTTTAATTGTGTATTCACATTTCCCTAAACCTTAGAGCTTCTGCAGTCTGCAAATCAGGGCCCATATTCTGCAAACAGTGTATTTCTTATTTCTAAATTTGCCTGGGATGAAGTAACTTTGAAAAAAAGGGAGTCTTTAAAATTACATGTCCTTGCAATGCTCCTGGCATGCACTTACAAAGTTGGATCACACACACACACACAGAATAACAGGTTGGAAGGGACCTCAGGGATCATCTAGACCTTGCAGATAAAACCCCATTTTAATTCTCATGTTTGAACTATGCTTACCAATACGGAGTTCAAAGTTGTTAAATGAATGCTTGTTGATCTCCTGTATGCTTTCATTCAGAGCTATGGAGAAGTCAGCCAGAGCACACAAATGCCCCCATTTGTCTTCACATTGCTGAGGAGTAAGTTATAAACCGATATCTTAGAAAAGTTTTGCATTTGCCCAACTCCCACCCATACCCACCAAGTGCCAAGTATCTGAATTTGGGATTTGTAAGAACAGTCTCAACATACTACATCCAAGAGAGGTAGGGTATTATTAATGGTAATGCTTCCCATTTACATTACAACACTTCTACACCTGGGTACAGACAAGCTTAGCATGAAGTACCGAAGAAAGTAATTTTCTGTCAGTAATTTGCCAGGCAATCATGGGAATTAATGAGGCGTGTGAAATCTATCTAAGGTTGAGAAAGAAAGTATAGAGAGGATTGAGATAGCCAAGGTGTAAGGGACGAAAACTAGTGGGAACTAGGGATGATCCAGGTAATGAAGAAGAAGAGCGAAAGAAGTGAAAGACATAATTCTCCTTTGCTGAAACTGTCACCTTAGGAAAAGCACCAATTCCAGTGTTCTCGGGGATGGAATAGTGGCAGGAACAACAGGGCAAGTCAGGCAACCTGGGACTGGTTAAGTGGGAGAGAAAAGGCTATTCTGTAGCTCATTAAGCTAAGCCTCTGCTTAGAGCAGTCAAGTCACTCCCTGCTCCATCCCCTCTTTTCCATTCCTACATGGCAGTTGATATACACATGGGGACCAGGACCAACAGAGCAGATGGTGGGATAGGGACTCTCAAGGGAGGAGAGGGAACTCCTTAATTGTTTCTCTGAGTAGAGAGTGGAATAAGGAACAGCCATGGTTTTAGCCCAATAATGGCATGATGTTGTGTCATCTATTCTGAAGCCAGGTAATTCTTTCATCAAATAAATTTCCAATCCATAGGAATGAAGCACTACAAGCCCTGCCCCGGGTCATGCAGTCCAGCCCTTTGCAATTTTCATCATCCTCAGTGTTTAATACTGAATATAAGCATCTCCCTGGCATCGCCCTGTTCTGTTCACACCATGCTTGGTCCTTGCCCTCAGTCTCATTCAACCCACAGCATGCCAACCTCCCTTGGCAGCCCTCACCTCTTAGATGCTGACAAGGTGAGAGTCATGTATGTATGAAGATAAGTATAAATAAATACTTAACATACCTAAATACATAAAAATTCCATTAGGCTATTATAATTCAAGAAAAAGGATGAGTTAATCAGTCTTGGAAATGCGGTAAAGATTTTCTCCCTTTGAATTTTTACCCACATCAAGAGTCAGAAGAAGTGGTTAGGAGCTGTGTAGCTATAACCATCTACCTCCGTGATGTTCAGTCCTTCTTTGCTCATCTCCATACAGAAGCATTTTGAGTTGGAACAAACAAAAATCTCATGCATGTCTAGTTTTGTGGATTTCTAGCTGCCAGCATCACTTGTTACTCTGTAGGTGGGAAACGCTCAGCTAGTTACACTCCACATGTTTTATAATGTATGCGAAAAAAACAACGGACATTTTCTAGTTTATAAAGCTCATACTAATCCAGCTTCTGCTTTCCTGGCAGTTGCAATCGACGTGGGCAGATCGGATTCCCGTGCTGTGGTTGCTCTGGGGCAGCACACCCTTTTTTGTGGTGCTTTTCCTTGGGGAGAGGCACCAGTTGCCAAGCAAGACAGATTTCAGCAACAGCCACCTTCTCACTGGATGTATTTTAGAACCTCATCTAATTCCTTTGGAGACCCCATTTTCAGGCATATGCTTGGGTGTAATTATGAATGGGTTTCTCTCATCTGACTTATCTGAGGTTTTTGGCTGTGACTGTGCATGTGCCCTCTGTGGTTCATTTTTTCCCTCAGCTTGGTTTGTGCTCTGCAAGCGAGGGTAGCGTGCAGACTTCTGGCTTTGTGATGTTCTTCAGTTGAACTTACGGGTCTGCTTTCTTTCTGATGTGTAGTTTATTGTGCTGGCTGTAGATATACAGCTACATCATCACAAAAATGTATAAATGAAGCCTTACACTTGCATAAGTATGCTGTCAGTTAATGGATCTGCTCACTTCATAGATTATTGGAGGCTGTTAGCCAGGTTCCAGCCTGAGTTACAGTGATAACTTTAGAGTATGTCCGAAGATATAGATAGAGCTGCTCTAGATTCACATCAGTGTGACTGACAGGAGATTCTTTTTTTCTCTCCTCTAAACCTAATTTTGAGTAAAGAATCCATATGGTTCTTGTTCGGAGCACAAGGTGGCATTTCAATTCATCAGGAAGTGCAACTGTTGTCTACCAGAAGCCCAAAATGTCTATTTTCATTTAGCAAACACAGCTCTACGAACATCAGAAAGATAACATTAATATTCTCTAATATGAATGTTCAGACAGATCAAAAGCTTTGCTTCTTAAAGAAAACTATTCTCTCACCTGTTTTTCTGGTGATAATCCTGACACGGCCATGTATGTGCTGCCAATCGTTTTAATTTTTTCAATATCTTGAAATCTCTCTTCACCTAGTAACTAATACATATGTAAAAAACCACAGTTACTTCTGTAATTCTTTATGCAAAATGCTTCCACAGATATCAAAATCAATCATTACACTCATGGTGTCTTCCAGTTGGTCATGGTGTACAGTCTGTTCTGGGGCACACTGAGCTGAGACACTTTGCAACATCATCCGCTCGCAGAGTGCATTCAAGCTAAATTCCGCTGTGCTCTGTACAGCTGTTTGGTAAATCGCATAATGGATGATACAAGGCATACATATTCCAGCCTAACTTAAATGAAGGTGAGTCCTGCATTTCCAGAGGTATAATCACTGAAGATTAGTGAAGATAAACTCTCTGCATATTTGTGTGTGAATATAAGACAGCTTGATCACTAAAATTGTTCCTAAATTTATTTTGGAGGAACTCAGTTTACATATTAAGTGCTGCTACAGCAACATTTCAGGTGATGAGACCAGTGTTAAAGGGAATTCAGTCCACTTAAAATAACCATTTTAACCGTATTACAAAGTCAATGGATGAAGGTAGATGCCTCCAAAGAACTGCTATGAGAGATCATGCCCTCCTGTATCCCATACTTCTCTCTACTTACATTCAGACCTAACAGTGGTTATTCATTCTACACTTTTGTTATGTATTTTCCCCTTCTACAAAAAATACAGAGAACCAATGGGAAGTGGTAAACACCTATATCCTTTTTGAGATAGCTATAGTTGCTAGGTATGCACAAAGATCTTGTCATATTGAGAATCTGCAAGAGGAAGAATAAATCTAGTCTAGTGACTAATGCACTGAGTGGTGTGGGAGTGACAGTTTCGTTCCTATTCCAAGTCCATAATCACAGTTTAACTTAGGACTTTGCATGAAACAGAAGGCAGAGCCTTACATCCCTGGAGACAGGAAAGTAGAGTCCAGGTTGTGAACTCTATCAATGAAAATAGAGCTTTATGTGGGATATGGGCACATATCACCTCATCATAGGCTTTAAAAATGTGTATTGCTCATGTTAATACTGAAATAGCCTGAGAAACTTCATGATAAGCAGTATGGTATCTAATAAAATTAAGTATCGATGTGGATAGGCAGTCCTGGAAGAAAAAAAATACAGTTCACAGAGACAAGGAATTTCAAACTTTCAGTTCTAAAGGCTCAACTTAGCTGGGTTTTAAATTAAACAAATTCTTGCTGTGGTGAAGTAAAAATTTAATGAAGCATTTCCCCCTTCTTTTATACACTGTCATGCATTCTTTTTCCATCTTGTGGGTTTGAGTTTCCTGTCAATTAAAAACTAAAGGGATTATTTCATTCAAAGGGGGAAACATACCAAAGGCATAACATGAAATATCCCCTGCCATTGAACTAACCACAGTGTACGTCAGCCAGAGCGCCGGGGTCTTGGAAGCTTTGCTGTTCGTGTACAGATATCACGCCATCTGTCTCTAATGGGAGGCTGCACAGCACTGTGCTCAGGGAACACAAAGCCATATGGTTAATGGCTCCCTTCCAAGTCAGGAAAGTCCAAAAACTTGACCTGCTTCTTGTTTTTCTTCAAACTGCCAGAAAACCCATTATCTACGTTTCCCTCCTACAAGGGCAGCTCTTCCAACTGCTCTCTTAAAGAAAAAGATCGTATCTTGTAGCTTTGCTTTTGTGAGCAGTCTGAGAGCACCAGGTGTGTGGGCAAGAGGGAAAAATGGTCTTGGTTAAAACAGCCTATATTTTAATTTCCAGATGGTTGCTGGAAGCAACAACAAACAGCACAGTAATTTAAAATGTATGATAAATATCTAAAATTACTCTCTTTAAGAAAGAACGAACCTCATGGCTGTGAGGTAGTTTAGAAGAAATAATCTCAAGTTATCTTTTTTCTTCTCATTCATTACTGCTTCCAGATCTCTGTTTTTTCCTGCTTTATTCTGTCTGTTAGATAGCTCCTTCCCTCTTCAAATACAGGTTTATTTACCAATTCCTTTCTTCACAGTATGACAGGATGATGGGTTTTGATACTGGGGAAAGATATTCCAACTCGGTCCTAAATCAGCTGCTATTTGTTACAACATTTTAAATAGGCTTGCTAATTTACCAAGGTAGTCCAGGGAACATTTTCAAACACTAGAATGTGGTTGGTATCTGAAATGCAACTAATGGCTCGATGCCGCAATTCATGTACAAGCCGAGGTTATGTGGAGGTCAGACCCTGGGATATACACACGCAATGAAACATGTACAAAGTAGTACAAAAGAGAATGTTCCAGGACATGGCACACAATTTCAAAGTAATCAGTGAAGTCTGAAAGCAGGATCCTGTGTCCTGCTGAAACCTCTATTTGTGGCAACATAATATATTAAAATCTGTTGTAATAAACACCGTGTAAATCACTACAGGATAAAGAAAATGGGGGAGGAAAAGAGCCTATGAACTAGAAAGCTCTTATTAAAGCACAAATCCCGACTGTAACATCACTAAGATACATAAATGAAAGATTAAAAGGCTAGAAAGAATATTACACTTTAAAAAAATTCCTTCAAGACTCATAATCTTCAGGAGAAATGTTCCAATATTATTTTTTTCAGTGTAACATCTCTAAGAATGGGAGTTTAGCCCTGTATGTGTCTTAAGATTACAGACATAAAAAATGGGTAATTATAAAAGTAGATTTGCAATGTTCATATTTGTTTTTTGATGTATGAACTGTTCCTGTCAGCACCTTTGAGCTTGGGTACAAAATAGGAAATTATATATAACTGTATTCTGTAATGATGCTACATGTTAAATTAAAAAAAAAGATACTTTTTTCAGTCCAGAAACCAACACCTTCCATTCTGCCTCAGTCAACAGGAAGCCTGGATAATTTGGAAATCAACAGGTTTGTGAGCCATCAGGGGGGAAAAAAAAAAAAGAAAACCCTGACTAAAGGCTGTGCTTTGAGAAGAGTCAATCACATATTCCCCAGGACCGACTTTTGGGTCTGGTTCCCCCGGCTCCCTAAGAAAGACCCAGTCACAACCTGACTCCTCTGTGGGCTCCTACCCCATGTGGTTGTTGGTGCTAGGTTCTGTTCTGCCATTCACTATTTCTTGTTTGACTGGCTTTGACTGTCTAACATAGTTCCATTATCTGGAAAACAAAATAACAGATCTGGATTGTAAGCCTTCTATTTTGCAGTAACAAAGAAACTCCTCTAAAAAGAAGAAATAAATAACCCAAATCTCTTTCTTGTGCATGTGTCACACTTTCCAAACCAGGTCAATTTGTAATTTTACCACTGCTTTCATTCAGAAACATCTTCCTGGCCCTATAGACAGATCACCCCTACTATGACTATCTATGTATGGAGAGGAGAGGACTCACAGTGTAGAATCTGATTTGAGATTAGGAACTCAGTTCAGTTGTCTAATCATGGGTGTCTGGTATCACCTAGAGCATGCTTCCCTGAAAATCCTCCAATGACTTGTTCCAGAACAGCATGAGTTTTCTGACAGTGCAATATGGGACTTGACAGTCCCATGTGGGTGTCTCAAATCACCTAGGATATCTTAAATTGCACCAGGTACCAATGTCATACACTCCTGTGCTAAGACTTCTACGTTCAGGTATCTCTACAGAGGTATTCACATGATGCTGAGGAGAAAAGTTTTCCCATGGCTAACAGATCTGTGCTGCTTTTAGGCTGCACATCTGCATTTTGCTTCCAAGGCTGTATTGAGACATCAGACAATCCTGGCAAGAGACATCATGAAAAACAAGACATCATGTGACATCATGTAGTGTCAGTCAACATGTTACATGGAAACATTGCTGGCCCTGAAATATCGTACCTGAAATGGCTTCTGGTTCCTTTTCCATGGGTAGGACTACTCACTTCAGTTGCTCTGTCTGGCATATCACCTTTCAGATTGCTTAGACTGAACAAACTAATGGCATGACCGTGCTGGAAGTTGGTTAGCAGCCAGCAGGGGATCACGTAATTTCATTTACTACCCGTACCAAGAACATATCTGTTATTCAACTAAACATGTCTGGGACATAATATAGTCCCTAATTAGGTTCTTTATTAATTACAGAGCAGGTGTTAGGGGCCTGAATGTAATATTGTGTTAGGGCTTTTGATGAAAACCTTGTCTTCAGTAATCGTCACAGCAGCAATGGAATTTTGTTGTGAAGATTACATGAATGTGCATGACAAAATATCTTAAATTAATTCATAGCAATAGGCTTTGCATTAAGTTTGAGCTGTAATAATTTCAATCAGATCTGGAAAGAAAAACAAAACTATTAATCAAGAAGCATGCTGACAGCTGCGCAAGATCTCAGACATAAGAATCAGGTATTTATACCTACAGGGAAAGGAGTACAGGAGCTCAGCATGTTACAGAGCTCTTCTCATAGCAGAGTAGTTTTGTTTTCTACTAAAATGCACAGGGATGAAACCCCTGTGAATTTTTCTATTTCCCACTAGTAATTTTAGGATCTGACCAATTATATGGATAAACTCTCAATATCATTGGCTCTCAGAGCCTGGTAATCTTAACCTTGGTCTAGTTTTTATGAGCTACCATGCTATGAACATTCCTCATGCAGATGCCCAGGATGAGAAAGGTTGAAGGTGCAGTTAAGACCCTGATCTGGGTTCATATTGAGATTCCGGCATAGGAACAGGTATCTTTGGTTTTTTAAAAAATGCAGGAAAGTCAATTATCCCTTTGTGCCTTTGTGTTCCACTTATGAAATGAAGGTAATATGAGCAAATGGAAAATAAATTCTTTAAAACTTGTGAGAGGCCTTAGCTACTTGCTGCTCAGGATGGAAAAAAAAGAATTTTTTCCCTAATCTCTTTTTCTCAGTTATATGCCTTCCACTTTCATTGTTTCCTCCAGTACCTTCCTCTGAAGCCCTTGGAGATACTTGCTCTTCAAAGCAAAAAACCCAACCCAAACCAAAAACTCTAGGCTAGATCCTCAAAGAGAGATAGGTGTTTAAAGTAGGACTGAGGCAGAACTAACTAAATAAATAAAGAGACACTGATTCTCAAATGTTCATTCAGCTGTGTTCTAAATCCTGGAGAGATTTGAACTCTGCCAATGCTTTAGTTTTCTAGAAAAAAGGTTTTCTGTATGCTTAATCTATGGGCAGAATCCTGGTCCAGATGCAAAAACAAAGTATGTCTTCTTGTCCTCTCTCGAAAACTCAATCTTTTGCATTCTGATAATGCTTTTTGAGTTGAGAGCCAAAGTAGTAAAAGATGTTCTCGTTTTTCAAACCACAAACTAAGTGGAGTTTTTCCCTTCTCTGATTTAGACAATTGCTCCATGGTTACATAGCTCATGTGGGATGTGAGATCCAGATCCAGCTCCTTTTGAGGGAACAAATTCTGTTTTCTTGAACTGCATCTTAATTTTAAGATAACAAGACACTCATTAATCCTCCAGCTGATACTCTACCACAATACAGAAATTAATTAAAAAATTCCTTGGGATAAACAGAGATTAAACAGAACATGATTTCTTGGGCAAGATTTTTTACTGTTTCTCAATAACTTCTTGCTATCCATGTGCCCTCTTCTCTGTTGTCCCGTTTAGTACTAATCTTGCCTTGCTCAGCAGAATTCTGAAAAGGCTATCTTTTTCCCACTTCCTCTTTAAATAACTTCTGCAAAAACAGAGTTATGGACCAACGATACCACCACCACCTCTTCCTTTCCCCTCCCCTTTTCTATCTGGACCATTCCAGTCTGGCACTCAGAGCCAATCTCACTGTTAAGTAGAGAAACCTCAGATTCTGCTTCTACCACTCGGGGAGCTCAGGAGGGCTACACACTCCTGAAAACTGCTTGCAGGAGTTAAAATTCCCCATGTTAGGTAATTTTGGCCTTACTTTTGCACCCTGACTAGATTTAAAGTTTTTTTCAAAGCTCTTCATTGGTCTATCCTTTGTCCCCTTTCTTAACTCCTCTTGGGCTCAATGCAGGACTTGATACCACCTGTCTAAGCTTCCTTACTAACTAGTTGGCAGAGTACGCAGCGCCAAGCATGCACCTTGCTCCTGACTTCCTCTTCACTACATTGGGGATCTGACTTTTCTTCTCCTGTTTATCTTATCCCCTCCTGAATTCCCTTTCTGAAATTAACTGGACAGCATACCTAAATAAATTCTTCCTTTCTATATCCTTTCTATTTTTTTTTAATTTCCCTTCACCTCTGAATTCCTTAGTAAAGCAAGCAGCTGTACTTCATTTGCTTCTGCATAGCATACCTGACCAGAAAAGTCTCCTCAGCTGATATGACACCACCTTTCATTCTCTACCCAGCATTTGATTCTGAGCTGTGTGCTTCACATTTAGCTTGACACTGGTTTACCTTTAACATTCATTGAGTCCATTCAGCCAATGGCTTCAAAAGAATCTGTTTGGATTTAGATCACTACTTTCCACAACTGTTGCAAATATCTTCATCCTTCTTTTGTCTACAGAATTAAGGCATGTTCTACTTCTAGATACACTGGCACAGATTGTGCTTTTATATGCATGTTTATACTCAAGTAACTATTGACTTCAGCCTCTATCTCACTAGGTCATTCAGACCAAAGTTTGGCAAGACTAAGTGCAAATAAAGCAAAATAGACACTTGTAATAGTAATTGGAGTAAAAAACCCAGACAATTATTGGAAGTGGAATAGTTACTAAATTAGATAGTTTAGGATGACATGTTTGGTATTTGGAAACTCATCATTTAAGCGCTGTCAGATTTCCTCTAGTAGCTGGTATTACCTCATCAAAGTCTGCAATTATTTCATTCAGCAAGCGCAGACATTCTACTCCTTGGTTATTCATCTCGGTCTGGGAATAGAAGTCAGCAAATCCAGGAATAGAAGCAAACATCACACCAACAGCATCATAGGACTGAGAGTATAATTCCTAAAAGAACAATGAAGAAAAATCAGTTTAAGTGGTAATATAAGGAAAATAATTTAATTGGCTGCAGTAAATGTAGGTTTCTTATCTTTGCCATGCATAATACCTTAATATCTGAGGTTAGCATTAGTATATTAAGTGTTAGTCAAGTTCAACAGGAGGAGGCTGACAGCTCTTACATTTTTTCATGGATTCTATGCAGGGTTTGCCCTTTCTTTGAAAGCCTGCTCTTTCTGCTTCTGAGGACGGGGGCTACACCAGCAAAACTGAAATAGAATTTTAATTTTTATTTATATGGGGAACCACTTTAAAAAATGAAGGATTCCTTTGCAAGTATGAATACCAGAGAATCAAACACTGTTAGGCAAGTAAAAGGAACCTAATGTTTATTATTTATTGTTGTTTAAGTTTGTCTCAGAAATGTTTTCTGTTGACAATATATTTCTAAATGTGTTGATTAACAGGGATCAGATGGGACCATTTAAAATGTCTAATATGACGTCTTTGTAAAAAGTCCTTTCAGCTACCACATTTTCTAATGGATAATTTATACTTCACACTACTGCAGCTCTTTCCAAGTTTGTTTATTCGCAGGTTTATTCACATCCTAAGGCGACTATGGAGACATTCGGTTGCCTGGCTCTGAGAGAGGTTCCTGCTTTTAGGTTTTGAAAGGAGGGAGAAAAAGAAGTGAGGGTGATAATGGAGTTACTGAGGACAGAAAGCAGCTTAAAAGGGATCGGACACAGGAAGTTATTAAGATAAAGTATGCCCTAGGATAAGCTTCCGCTTATGTTATTCATCTAATTCACTCTGGTACTGAATGACAGATTTATTTATGGATGGGTTCTTGAGATTATATATATGTGAAACCGCAGTCAGTTCTTCTCCGAACACAAAAAAATTTTTAGGAACAAAAGTAATTTCAACTTTTAAAATGCCAAGGACATAGCCCTACCCCACCCCTCCCTCCCTCTCCCGCCCCCCCCCCCCCAGCTATGCTTTTTTACTGCCTGATATAGCACAAGTACCTGCATTGTCTTTTGTGTAATGTTTTTCTAGCTTCCACTTCTGTAGTTTTACCCAATGGCTGATACTTTCATTTATGTTCTGGGACTTCTTTTATGACATTCTGACCTGGAATAGTTGCTTTTCAATGTTCTTGTTAGTGTGCTTTAGGAAATTTTAGTGCTTTGCTGTCATGATGAAAGGACTTACAGCTGGACACCATACACCTGATATGAATACCTCAGGCTCCTCTTCTTTCTTCATCCTGCTTCTCCCTAGAAAAGCATCCTGAACCCCTTCCCTGCACTTATGCTTATAATGTTGCTCCTTATCTAGACTCTAACAATATGTGCTCCAGTAAGTGGGAAAATTCTACTAGTTTTCAAGGACACCACAAGGCTTTGATTGAGAAAAAACATGACTGATTCCCTTCCTGCTCTTACACTTTTTTTCACTGAAGAACATCTGCAGAGTCATTGAAACCATACTCTAAGGACACTCTTATTCCCTTTCATAGGTATAGAAAAAAGTAATAAGTTTGTTCGTGAATGCTTATGGAAGACTAGTCAATATGTGTTAGGAGAAGCATATATACACTCAAGCATACTCTTTCCTCAGATTGTGAAGACAGAAGCCTTCAGCTGCTAAGTTTTTCTATTTTTGGTAAGAAGCATCAAGACAGAAATAATATATCCATGAGAAAATGCTTACAGTACACGTTTGGGAATTCATTTTTTTGAAAGCAGAGAAATTGACTTAATGGCCAGACTTGAACTGCAGGATTGATTGTACTGAAGTCTGGTAGATGTTACATAAATCATCCCCAAGTACAGTCACTCTAGAAATTGCCTTACAAAAAGCAGGGGTGGTGGAATTGAATTCAGCAGCAAATTATTGAAGCATCAGTAGTGATCCATGGGACATCTGTTTGCTTTTGAAGATTATTATGCATGTGAGTGTATGTGAATGAATGTGTAAGACAGGACACATATTCCCTGAAAATACATAATGCTGTTATGCCAGAATATGCTCATGGTTGGTATTGGGACCTGCTTCATTTGCAATGAAGCATTTTAACCTGGTTGCTTTCACACACAAATTTTCACATGTGCAGAGCAGTGCTTTTATGGCAGTTTAATACCCACAGAGTGTAAAATTCCTCAAGAGGCTGATTTCTAAAGTGCCTTTTCTTGTAGGTTCTCACTATGTCGCCCTTCCCCAGGTGATATTTGAAATCACATCTTCAGAACACAATGATTCCTTACTGTGCAGTCTAATTTATCTGGCTACATCTATTTCTGAAAAGTACAATCAGAAAAGGGTAGCTTTGATTCCTTTTTGCTGCACAATGACTGGATATGTCAGTACTGGCAACCTGAATATTGCAACATTGGTAATCTCTTCATTATAAAAGATAACTTCAACATTACATGAGAAAATTCCAGAAAATTTCATTGTACAATGGCCTTTATTCACTCATACTATTATAATACTCATTTGCCTATTTCAGATAAGGAGTAAGTGACTCACTGCTGCTTTCAGAAACAAATTCTTGACTTTCTTTTATCCCTTCAACAACCTGTCTTCAAACTCTGCCTTAGGAATATCCAGAGACTCCATTATCAAGCTTTTCTTTGTGTACTACAAACACTCTTTAGGAACATAGCCACAAACTATGTTTTTGAAATGGGTATTTCATTAACTGTCCCAAAGAGGCAATTCAGGGGCAATGTGAAATGGCAAAAATGTTCTCTTGGGTCTGAAGATGCAAGAGGCTTGAGTCTGTTGCAGCCTGTTGCACAGATTCCTTCCATGATGACTGGCAGGGCTGTAATAATACTTCTGCAACACTGAACTATCTTAAGGTTGCACAGGCATTCTGTTAAATTCATATATCTTTTTTAGGAATACTAGATTTTCATAGACTCATAGGTTGGAAGGGACCTCTGAAGGTCATCTAACACAGTTCCCACTCAAAGCAGGGCTAAATACGTCAATTTTCTCATGCCTTGTTCAGTTGAGGGTTGGACACCTCCAAGACTGGGGATTTCACAACCTCTCTGAGTCCTATTGCAATGACCACTTTCCCAGGGATCTTTTTTCCTGTATATCTAACAGTGATTTTTTTCCTGCGACTTGTGTCATTGCCTCTTGTCCTTCCACTTGCACATTGAAGAATAGTTTAGGTCTGTCTTCTCTATAAACACCCATTAGGTAGCTGAAGACAATGATGAGATCCTCTTTCAGCTTTTTCCTCTTAAGGTTGAATGAACCCAGAGCTCTCAGCCTCTCCTCATACACCATGTGCCTCTACACATCTTGGTGGCTCTTTGCTAGACTCCCTCTAGCAGGTCTGTGTGTCTCCTGCTGGTGAGCCTGAACCTGGAAACAGCACCCCAGATGTGGTCCTAGAAGTGCAGAAACCTTTACTTTAAAAAATGATTTTTTTTTTAATGTGGATCAGATACCAGATATTGGCAGTTTTCATGTAAAGAATCCTATCAAGAACTAAGTTCTAACAATTCTAACAGTTCTAACAGTTCTAAGTTCTAACAGACCAGCATTTTGTTTGCTAAATAGACAAAAGTATCAGAAATAAAACTTTTACACACTTCATTATCCCGATCCTTCTCCAGGAAGTGACGGGCTACGTGACTGGGTAAAATATTCCGTAGCATATTTTCATTGTGCTCCCTTAGTTCCTTCATTTCATTGATTTCTTCTTTTGCTTGAACACGCCACAGAAAATCCAGCCTTGCTGTGTATTCAAGCTGTAGTTCCAGAAAGAAAAAAAAAGGCAAGAATAAAACCAGACAAGATAAGAGTATACATGGTATCATCATCCTGGCAGGCTGCTCCTACCACGTAACTGCCTTCAGTGCTGCTGAAGATCTTTGACTCTGAAAGAATTTTATTTAATTGCCAGAAAAAGAATAATTCTTTGCCTTGTGTATGGTAAGTGTCTCAGAGGAATCTTGGGCAAAATAATATTTGTTATATTACTGCTCTGGTCAGCGGCTAGAAAATGACACAAACCTATTTTCCTTTTAAACACCTCTTTAGTAGTTAGATAACAGAGTCAGACAGGAGATAAGGTATTGGAAGGTATTGGTACTGGTGTGAAATACATATGTTCCCCCTTTCATATGTGTTTTCAAATGAAATGGGTTTCATGAGGAAATAGCACAAGGGCCATTCTAAACACTCTGCAGACAGGTAGTTCTCAAGGATGAGCATTTTTCAACAAAACTAAATATAACAGCCCAACACACTCCCCAAAGGACTTTCAAATCTGTGTCACCAAAATGAGGTAATTCTGCTATTGGGACATGCAGTTCTTTGCATTTTAAGTCTTATAAAAGATAGTGAAAACCATGCTATTTGATACTCCCTTGAATACTCTGTCCCTGGTGTTTTGTTGATCCAGAGCCTGCAGTCGCAATTTAGCACGTGCGCGGTGGCAGTGCCTGATACCCTCAGATAAAAACCAAAGTTAAATGGTTTTCAGCGCTGTATGTGTGGGGGAAAAAGGGAAGATTGCTGCATGACACAGCTGATATATGAATATATATATATTGTATATTTATATTTATACACCTATAAATGCATATTCATACATATATAACTGGCAACTGTCTGCTAGCTGAAGCAGGGAACACGAAGCATCATGTTGTTTGCCTGAGAGGCACATGTATCAGCACATGGACAAGACCAACACTGCCAGAACTTTTGAGTGGATTACACTGATGGAGAGTTTTAATCAGATTTTAAGACAGGTGACACTGTGGCTTGCACAAGGGGTGATTTATTAAGCTACAGTCTTACTGAAAATGATGGAGATATATCTGTGTGCAGTAAACTGAAAGAAAAGGTATTTGTGCAGCTCGAGATGCTCTAACCAGAGATAGTAATCAAACACCCAGCAGAGGAGCGCATTATACCAGCAAATAAATGCATTTTACAACTGGGAGAGACATCAAATGGGTTGCCAAAAGTTGTTGGGATTAAGGAAGTGCTTGGGGTATAACTCACCTGCCAAGCTGAGGTAAAAGGCTAGCCTGCAGTGGGTGGGAGCGACTAAGAAGGGGTTCAGTCCTGTCCACATTTTTCATCACCAGCAATTTGGGCTGTTTGTTGGCAATACCAATGGCAAACTCTTCAGAAGACAATGCAAAACACCTTGCAAGGGGGCTTACAGTTTGACTGTACTCCAGGGAGCTTTCCTTCCTAAAAGCTAAAAGCGAGCCTGGTTTGATATAAACTTCCAAAGTTTGTATGCATTTTAGCAGTGATTTACTTGCCCTCTGGATGAAATTGCCACCTTTATAAACAATTAACCTCTTTTCTTGTTCTAATATTTTGTTCTTCCATCTTGTGACTATTAATTCCCTAAATTAATTGCACCAAAAAACCTGTCAGGAAAAAGTATTTTTAAACAATCTTTTTTCAACGTTTTTCAGTTTCCTTCCCCCTTCCTTTTGTGCTAGAAGACAGAGCCCATCCCAGATCATAACTGACTTTTATCTCTACTGACTGAGAAGGGAACAGTGACTATAATTTTGCAATGAGTTCTAAAGGTGTTTTACTGACTGGCTTGGAGCAGGAGCTGCTGGTGGATTCTGACTTTGTTGATGCTTCAGATATTTAATGCCTCTACAACAAGAGCTTTGCAACAAACTGTAGTACAGTTTTTCACGGCTGATTTTTTTGTGCTGCTGTACAGGAAAATGTCACATCTATAAACCTAGCTCAGAATAGTAGCAGCTAATCTTTACATTTTAGGTAATATCAGTCTGGTTATTTATAATAACATTGTAACATGAAATATTTTTCTTGCATCGTCAGTGGACACCTGAGATAACGCTGTCAGTTCAGAGATAAAAGGGTGTGCTACATATGAGGTTTGAAAATAGAAAAATTTAAGAAGATGCTATGCTAAGTTCTGATATTTGTTAAAACTAACAAAATCATAAGGATGAGTTTTGGGTTTATTTTTTTTTTTATTGTGTAAAGAAATGTTCCTGGGCATGGTGGTGCCAATAAAAATGGCTGTCTGCAACATAAATCTTGAAATGTCCAGACTTTCTTGCCCTGATATACAGCTCTACAAAATACCCCCAATTCCAACAGTGAGTGAAGAAAATAGCGAACATGTATTACACAGAAAGTCTAACACTACCTATGGCCTCTAAATTCTGTACAACCCCACCCCTCTGCAGACGATTGCCACATGCAAGGAAAGCACAAGGTAAGGGCCAGCATTTGAGGGGCAGAATATTCTTCCTCATAGAATGAGAAAAGAGGATTTACATCCCAAAGGGATACTTCCAACGACTGAAAACAGTCTAACTCCATGTAAAACAAGGAAATATCCTTTATTCACTGCACTAAAATCTGAATCGAGAAAGGGTAGTGAAGAGATGTGAAGCATAATACCAGAATTAGGTATGTCTCTTCCTATCTTTTTCAATTGGAGCAATTTCCTCTTTGTATTTCCCCATTCCTCCTCTTTTTCCAAAGCATGAAGAAGGTTCAGGGGGTTGTGACTGTTGCAGATAAACTGCTGTGCAGGGCTGTAAGTCCTTCCTCCCTTCCCACAAGGCTCTGTAGAGCTAAGCTACGGCCCTGACATCCAGAGGTTATTAGGTATGTAGCTTCTTGTGCCTGCCCAGTCAAAGTTCAAGTCTTCTTTTGTACCAAAGAGCCCCAGAAGTGGAGGAGCAAACCAGTCAGCCAACACTTGCCTACACCAGAACACTCATCTGGTATATACAGGATCCACACTTGGATCTACAATCTAAAATAAACCAGAGAGGATTTTGGCCTCTGTTTTATAAAGCCTTTTTTTAGGTCTAATTGGGGTGGAAGGGGAGGAGGGACCGCGTCTGCTGTGGGCAGTTTTATTCCCTCTTTGCAGTTATTAAAATATTCACTTTTAAAGCCACGACAGAAATTTTGGTCAGGGTTAATAGACTATTTATATTGTGTGTTTTCACTAGAGGTGTATTTCTAGTAAAGAGACTGTATATAGTATTGTATTTTGATCAGGTTTTAAGGGATAGTTTATGTTTATACAAAAAGTTCTATTTAACACATTAAAAAGCTAAAGCAGTAAATTAACGCATTTTACAACAGAATAAGTCTAGCTTCGAAATTATCCACGACACTTCTGTCATGCTTTTTCTCAAGTTTAATTTGCAGAAACACTGCTGTAAAATATGTATTACTTGTATTTGAAAGATGTGCTTCTAGATGAAATTGAATTTCTAATAGGGAATTAGTCTATTTAGCCTGACGTCATGTAGTAGTAACACAACTACTTTTAGTTATGGGTTTAGCACCAGAAATCCTTGAGATTTATTGGCTGAAGTACATGTAAGATTTTAAGAAAGCTCTGAGTCTGTTTAGAGAGTCTCACACAACTTTTTCTGGAATGTAACTTAAAATTCTGGGTGCAAAATTGGGGATTAACTTTAAATCACAATGGATAAAGTTAATAAATTAAAGGCCCATAAATTTAGCCTTACAAAAGTAATCTTTTTTGTAAATCCACTTAGAATGAGGCAAGTTTTAAGTTATTCTACTTCAGAACACTTCTGCAATTTGTGAGAATCAAAGCTGTGCTGGAGGAGAGTTTTATTGGACTTACTGCTCTCCCCATCAATTCAGATTATTGAAGAGATTTTTTTTTTTTTAAATGTGCTCTGGATTAAATTTTAATATATTTTTTATTTGGAATTTATACAGAGACCTTTAGGTTAACTCTATAATAAGAAATTAAACAAAACAAGGAAATGTTCCTGGGCACTGCTGTTGGATATTGTTAAACTGATGGAGTGGCCCTATGAGTCGTTTGGGAGAACATGCAAGCAAGACTTAGCACATCTCAGGGACCATTTCCAAGGGTAGTCTGAGTGCAGCCACCCTGTTTTATGGAACATGGAAGATTAATAGGATAGAAAAAGACTCTGCTGTGCTAACAGGCTTCTGTGCTGAAAAATACTCTTCAAGACTCCAGGTCAGGCTTTTGTAGAAGACAGACATTTACACTCAGAACTGTGATCCTGAAGAGCATTGCCTGGATTCTGCCTAATCCTTGCTTTACCTAAACTCCTTCAGCATTCTATTTCTTAGTAGTTACTCTTAGTTTAGACAATTGCCAACCCTTCTATTTGTATCTTTGCATATATTAAGAATAATTGGGAATATTATAAGGCTTATCACAAATCTGGGATGTGCAATTCTTATTTGTTGCATATTTTCCCTTAATGGGCTTTATGTCTTGATAAAAATATGTCAAAGTACTTTGTTTTCTGTCAAACTTAAATCTGGGCACAAAGTGCGTTTCATCCCTTGCCCTACTTACTCATTCCTCATTTCCTCAAAAAGAAGATAAAATTGAAGAAAATTGCTACACTATTTAGGTGTTGCTTTATTTTTGCTCTATTGTGGAAGGAATGGAGCCTGTAGGTACCTGTACAACTTATAAAGTTATTATAATATTTTAATGAAGTGTTTAATATTGTGTTATTAATCACAGCAACATTCCTCTCATTGCCTCACTCAAATTAAGACTGAGAAATGCTGGTATTAATCAGCCTAATGTTCTTGAAGGGAAAATCTTTAAGCAAGTTGGACAGGCAGAACAATGTCTAAAGGCAATTTTTGTTGCTGCTTCCTTTAAATCAATGGTCCCATTTGCCTTTATGCGAACAGAAACTTCCCGAAGTCAGCATGTTTGACATGCAGCAGCCTAAAGGTTGCCAACCAGAAGCACTGTGAACAAAACACCCTGCTTTAGGTGGTTTTTACTCAATGCACTTGTTTTAAATCTTAATTTGTCATCCTTCACCCTCCCTGTGCACTGTGTATGGGTTCTTGAAATACCTGGTTTCTCAGTTTCTCCTTGAGGATATCAAGCTTAAATCTTTGAGGTCCCTAAACCTTGCTTATGATCTAGGTCCATGTGAAAGACTTCTTGCAAGTGGTCCATGACCCAAAGAAGTTAGTGTTGGTGCTTAGCCAGAAATTTTCCTCATTTCCTCAAATCTGGGGTTTTTTCCCTCTATGAACATACTAAGCTATTTCATGGGAGTTTTGTTATTTACTGTTTGTTATTCCCTTTCTTTGTTTTGGTTTTATGCCTACTCAAGTGCACTGAAGCAGTCAATGCCACTGGAATTGTACATGTACCTAAGATAAATGAAGTCCTGTTTGTTCCTTCAGTTTCTATTAGAAAATGCAATATAACTTGCATATTGCTGAATACAATATTGCACATGTTCTTTAAGAACGCTAGGCAGTGTCAGATGTGAGCTTTCTTTAATCAGATTCTGCATATAGTTTATTCAATTGTTAGAGGTCATACGCTCAAGTGAATAAAAAGGCAGTTGGTATTTTGAAAGTAATTATGTCACATCCTGTAATTGCAAGTGATACAGGGAATGGTTAAAGAAAATATTTGCATTACCTGTTGACCATGATAAAATACAGCTAAAAGGAACATTGCCATCAGTAGTAAAGACGCCTCCTTTGTACCCAGGAAGTCTGTGCTGGAAAAAAAATCCAAAGTAAAGTACAGTTATTGATTTGTCAGTGTAGTAATTGTTCAGAAGTTTCATATCATAATGCATCCTGGTACTTGTTGTTGTTCTTTAAAAATCCCTTGTATTTGAAACTGAACTTAGCAATAATTAGTTCAAGAGAACAGGAGTGTAATTGGAGTGCTCACTGTTTGGAGACAAATGGATTAAATAACTAAATTGTAGGTACACAGAAGGTGATGATCGTTCTCTTTCAAATGTGATATGCAAGCTGTGTGTCAGTCAGTCTCTTTTCTTGGGAGTCTGGTAAACAATGATGAACACCACAGTCCCTGCAGAGTACAGGAGGTGCAATCTGGATGGGGAAAGATTGAGGCTGGAGCTGGGAGAGAGAAACTTCCAGACTGAAAGTAAAAGCCCCGTGAATGGGCCTGGAGATAAAAGATGAATGAAGCCCAAGACAGGTGCTGAAAGTTACACATCCCTGTCTTGTGAGAAAGGTTCAGAGAACATGACAGCTGAGTTAAGGAAGGAAGTGTGGATCAGTGGGGAATTAAAAAAATGGCAAACAGTAATTAGGGCTTGTTTTACTGAGCCACAAAGAGGAATGCAGAGAACAAATGTCTGCCTATGACAGGGGAAGTAAAGGAAAATCCTGCAGAGAGTAGGAATGCAAAGACGGTAAACCAAAAAGATACTGGCTGTATGAAGTCTGCTGTATGAAATCACTGAGGTTCTGTGTGTGGAACATGAAGAAAGAGTGACAAAATAAGGTGAGGGGTCCAGAGCAGTTAAAGGGGGTTTTAAGTATGCGGAGAAGTTTCAGTTATTTGGAAAGATGACAAAATGGAAGAAAGTGAGTATCTCCGTGTTATCAGTGGGGTTTAAAAAGGCATGTTTCCCATGGGAAGACATAAATGAAGAGGCTGGGGAACTGGTAGGGCCAATCTTATAGTAAAGCAAAAGGGAGAAAGAAGTAAATTTGGATGCAGCTCAAGCATGGATACTTAGCAATTATTTTGTTGAAGGGAGATGAGGACAGATGAGGAAATGGATGAGAGGTGATTAAAGCTTGAAGTTGTGAAAAAAGTTAATAAATGAGTAAAGAAGGACTGGAAGTTGGAAGAGACTTTGGGACAGTCTTCTGTCTACCTTAAGGTCTAAGAATGAAGCAAAGTCCAGACCCTGAATCCATTTTCCATAGTAATTTTGGAAAAAAGATCAGGTGATATTTGTCAGAGGAGGGCTGCCATGACAGAGAAATTAGAGAAAGAGCAGAGCATGGTGGAGACTAAACCAAAAGGAAACTTTCTTCTAGGCCTAATGAAGAACTTACTGTGAGGAAATGGGATGAGTCATAAGTATAGACCAAAAGACAGTCAAGAAACATCTTTGTCGTCTGCAAATATGTTGGAATTCACATGTTTTCCATTTTGAAGTTGTATGAAATACAACCTCCCAAAGATTTCATTCCAGAAGGACCGCTTGTACACTTGCTAAAGGCAACAAACTCAAAGGTCTTAGTAATGAAGTAATCTGTTATTGCATATTGTGGTAATGTAGTTATAGCCACAAATATAGGAGCTAGATGGGTTTTCACAGGGAGTGGCAAAAGCTTTTATTTAACTAATTGGTTTAGCTAAGAAAACAGCTAAATTTCTAGTCACACAGCCTTGAACCTCATGCTCCCTAATGACAGAGCTGAAGTTCAGATCCTTGTCCTGAGTGTGGAGCATCTTAGCTGAGTTCCCTATGTCTTGGGCTGTTGGCTACTCTAGATGATATTTCTGGCTCTTTCTTACTCCTCTGTGATAAAAGTCCCTAGGGAATTTCATTGACACAGGGAATAGAAATTACTCTGAATTCTCTAAGATTTTCACACAAGGGAAAATCTTTCATAGAATCATAGAATCATTAAGTTTGGAAAAGACCTCTAAGACCATCAAGTCCAACTGTCAACCCACCACCACCATTCCACCTGAGCCATGTCGCAAAGAGCCACGTCTGAACATTTTTTGAATACCTCCAGCAATGGCAACTCAACCACCTCTCCCGGCAGCCTGTTCCAATGCCTGACCACCATTTCCGTTAAAGACATTTTTCCTAATATCCAATCTAAACCTCCCCTGACAGAACTTGAGACCATTTCCTCTTGTGCTATCGCTCGTTACTTGGGAGAAGAGACCAACACCCACCTCACTCCAATCTCTTTTCAGGTAGTTGTAGAGAGCGATAAGGGCTCCCCTCAGCCTCCTCTTCTCCAGAATAAACAACCCCAGTTCTCTCCACCTCTTCTCATAAGACTTGTGCTCTAGACCCTTCACCAACTTCATTGCCCTTCTCTGGACACGCTCCAGCAACTCAGTGTCCCTCTTGTTGTGAGGGGCCCAAAACTGAACACAGTATTTGATGTACAACCTCACCAGTGCTGAGCACAGGGGCACGATCACTGCCCTGCTCCTGCTGGCCACACTATTCCTGATACAAGCCAGGATGCTGTTGGCCTTCTTGGCCACCTGGGCACACTGCTGTCTCGTGTTCAACCAGCTGTCAACCAACACCCCCAGGTCCTTTTCCACTGGGCAGCTCTCCAGCCACTCTTCCCCAAGCCTGTAGCGTTGCATGGGGTTGTTGTGACCCAAGTGCAGGACCCGGCACTTGGCCTTGTTAAAGCTCATAGAGTTGTCCTCAGCCCATGTATCCAGCCTGTCCAGATCCCTCTGCAGATCTTTCCTACCCTCAAGCAGATCAACTTGGTGTCATCTGGAAACTTACTGAGGGTGTACTCAATCCCCTCATCCAGATGATCGATAAAGATATTAAACAAGCATTAGAAAAAGGAATTGGATCCCAAATCTGTAGTGCCTGCTACTGTAGAAAGCTAGTAAGGAAAGACATGAGTGCAGAGCCTTGCTATTTGTAAAGATGTGGCTGTTGTGAGAACTAATTGTACTGCAAATCCATACTTTTCTGTCATTCCGAGGATCTTCATTGGGCATGCACTTACAAGCACCGCAACTGCAATACCAAATTTGTCAAGTGTCAAAGACTGAAGAAGTGTTTTTCTGAATGAGGTAAATCACTGCTGCTCTAGATTCAGCTATTGCAACACCTAATGTGCATCTGACTGCTAAGTACTGTGGCTTTTCTCTTCTCCTCTTTAACTCCTCTTGTTGGGAAGGAAGCCTGGGAGTAGTAGTCTGTCCTTCAAACGCACTCCTACAAAATAGGATCATCCCTGTATTCTTTATATCTTTTACAACTAGATGCTTTATTTTGGATTTATTCAGTTAATAAACTAAAGCAATTGTTCACTCCTGTTGTCTGAAGTTGAGGTAAGAGTTTCAATCAGTATCTCTGGAGTTTTCAAGAATAGAATCAACCAATGTATATGCACTGTAATGCATATTTTTAGCAACATGGATAGGCTATGGGAAACATAAAAGACAAACCCTGCTCAATGCTTAAATGTCCTTATAAAATGAACATTTTAATAAAAAGGCCTGAGAAAGAATCACATTACAAATCTTTTTGGATTAGTCATTGCCTTTTGCAACCACCACTCCATACTTAACTATGGTGCTGTGCTATATGTATACACTCTGGGAAGACTTGACCCATTACCTTATTAAAAAGCAGTTCCTAAAAGGGGCTGTGAACACTTACTCTCCATTGTGGTTAAAGTTGTCATATTGCAGAAAAAGGGAAGCATAAATGGTCTCAGTCAGCAGAGAATAGATCGCAATCATGATGAGAAGTACTGCCAGCTTCAGGACAGAGTTGAGACGAAGAAAGACTGCACAAGTCACCATTGCCAGCACACCGGTGAAGACAAAATACTGAATAGAAAACAGCAGTCGTTACTTTCAGTGATCAGTGACTACATATTAACTCCATAAATATTTACATGGATGATGAAGTGATCAGAAGTATAAAAAAAAATCGCTCTGGATTTCAGTGCTCAGCTAAGCCTTCTTAGGGTGCAGGGCACTTTGAAAATAAGGGGTTTGCTAAAATAGAATATGAAATTACAAATTCCTTATTTCTCATGCTGCCTCCATGTTAGCACAAATCCCTCTCTGTGCCTTTATGGCATTTTCATTGTATTAGAAGGGAAATGCTGTATGGTATATTGAAAAGAGAAAAGGGAGAGATGTAATAGTTTACTGATAAAAAGTCAGCTGAGAGAAAATAATTTATATTCCTCTGGATTCTGAACTACCATAAGACCCACATTAATCAGGATGGGAGAATCCTATTCCTGCTTTAATCCTTTTCCCATGCTACTTGCAGAGAGGATAAAGTCACAGGTTTGAGCATATTTTTTTTGTGTTTTTTTTTTTTTAAATTATTATTATTATTTTTAATATTGCAGTTCTAACTTAGTTATATTACTTTCTTAAAATATGATGCCTGGAAGTTTTATTCATATCTTACTTTCTAATACCATCTTTGTCTCATTTTTCTCAATGATTAGTCATCTGTCAAATGCAATCCACGCAGCTGATACTGGATATAGAGAGACAATCATGGCCATGAGCCATTCAGATTTAAAATAGAAACACCAACACCCACAGTCCAAATGTAGTTTAAATTAATTCCTATCATACATCTTTAGGAGAGATAGCATTCATTTTTCTGAGTACAGTTTTTCTTCAGTACAGTTCCTCTGTAGGAAAGTCTGCATCCCTAAAATTTGCCACATACTGCTGGCAGTATCATGACACAGCCATATAACTTTTTAAACAGCATACTTCTTATATCTACACATGAACAACCTATTGATTTTGTTATCTGCTTGCTCATCAGAGAGAGGATTTCTTTTTGTTCCAAATGCAAATTTAAAATAAATACAGCAGAATAACTGCTGGTTTTTGCAATGTAAGAGGAATTAGTCTCCATTAGCTTCCTAGGAATTCAGTGTGTTTTATTGCAGTAGGTGCATTGAATCATTGCTGGATGTGTTTCCAACAAAAGGTTCTGTATGAAGTCCAAAGGTTGAAGCTTGGTTCTAATGTCCCATTAGACAATAAGATTAATTCCTCTGTAATCCGCCTCTGCTTTTTCTATCAGCATATGGGTAGAAGTAAAGGTTCAGCTTCACAGTGCTGTTGAGGCACCTGACTCCACCACCCGTGCACACATCACTGATTCCAGGTAGTGGTTGCCATGTAACCTTCGTGTATCTGTGCCTCAGATTCAAAAGTACCCTTAGAAGTACCTCAGGATAGGAGCAGATGTCTGTAAAAGATGCAGATGAATTGAATGTCTCATTCTTCAGGGCTACTGGTTTGTCAAAATCACACCATAGCTGTCAAGAAAGAAAACAAAATCAGGGCTATATTGTGCACTGGTGGCTAAATGCTTGTATGGCTGGATGGATGGGTTTAGGAATGGAACTCGCTGACATGCTCCTTTCTGTGCCAGCTCCCTAACTGGCACTAAGGATTAAATGGACAGGAAGAAAACATACTGTGGAGATTAAATGGAAAGGGGGGAGCTATTCATACTACAGACATTCAACATCTGAGTAGCCTTCCTGTGCTCTCTTGTTGCCAAAGGTGAAATATGAGCTTCTCTGGCAGTTTCAAGAGGACTGATGTTGGACTCTTAAGAATTACCCTCTCACTATTGCTATAAACTATAGAGAAAAATATTAAATTGGGAGGATAAAATCAGGCTGCATGTGTGCACTTGTCTGCAAGCAGTTTTTTCTGCTACATTGCTATGGACAGTGTTATCCTTCTAGATGTGGGACAAAATCCCATGGCATCATACGGAATTGGCTTGTGCCAAAACATAATGTAGTCCTAGAACTGCAACTTCGCATGCCTAGAATGGAAGGGAAAGAAAATTCATTCATGATACAATGGTTCTGAGAATGTAATACTGCCTTTCACTGTTATGACCTGCATTCATTTTAATGGTATTTCAAACCAAGTGTATTAAATGTAAACAAAACAGCAATGTTGAGTTGCAATACATTATGGTCTTAGAATACAGGAAAGAAATCTTTAATCGTTTCATATTTTGTCAGTTAAAGCAGATGGAGTCTCCTGTTACACATATTAACACATATTAATCCAATCTGGATGTTTATGCTAGGTCTTTTCATCAACCTGGTATGTACAAGCTAGTTCCCCTGTCTTTCTTTCCAACAGAGTTAGAGAGTTTGTTTAATGAGGCCCAATTTCTTATAATTACATTCTAATGAATTTTGAACTTGGAACTCTCTTGTTTGTTCTTTCAGCAGTTCAGTCATCTCTGCAGTGCAGCAACATTATCTAGGTTGTCTGTGCAGTCCTCCATGACAACAGATAGTTAATGGTACCTTCTGAAAGTTTATGAGGTGTACAGAACCTCTGTGTGTGGCAGAGTGCCATGACAACCACTTTGGGTGTCTTTTTAAAAGACTTTCAAGATCAGGAACTTTATTCTAATGTTACAGCAATAAGAATACACTTGATGTAAAGAACTGCAAGACTCATTTCCTCCCCTGGTGAAACCAAAGCCTTATGGCTCTTGTTAGAAAGCGTCTGAGTCTTAGTACCCTCCAAGTGGGTGCATTTGAACTCAGTGGATGTATACAGCTGCGAGGCTGAGCGGCATTCCCTGTTCTTAAATGCACGCAGATCCCTCCTGAGCAAAGTATTATTAAGGCAGGATTTTGACATATGAAATAATGAGGTTATATGAATGTTGTGATTTCCTGTAGGACTCAATGACTCAAGTCATTGCCATTCTAAATGTATGACAATAAATATAACTGTTTACTGCTTTATAGAAACCCACTGGTATGACAGTAGAAAGATTTATATTTCTTTTGACTGTTTTTGGATTAGCCATCCCACAAGATTGCAATGGATGCAATCTTAAAAATAATCCACAACACGTCAGGGAGGATCTTGTTAGCATCACATCCATAGCAAACTGGGTATGGATAGCACGTTAGAGATCATCTTGTTTCAAGAACAAGATTAATTCTACCAAAATCTTTCCTGACAGATATTTGTCAAACACAATTTAAAATCCCTAAATTCTGCAACTCTCCTTAGTGATCTATACCACAATGTACCACTGTCCTTATGTTCAGGAAGTTTTCAGCCCTATTGAACTTCCTGTCATTTACTGTATTTATATTTTCTCTGTAAGGATAGCAATCAATGGCTACATTATTCTTTCTCTGACTAACTCTCATATCAGTGACTGCTTGGTATCACTAAAAACACAGGCAGATGCTGAATCTTTACATATTGGCAACCTAAATGCAATCATGGAAGAATGACAGCAATGGAACATAATAAAATCTCAAATCTGTTAGAAAAAGATGAAGCAAACCCTTGAAGTATCAGATTTCAACATACTTACTCCAATGATATAATAATTATAATTATTTGATTATTACAGGATAATTATTGCTGCTGTTGTGTTGTTATAGTTGCTACTGTTATTACTGTCACTTAGTGTTTTCCTGGTATCATCTAGATGAAAATAAATATTTAAAAAGAAAAAAGTTCCGATGAAAAAACACTGCTACATCCATAGCAAAAATGTGCTTTACAGGAGGAAACAGTGATGAAAAAATTACTTTTAATCTATCAGTGAGGTATTCACCAACTTCTTGGCTCAGGCTTCAACATCAGCAAAGCTGTCTGACATATTAATCTGCCTAATTCATAGAATCATAGAATCATTAAGTTTGGAAAAGACCTCTAAGACCATCAAGTCCAACTGTCAACCCACCACCACCATTCCACCTGAGCCATGTCGCAAAGAGCCACGTCTGAACATTTTTTGAATACCTCCAGCAATGGCAACTCAACCACCTCTCCCGGCAGCCTGTTCCAATGCCTGACCACCATTTCCGTTAAAGACATTTTTCCTAATATCCAATCTAAACCTCCCCTGACAGAACTTGAGACCATTTCCTCTTGTGCTATCGCTCGTTACTTGGGAGAAGAGACCAACACCCACCTCACTACAGCCTCCTTTCAGGTAGTTGTAGAGAGCGATAAGGGCTCCCCTCAGCCTCCTCTTCTCCAGAATAAACAACCCTAGTTCCCTCCACCTCTTCTCATAAGACTTGTGCTCTAGACCCTTCACCAACTTCATTGCCCTTCTCTGGACACGCTCCAGCAACTCAGTGTCCCTCTTGTTGTGAGGGGCCCAAAACTGAACACAGTATTTGATGTACAACCTCACCAGTGCTGAGCACAGGGGCACGATCACTGCCCTGCTCCTGCTGGCCACGCTATTCCTGATACAAGCCAGGATGCTGTTGGCCATCTTGGCCACCTGGGCACACTGCTGTCTCGTGTTCAACCAGCTGTCAACCAACACCCCCAGGTCCTTTTCCACTGGGCAGCTCTCCAGCCACTCCTCCCCAAGCCTGTAGCGTTGCATGGGGTTGTTGTGACCCAAGTGCAGGACCCAGCACTTGGCCTTGTTAAAGCTCATAGAGTTGTCCTCAGCCCATGTATCCAGCCTGTCCAGATCCCTCTGCAGATCCTTCCTACCCTCAAGCAGATCAACTTGGTGTCATCTGGAAACTTACTGAGGGTGCACTCAATCCCCTCATCCAGATGATTGATAAAGATATTAAACAAGACTGGCCCCAAAGCTGAGCCCTGGTCAGTTTTCAGTGCTGGAACATCAATCGTGACCTGCCTCCAGCTGGATTTAACTCTGTTCACCACAAATCACCGAGCTTGGCCACCCAGACAGTTTTTTTACCCAGAAAAGAGTACACTTGTCTGAGTCATGAGCCTCCAGTTTCTCTAGGACGATGTTGTGGGACACAGTATCAAAAGCTTTGCTAAAGTCCAGGTAGATAACATCAACCTCCTTAGCTGATTAATTCATGCAAACCTGCCCCAATATTTCTGAAGAGATCCAGATAATCAGGGCTCTATTGTACTTGCATATAAGTCCCTACTGTTTTACCCTGTGTCATTGTATAGACCTAGGCCCACTGTATTAAATTATCTATATTTTTATCTAGACAAAGCTACTAAGCAAAGCTTGGTACATACATTTTCTCAGAGATATACTGGTAAACTCTGCTCTAGATCTGTCATGCTTGAGAGTCTTAGTGGAGATGTGTAAATCAGACTAAACTCCCTGTGTGGGCAGTGGAGAGAGAAAATTTCCCTTATTGGGACCAGCATGATCAAAAGAAATCTTTGGGGATGCCTGTTTTTCTGCACTGACTATAATGTAACCTGAGAGTAACTCTGCTTGTAGTTTGGTACTTCAGCTAAGTTGAACCTGGGCCAAAGGGGTTTGTCAAGCCACTAAATGAGCAAAGGCAAAGTATGTTTAGATTTTATGCTTTTAAACTTCTTTTTCAATGCTGTGGTTACTGGCTCAGCTTGACCTGCTCCATCCTTTCTTTGAAGGTATTTTGTGGGTTCATTGATATTTCTCATGTTTTTAATCTAATTAATGGGAGAACTGTGAGATGAAGAATTTAGTATCTATGAGAATTACTTGGGTTGACAGTGTTTAAGAAAGTATACCAACATGGTCCTCAAAGGGTAGATATATTGAACAGAAAGTAGCAAAAGGGTTTAAAAACAGATGATACTCATGAGGGAGAAATAATTAGATATTTCAGAAATACATAGTTTCAGCAACAGATTGAATTTCCTGAAGCTGTGGTACTTTGCCTTTTATATTCAAATCATAACTGCTTATAAACACATTAGTTAGCAAGTCCTGTAGCAAGCTTAATAATTCATAAATCGTCTTTTCCTGTATAATATTCCCTGGTTCCCTATAAGCTTACAATATTGATGATGGCTCCAAGAAAATTAATCAGAATGGATGCAAATATAATGACATTCCTGGCCAGGTAGGTCTCATTAATCCAGCAGCAAGTTTTCCGGAGCATTAAGGGTAAACATTTGTAATCCTCTGCTGTAGTGATTAGCACAAGAGCGGAGTGCAGCATAATCAGAATAGAAAATTGAATGACCATTGGTATCACCCTGGGAAGAAAAAAAACAGAGAACCCAGCATTAAACCTCAGCACAATACCACTGCTAATAAAAATAAATGTGTAACAGTTAAGACTAGGAAAAAATCAGTTGTCATAAATCTGAGACAATTAGTCTAGGAAAAAACACATGAAAACAAAGATTGGTTCATGTTCCATAGGTCTGCCATTGTTTCACATGGTTTCTTGCTGAGAAACTGCTGTTGAAGAAACAAGCCAGGGAAATCATTGCCAGTGCCTCTATCTGTCTATATAGAGTCTGAGTGGCAGGAATGCCCTTTCTTTTGGGACTCAGTTGTGCCTTAAATTTCTTTTAGAGCAAATCTATTAAACCTGCAGGATCCTGATGCCTCTTATGTATGACCTGGTTCCCAGTCTAGCAGGTTAGTTTGGGGGTAGTTTAGTAGCATGGTACTTTGTATACAGCACAACACAGGTCTTAAATTCTTACTATGAGGGTCATAGACTCTAAAGGGAAAGCAATAATGCAGCCTGTTTTCTGGAGTAAGTCAGGATATAATAATTACAGAAGTAAAAGATTCCCCTTATTTTAATTAATAGTGGATCAACTGCAGCTAAGAATGTCATTGGTTTCTAAAAAAGCAAAAGAACTGATCTACTGTTTTCATGGAAGCCCTTTAAAATGCAAAACAGATGAAAAGGTGTTCTATGATCCAAACATGTTTAAATAAAACATGTCATTTGGCATACTCTATAAACTTTGTTCTTGCAAATGTGATCCTTAATGAAGTATTGTTAAGTGTGTACACAGAATAGACAGATCAATTCCTCTGAATAAACTGTTAAACCCCATAATTTATTCTAGTCTGACTTTCATTATATTTTTCTAAATGTATTCCTTTTTCCTGCTTAAAGCTGGGGCCTGAAGTCAACCGAGAAACTGACGTGGTTGGGAAATGCAGTAAATCATTTTACTTTGCTGAGAAGAAAACACTCAGAACTTCACAAGTCAAGTTTTTTTGTCCCCATTTGTGCCATCATTGTCTTCCTGTGTCTCTTTCTCCAAAGATCAAACCCATGCAAAAAAAAGTAACTCCACTGCTTCTGCAAACCTCTCCCTTCTTCACTCTGCTTTCCCTTGCCTTTTTGCTCTAAGGAGAATGATTAAACTTGAGGCTCTGAATTGAATGATTAAAATATCTAGTAACCTAGTTGTACACGTGCCAGTACACTACAGTAATTCAATCATAATGTCTAACAGAAAAAAATCTTTGGAAGTGGACTGTCAGGATGCTACAGGGAGAATTCTGCATTTCCAGGTGCTGAATGTAGGTAAGCTGTACTCTGCTCATTAAGCCTTCTCTAAACGTATGTTTTGTCTTATTGAAAACATAAAGTTTCAGATTTTGCTACCTATCACCTATCCCTCTTCTCTTCGGGTAGGCTGCGATGCTATTTGTACACTTGTGCCCTACAGTAAGACAAATTTAAGGGTGCAAGGTGGAAATAGAATTGAAAACATCAACATCGCTCTTCTTTCCTCGTTTTTCAGGTCAGCCACATCCACTCCCTGAATATGAATGGACTATATCTCAACCTACCTGAAATTCTCCTCAATTTTAGGCTATTCAAATTTGGCTTTAGAAGAGCAAATTCTAAACTCATACAGTTCTGAATTCAGATCTGTGGTTTGAGCCTGTTAACTAAAGCTTCCACCCTAGAAAGTTTCACCTTAAGCTAACAGGTAGCCAACGAGAGGAGGAAACCACACTGAGATAATGGCAGGAGAGGATACATGGACATAGCAGGACAAGCTTGAGAATCAGTCTGTGTCGGAACTGGTATTTCTTAGCTCTGGCCATGTTTGCAGGTGATGGATAGAGTCCAAAATATTTGCACCAAGGAGACACCAAAGACGAACTGGGTAGTTTATGTGAAAACTGTGAGTGTATCTTCCTCACAGTACTGATATTTGTAGAAAATACCTTGAGAAAACAGGATAAATGAAAATATTTATGTTTAAAAGGAAAAAAGATTTTTTTGGAAAAAGTAGGCAGAAGTCAGAGTATATGTGGGGAAATGTTGGTCATGTTGAGGGAAAGGATATAAAGAACACGTGAGATACAAGTGTTGAACTGGAAGAGATTTAAGTGCAGAACTGTACTCTGGTATTCATTAGCCTGCTTATTTTTAAATATTATCTCTTACAAGAATGTTCTGATTTTTAATGCCCTAATTTAGCTGTGATGATAGAGATTGATATACATTAAATCTGATGGTGTTTTAAAGTAAACATTTGCAAAAATATTATTCCTTTCTGATCACCCAAAAAGACCTGCTGGGACAGTGACTCCTTTAAATTATCAGGGTAGAATAACATGCGATTTTCTTCAAACTTTCTTGTTTACCACCTACTAAAATTAACCAAACTAACACAGAAATATGATCAAGGCATAAGATTTTGAAAACAGCATGCAAGCCTCAGAATAATTTACAGTAACGCAGCTATGGCTTATATATACAGCTCCTGTTCTCAGAACCTCAAAATTAATGAGACTTGCAAGGTAGGAGTCCAGAAAAGAAAATGGGTTAAACAAATAACAAACAGAAAACAAGGCTGTAGTTAGCAGAGAGTTTTTCTTTTGGAACATGTCTGAACTGCTGTAAGATATATATGCACAAGTGATACTTTCTGTAGTGTTAAATTATATTAGAAAACTTTTTGAAATAAAACATGAATAATATCAAAATGGAAGTTCTTCTCTCTAGTGAACTGAAATAAGATGAATTATGCATTAACTTCCATTGAGAGCTTCCATGTGGTTATATTAGCTTTGACACTGTTCTGTTGATGTACCCTTGGTACGAAATGTTATCTTACACTTGGTTTCACATTTCATTCCAAGAAGCTTTGTCAGAGTTTTGTATGTCACCTGAATACAGGACACAGTGGAGCTTCCCAAAAAAGTCCCATCTTCTCCAGCAAGCTCACCCAGAAGTAAATTTTGTTTTTGAAAGAAGGAACAATGTAGCCAGTAAAAACAAACTGTACTATGAAGGGAAAGGTGAATAATGAGGAAACAAAGACTGGAGCAATCAAAAGTTTTGTGGGAAGAGTGTCAGGACTTGCTGAAAGTCCCAAGTAGATATACAACGCAATGATGCCTTGAAAGCACCTTCTGTCTGTGGAAATACACAGAAAGCCAAGGGAGAGCCAGTCAATAAAGCCAGGGAAAAGCTGGACAACATGTTCATGGAGAACTAGTCAAGAGAGTCAAGAGGGCTCATCAAGAGAGCTGTGTAGTTTAGGATACAATTAATCTCACTGCACAGTAGTCTCTTACATTTATTCAGGTGGATACACCTTAAGATACATTGATTGACCTGTTCTCCAGTGGCTTTACTTTGAACCCAGGGTATGGACACTGACAGATAGTTAGGTGAGATTAGTTCCCTCAGCAGTATTCTGCAGTAGCCTTCTTGCTTCCCAAAGCCAAATGACTGAGATCCTCTTTGGAACTGAAAGTTTCTATCTATATCTCAGATATATATAGACAGTCTATATACGCAGATGTGGCCTACCAATTCTGCAGACCTGACCTGATCCAGCTCTAAATGAAACCAAGTAAATGCTTTCAAAAAGATTAGGGTCAAGCCTCAAGAGGTAAGACCTGAGGACACTAAACATGAGTTCTTATTTTGGACTGCCAAACATGTAAGACCCAGTGCTATTGAGTTGAGGTACTATAACGGGGGCATCTAGGGACCTAAGTCTGGGATGTCGATTCAAAATGCAGCATAACTGCTTAGGTGCCTAAGAAACCAAGGCCTTGTATTTGTTCATAATAAATATATAGGCAACAAAAATCCTTCTACTGTATTTGTTTGAACACCGATGTGTTTGTCTTTTGTCTAAGCCTGCTTGAGATAAAAACAAAACTGAAGCCTGCACACCCATGACCTCCTAGAGGATCCATCCAGTATCTGTGCAAAGATTTTGTTAACAGCATGCTGATAGGATCAAGTACAGCAGAAGACATAGCCAAGGTTAGAGGAATAGGAACAAACAGCCATAATACTCTTCTGTCCATGAACTTCCTGCAGAATTAGGACACCTGGGTTGGATCCCCTCTTTATTCAGAAGAGATTCTAGACCAAATGCTTTTCTTTCTAGGGGTTCCCTTACTGTCAAGATCAAGTGAAGTTTGAAATGGAGCTTTTGCCTTCCCTCCTTCTTGTGTACAGTTGCAAATCAAGAGCTGAGACAGAAGGAAAACTTACTAAAAGGGAAGATGCAGGTGTTTAAGGGAATAACAGTCTGAAATATTTTTTCCTCCCTTCACAAGGATAACCCAGTAAAAAACTGACAGAAATAAGAGTAGTTTAGCAGTCTACTCTAGTATGATCTATTGCCCATGTGAGCATACAGAAAGTTCATTGCAGGAAATGAATCAAACTCCCAGGCCTCTCAGACAGAGAAGATGAATCACTGCAAGGTTGGCAATGTAACTTAATGGCTTCATAGAGGATAATTACAGCAGAAATATGGCATTAATTTATGTCACTTAGAGTAATTTCCCCAGCTCAATATTTCAAAGAATAAAAACTACTGCAAAAATTTTTAAATTCAGTGATGTGCCTGCCCTGTCAGGGAAAAGTATGAATGGATCAAATATTTATCCTATGGGAGACAGATATAAACTGAGATAAAATTCTGAAACTCTCATACACAGTAGATGCAATAATAGAAAGATATTTCCTTTCTTGAACATACAGACTAAGGCAACTTATCTGGGAAACTCCCTGAAGATCCTTGGTAAGATATGTTTTCCGATTATTTAAATAATGTTTTCTTTCACCGTGTTTGCAGAAATCCCCAAAAGACTCAGCTCACAAAAATATTCAAACATGTACTTAAGCAAATACAAAATTCCATCCCTGTTCAACACAGCACTGAAGCATTCACCGGAAGATACATAAATGTGTTGTTAGGAAATGAGTAAGTTACCATGAGGAGCGTGAATTATAGTTTATTAGTTGTTCCATGGAAATTATATCCGTGCTCTTCCACTGTGGTAGATTACTTCTCTGATATCTACTAGAGGTATAACATGAGCATGCAGTTATCTCCAACACTCTCTGCATCCAAATCCTGCCTAACTTTGTAATAGCTTGTTTATGTGCTCATATCTTGAATTGTTTTTAGAACTGGAATTTAGGAAATTTGGATTGCCAGATTACTTCCTCATTCAATAAGTTTAAGCATATTGAAATCTTCTTACTCAGAACCCCTCATCCTATTATTTTAAGGTTGTTCAGCTGTTGACCTCTGCTCATTTAACAAGCACGTTTTTTTAAGACTGAAACAGAATTTTGAAGCAGAGTATCAAAATTTGAAATATGAAGACCAAAATTTGCCTTCTTAAATCTTGACAGTGATCTACAGCTCCTGAAAGAACATAAGAACTGCCATAAAGAACCCGTGTGGCTCCAAATCTCTCTCAAAAGGGATAGTGGAAAATATTATTTCCCTAAACATCTTGCCATGCTCCAGCAATCAATCTCTAAGGGCATTCTTGAGGCTAAGTTTCCACAATTTGTTTTAAAAGCCCTGCTGATCTTATCATGTAGGAATTTATCTAATCTTTACTTGAACCTATTTATATTTACAGCCTCTTCAACATTCAGTGACGGAAAGGTCCAAAAAACATTTGTGAAGTGCAGACAAAAACACAAGACCGTGGTGCAAGATGGGAAACCAGAAAGTGAGACAGCTGCAGGCAATGTGCTTATGTGACTCCTTCTCCCCTAATTCCAACAGCATTAGACACTCTCACAAGAATTAAGAGAGATGAATCTGTGCAGATAGAAAAAATGTCATGTTTTTTTGCTGGTGTAACAGTGATTGATATAGCAGCAGAAATCTTTTTGGAAAACAGGTTTGGTTAATAAGATTCATAAATCTTCTTGTACACACTGAGAAAAAAATGAAAAAACCAAAACCAGCTACCAGAAGTGAAGAATTTTGAATGTGTATTGGGAGAAGAACTTTAAAAAAGCAAACAAACTTGCTAGCATTAGAGCAATATAGCCCATAAGGAACAGCAGAAGGTCAGGGACTACTCCGGGTACTTTCCCAGATGAGAACTACAAAATACATGGGACACCACTTCTGCAGAGTGCAGTTGCCTGCCTGCACCTAACTACCATTTTGGTATTCTTAGACATAAACATGGTGAACCCGGTCTTCCAGAGATGATCCAAGAAATATCGCTAGATTACTGTAACACAATACATGCCTTATTTCTTATACAAATACTGTATTTTTAAGGTTATTCTACAGGCAGGATAAATTAAGGATCTTCTCAGTACCAGAAACCACCTGAGAATTATGTTCATCTGGGCATTTCTTTTTTAGCACCTGCTCTGCCAAAGACCAAATGGGACCAGAGGCATCTTTTAGTGGCAATCATATTCTGCTGTCTCTGCTATGATGCTAGAAAACTCACCTTAGGCCTTGTACACACTCTTGTGTCCTCACTACTAAATAGTAGACAAAAATGCCAGTTGATGGGTTTGACTGTGTGAAACATGTGGACACAGAGGTCTCAGCTATGTCACCTTTTTGTCACCTGGATAGGAAGTTGTTGCTTGGTCAGCCCCAGATAAAAGCAGAAGTGAGAAAAGATCTACCAGATCACCTCGTTGCTTTTTCTTCATGGCACAAGATTACTTTCCCCAGCAGGGTAATACTTATCATCAGCAACAAAGCACAACAGTACAATTTTCTTACGTAGCATGCAAGAAACAAAACCAAAACAATCACTGAATCCCAAGGGGATTACCAGTCACTTAGCAAAGAGGCACCATTGTAAGTCGGGATTGTGCTTTACTTCAACACTGGAAGCAGCAGGCCATACTGTGTCAAACCTTTGTAACCCGCAGTTCCCACTTATCCCCAAAGGGGTTCTGCTTAAAAACATAATATGAGTAGATGCTGCTGTCTCACATGAAAACATGTAGTTGCAGATAATGTGATACAAAAGCAGTTAATATTGGGAAAAAACTGAAAAAATATTTCCAAACACTTTTTGTGGAACAAGCAGATTTTATTGGTTCATTCCACTTCAGTCCTAGAAATGTTATGCCACTGTTTCCCCAAGAGCACCTTCAGATATAAAGAGATATATTTCTGTATTTACCTGGAAGAAGGAAGTAAGCTTTGGATAGCGGTGATAAATACAAGAACAATGAATGCGCACACCAAGTTTGATTTGAATACTTCATCCCGCATTTGAGAATACTAGAATAAAAAAAAACCACAACAAACAGAAGGGTAAATTAGCTTTTAACCCATGCAGTAGTTTCATAAAGACTGATGCACATAGGAGAATTTGGGGAAATGAGCAGGAAGTGCTAATAAATCAATAAACCTGAATTTGTTTTTAAAAATTAAACACAACAAATAAATCATTAATAAGCTGATAAAATACTTTATCTAAGAGAGCAAAACCCTGTAATTTGCAATACAAAGTTATTTTACTTGGTTGCCACTTTTTCAAAATTGTTTGCTTTGAAAATCGCCAGGTACATACTGGGGGCTTGTGCTGCTGAGTGGAACAGTAAATACTTAATAGCTTAACCAGAGGAACCATGGGTTTCCTCACCTGATGGCAAGCACTGAAGTCAGCTGAGACTTTGCATGCATGAGGTCATGGAGGTGTCTCTGTGTTTGCCAAATTAAGGCCAGTCTGTTTTCTTTTTTACTTTTCTTTTTGAAGAAAAGTATGTATTTTGGGACATTCTGTGACTATTTGGGATGTGGGTCATGATCTCTGCATCCTAACTTATTCAGAGGCTGTGCATGAACTTGGCGATAGGTGCATTCTCCAAGGAGAAAATGAAAGTATTACTTTTTAAAAGACCATCTGAGGTGTATTATTATTGTTTTACTACAAAAGTATTTTTCTCCAGCATATCAAACCACTGGAAATGCTAGCAGGTTTCCCTTTTATGGGAGTTACCAAGAAAAGGAGTAACAGATACATCAGTGAATCACAGTGGATAAGTTGAAGTAGAAACACAACTGAATTCCTCAGCTGGTATTTATCAGTGCTAATTCAGTTAAACTCCAGTTGTTTACAGCAGATGAAGATTGGTCCATAGATATATTTTTGTAAAACTCTTTATCCTATACTGATGCCACTAAGTTTTCTTCACCTAATAAAAAATCCCACGGATGCCTGCCCTGGTCATTTTTCCTCCTCTGAACAATAACTCCATTTCACTTATTCTCTTGCAGTTTTGAAGGAGCTAGGAGTTACATGTGCAGAACAAAAGGAAATCAGACTCAGATTGATATCAGATATCAGAGTCTTTCTCCAGCAATTTGGAAATAAGGCAAACTGCAGTTATAAATGCCTAGAAAGCATTATAATTGAGAAAAATTAAAACCAATTAAGAAATGCATCAGGAACATACATTGAGACACTCCAGCTATGAATCACATTTTATAGCTAACCTGCTCTTGAAGGAAGATCCTATCTAGACTTAGATTATATTCACTACATGGACCTTCTGTAGGGACTTCATCTCAGTTGTAAACATCTAGTCAAAACAGTCTCAAGCTCTTGAAATAGGAAAAAGGCTTCACTCTTCCCTGCTCCCATTTGCTATGAGTAAGAGGTGGGGTTTATTTGTTGGGGGCCCTTATTTTGACTCCTCATCTCCTGTGATTATACCCTGTGTCTGCTGTTGGCAGAGGCAGTATCATTTTGACATGATTTTCAGGCACCTCCACTTCATTTTGCTGCTGGAAGCCCAGGGGCACTGACTGTGGGTTCATGTGCAGGAAAACAGAACCCCATCAGTCTGCTTAAATAACGGACCAGGGCTTTTCTTCTGTTGCAGCACAAAAAGAACCAAAAGGAAAAAGAAAGGTACGTTCTTTAAAATATAACATGAAATCCCAACTGTTCCTTAGGGAAATTATAGCAAACTAATTGAATGAAACACAACCATGGAATTTCCTGCTGTGTCGAGCATTTTGTGAAAAGGGCGAATGCTGTGGTCTAATCAGTAACAATGTTGTGATGAGAAATTGTTAGTATCTCTGAAGCAGCACAAACACCGATGATTAACATAGCACTTCTGTAGCAGTCTATCCCTTAATGACTTGGAGAAGTAATTGAAGGATAGCCTAAGCCTCAAGGCACTTCCATAAGTATGGGGAGCCATGTAGCCACCTAGAGCTGCAGAGACAACTAGAAACAGTCATGGTGTGACCTACTCTGCAATGAAAACCTTAGCTGCAACATCCCACAGACCTACCTGCCCTGGCATGACTTGCTTGTGGCGCAGTGAAGGCTCACCCTGCTTCCCGTGGGACTTGAACCATTTGCCTGCACTGTTGTGGGGAGGACTGTTCAGCTATTGGCGAGCCCAGCCAGCTAGCCTAAACTGAGCTTGCATAAGAAAGGCCAGGTTTCCCTTGCCAAGTAGTGCTGCTTATTCCCTGCCTGTCCTCTCCCAGGGCTCTTTGAAAGGGGAGTACCAGTAATACAACAGGCTTTACATGTTCACCTAGAGAAAGTGTTTGTGAACTGGGGAGGAAGGTTTTTGGTATTATCTTCATTGCTGCTCTTTGAGTCAGATAAGACCTTATGGATGAAAAGGGAGACCATATTTTTTTTTCTGTAGAGTGTTGGTGTTTGTGCCACTGGAAAAGCTTCTGCAGTACAGGAGAGAGACAGAAGGAGGTATATCAGGAAGCCCAAGGGAGGAGAAGAGATGGATGAACTCCTGAGAAGACCAAAGAGTAGACACAGATACAGCTGTTGACCAATGACAAAAAAGAAGATGCTGAACAGGCCCAAAGTTTGATCAGTGCTTCTTGCAGACCTTCTTGCCACTGGAAGTTCCTGGGTTGAAGTGAAAATGTGAGGCCCATGTCTGCAAGGATACAGCATGCAAGAAGGGGAAAATATTTTTTCTGCTCATTTAATTTCTATTTATCTTACCCGGCAGAAATTCTGAAATGGAGAAACTCAGATATTTAGGTCTAATATTTGACCTAAGAAAACCTGTACTGTAAAATCCAAAGCCATTTTGATATTTTCGGTGTGCTCACCTCACAGAAAATTTGTAGATATTTTACCTCTAAGCCCAGTCTGGTTTATGATCCCACTATAAATATGCAAGAAGACTTAGAACACTTTATGCAAATCTTTCCATTGGAAACTTTCCTTAACGAAAACCCTACCAGTGTATAAAATTCCCTGACCTCTTACTATGCATTTTCCTGTATGAAAGTACATGGTACTGATATTTCCAAGTCACTGTTATTAAGGCAGAGCATCATATGTTATCTTTTAATGATTGGAAATCATCTAAAGTAGTATCAGATTTTCCTTATGAACTGCAGGGGAATAGACAGGGATCGGTGACTGGAAGATCACGGGCTGTGACGGAAAGATAGACTCCTCCCCATAGGAGTGGCAGGAACAGCAGGCGCAAGAGCTATATAAGCGTGTGACGCAGCTAAATAAACGGGCATTTTGTATCCATCATATTGATGTCTGTGCATCACTGTCCCCAGGGTGGGTAGAGCCCTGTGTCCCGGAGATATGCAGCCCAAGGTAAGTTCTCCCATAGAAGCGTACAGCTACAATGAACTATTACATATCTGCAAACCCTTAGTGTGTTTTGATGCCACCTTTAGAAGTACTCTCTTGTGATGAGTGTTTAGCCTTATCTCCCTATGTTTTATTTGTGAAAATAACCTTTAGCAAAACTGAGAGTTAATTAGTCCCTACATGAAATATCAAGTGCTAATGTGTGAAATACAGGTTAGTAATGGCTAGTCCATTTAAGTAAAAAAACCCCTATAAAATACACCATGTGGGTATCCTACACAAATCTTCTGAAAAATGAAGTATTACGAAATTCATGTGGAAATATACATACTGCCTCAGGGAGATAACCCATTTGCTAATGTAACCATTACTGCTTGCTGTGAAATGTACATTTATTCTGTCACCAAGAAGGACACAGAGCAATGAGATAAGAGAGGAGTGGGACGATGTACCAATGGCTTAAACTGTTGTGATATACCAGTCATTTAAACCACTGAAATCAGGAAATATGCTAGCTCCCATGGTAGTTTTGGTCATGCTGATTCCAGAAATTATTTCTTTCTTTTTACCTTTTGAAACCTTAAAAGAAGAAAACCAGCACTTTCATTGCTAGCATAAATCTGCTGTGTGCAATTGTTTTACAATGAAAAAACCAGTAACAATGCAGACTGTTTAAACAGAAGTCCAGCATGACATTTCAGGTCTATGATCCCACGGGATGGTAGTCCTGTTACTAATGCAGGAAAAAGAAATATAGTTTATTCTTCTTAGGGTTACTCACTTCTTGGTGGTTTGAGGTAGAGAGCATTAACACAATTCTCATTGAACGAGGTTAACATAACACTTCTTGATCAGGATCTCAGCTATGGGTACTGGTTGTTCTGCCTACGGAATAACTGTAAAGTCTGGGGTAAAAACTACTTACAGATTAAAAAAAAATATTAGGAAGACTGCAGTGCTGCCTGGAAGTGTGATGGCTAAACATGAGGGCACAAGATCTTACATAGGAGAAGTTCCTTTACTTCAGAGCTACCTCTGACTTGAAGCTGCCACTGGTCTGAACAGAAGGTGGGTGCCAGCAGATGAAAACAGCAGTGGGAGATGGGACATCCACAAGCATCTACTGCCCACTTGCTCAGCAACACTGCAGGGAGAGGTTCAAGATGCTGATGTAGAGGGTCACGTAAGCAGATGCAAAATATTAATGGCCAGACTGAAAGACTAGGGGTAGGGAGAGCAGAGGGAAAGGCTTCTGAAATAACTTCATGAGACTCCAATTTAAATCTGAGTTTGTTATATTGTTTCCTAAATGGACAGGAAGAAGGGAGAAAGTGATAGTAATATAAGACAACATAGAGGAAATAGTTACTTTCTGTAGCAAAACAGTTCTCGTGACTGCATGTAGACTATGGTTTAACATTAGATTTGCCTGGGACAAACCTGTAATAACTGCAGAGACAAAGAGAGAAGGGACATTTCCCACATGGTCTCACAAGACATTGCCCCTGCCTATAATGAAGAGGACATTGTGATTCATATTTCCTTAACCCACATCGGCCCATGGCATCCTGATGCATTCTCCATCCTTCTCTGAGCGCACCTATGATACTGCAGCACCCTGAACACAAGCACAGAGGTTCCTGACCAGCAACTATGCAGCTGTTGGAGGTAGATGAACCAGAGCAAGTAAAGCAGTGTTGATATTTTTTAAAACTGTACTCCTGTGTAATGCTAAAAACCATCCTGATTTAGAGGACAGAATAAAGATTGAGTCCACGTTATGGACAGAGTTTTGTGTTTGTATTGCCTGTGCTTACTGGCTGGGACTAGCACCTAAGGAAATATTGAATGAAAGCACCATTTTCTAAGCATTGCAGCACAGGTTGTCAATGGAAATGTTATTCTGAGAAGAAAATGTATCAAAACTGCTCAAAATGTTGACTTTTAAATAGACTTTTTGTCATCCAGATGCAATGCAATACATTTTTTAAATCTCTCCTATGTAACGTGATGGATTAAAGCATGGGGGGTTCCCCCCCCCCCCCTTGCTTAAATTGCACTTAAATGAAAATCTACCATTTCTGTATAGATTTTCCTTGTGACTGTTAACTGTGAAGTCTAAAATGACAAGAAAGTATATATTCTGAATATAAGATCTGATTCTGGGTGATGCACCTTTGCTCCAGCCTGTGTTCAGGCCTCATTTTTATTAAATAGTAATGTAAGACTAGGTGAATCATTGAGTAGCTTGCTCATTCGGTAAGTTGTTTGGGACAAGGCTGTTTCCTCTTTTGCATACACACAAAAAATATCTAATATACCACCCCCCACCTTCTAGGTTAAATGCTATTTTTTCTAGACTTTTTCACCATATCTTTTGACCTTGTGCCTTGAAAAGACTAAAGAGTATTCATGACTTCTAGGCCTTTAGATAGTAATTCACAGGATATCAGAAATCTTGGGTTTCATTTCCTCTGGGTCCCTGTCAGCTTTGCACGATGACTGCACTGAAAGATATACCTTCATATCTTCTGTTGCAGCAGTAGTGGCTGATTCAGCTTTGGGGATTCTACCTTGTATCTTAATATCATAAATATTCTCATGGGGAAATTGAATATTTTCTTTTTGTTAAACGAACCTTTCTTTTTCCTTCTGCAGGATTGCTTGTGAAATAAGGTCTTAAAGGTACTTCAGGCAGAATTTTTCTTTTCTAGTGGTTTTCATTAAGCTCTCACCACTGATACCACCTGAGGACTGGTCTCCCACAAGTCAAGTAAAAAAGTCTGTTTTCCACTGGACATTAAAGTGATGATGGAGAAGAGGGCCTCCATGCTTGCAATTCCCATTTATTTTTCTTTCTTTTCAGTCTAAGTGCACATCCTGCTGCAGACCTTCTGTTGCTCCATCGTAATAGCACACAAGTCAATGAAATAATTTGAGATCTGTGCAAACCTGCCCCATGTCACCAGTTTGTAAGGCAAATTCTCCCATTGCCTTATCTTTTTTAATGTATAACTTACATCTGGATGTAGACTGAAAGAGAAATTAGTGAGATCATACTGCTGTTCAGAAGTAGCAAAGACACAAAAATATTTATCTCTTAGAAGCAGATGTTAAAAAAAAGGATGTTTAAAACAAAAAGTTGACAAATTAGTTTTGACTTGAAATAAACATAGTGGCTGCCTAGAGGACAACAGATGGATCCTATGACTAAATGAAAGAAACATATCTATATAAATATAGATATATGTTTTGAATAGAAGTGTCAGTTTATTAATATGCTCAATCACTGTGCCAAAGCAACCTGCCATCTGACAGAAAACTGCTTGTACTAGACAGCAAACGAAACCCGGCAAATGGCTGTTTTCAGAAGCAGAGTTTGCTCAGTGTAGGCATTTTCCAACAATGAAATATAATCATTGCAGCATTATAACACCTGTGTCATGACACTGTCTATTATGACCTCTAGCTCAGTCCAAAGAAAAAGGAAAACAAAACCAGAAAACAAACAGTGCAAGGTAGAACCTACAGCTTCTCTACTTCAGTGGACATTTATTACAATTTAAGTTGCAAATAATGCAGCTACCAAGACCCAGCTACCTTATGCTCCAGGCTGGAGTCTTTAAACATCAGTGAAAAAGGCTTGATATGCTCTCTTCTCAATTTATCGCCACTCCGTAAGTCGATGGTGTGCTCTATTCGCTTGTTAATTTCCTCAGGCCCAGACTGGACATGCAAAGCTTGTGCAAGATGGTTTGGAAGCAGATTTATTGAATTTCTTGTTAGGGCAGCCAGAGTCTAGGGGAAAGCACATGCAAACAGAATAAACCTGCTGGTCCCCTTGGGTTAAAAATGCAATGTTTTAGATCATGTTGCATTGCAAACCATTACAGCATTCCATGCAATTCATTCAATGAAATCTATAGAAGGTAAAATAATAAGTCTGTTCCACTAAACACACACAGTACACTAAGGGGAGTACTTTAATGCCCTCTTTTTTACAGACTAGGAGCTTTTCTGCTGCACTGAACACTAGGAATACATTCCCCTTTCCAGATTCTGCTAATTAATTATTAAAGCATGCATGAGGGGAGTACACACCAAAATCACAGCGGGGTATCTAACTCAATGGTGTGTTTTAACAACTAAGAATGGAAGCTACAGAAAAAAGAAATCACAAAACAGGAGTAATGATGTTTTTCTTGATCTTAAGGTTACTGGATGTGTGTAGTTAAGGAACAGACCTGTTAGGCAGGAGTGAAGAAGGTGACATTTCTGATTACTTCAGCATGGGTTTCAAGTAATATCTTCTTCACTACTGGTATATTTCAGCCAGTCTAGATTACAGTTAGGCTATATGATTTAATTTAACTGTAATTCATATTATTATTTTACATATTATCTCAAATGCATTATTCCTTTGGTATTTCATTGACTAATGAAAAGAAAGAAAAAATTTTTGCACAGCTTCACAAAGGAAAGCCAACAGAGATAGTATGAAGGGTGCTTCACCTTCAGGAAGGAGGTAGAATTTGCTTTCATAAAGAGAAAAACTCAGTCCAGTTTCATGGTATCATTTCATGACACAAACCACAGTGAAGTAGCACTTTCCCACTGAATGGGAAAATAAACCTTACTACCTGTGATATTTCCAAGGGTTAACAAACGTTACTGAATTGAAAAGATAAAAACCTTCATACACCACAGCATAAGACATTTCAGAATTATTATCAACAAGAAATACACTTCTGCTTGAGAAAAGTTATCCCATAGGTCCTTGCTGGAAAGATCTTCTGCTGTATTGTTGGAAACAGGAGTTTGGGCTGGATTTATCACTAGGTTTCTCTGGAAAGCCAATTCTTTTGGATCATGGGATTACATACAGCGAATAGTATAGGGAGGTTTCCCTTGCTTGTTTTAAAAATATAGTCATCGATTACATTCTAACAAATCTGGGAGAGCACATTAAAACACAGGATGGGTCTTAAGTAGCCACTGTTGAACCCCAAGTGACAAATTTCTTTACAATAAAGTCCAAGGACTCTCTAGTCACAGTTAGTATCTTGTTTTCTTGTATTCCATCTTTTGATGTGTAACTTAAGACCCCATTATACAGGCAGAAAAGAATATCAGGACTGAAATCTTCTGTCTATTGAAGTGAAAAGCAATATTCCTGTTTGCTTTAGTAGGAAAAGGACTACAGTAGAGAAGGTTTGGCAAACCACTCTACTCAAATCTCTCCATCTTCCCTCCAGAAAATCAATATCATCAACATTTGGAGAAAAAGAAATATCAGAGAAACTTTTCTCATACTAAAGTTTCAGATATGCCTGAATTCGTATCTTAGCCTTGGATTTAAGGTAGAAACTCTAAGTTAGAACTAAATCCAAAACAATCCATTGAGTAAGGGATTGCTTCAGTTTAGGTGCTCCTCTCTGTTTTAAACTGAGCTATGCAGAAAAGTTATTATCATTTGTGGTGGCTGAAATTGCACAAATGGGTCTGAAGTCACTATTAAAGGATGAGATCATATCAGGTGCTATTTTATGTATTAATTCCTTAGAATTAGTTCATATTGCTATATCTCCACTGGAAGTGAGGATGGAGAAGGCCCCTAATGTTTTAGTTGGCATTGTATTTTATTTACATGAGGAGACTGATCTCAATTCACCCTGGTAAATGACTACATTTTGCTTCAAATTATATTTTAAAATTTGATTAATACGAAGAACTGCCTTCTTGCTGAACGTATAACGTACTTTACAATTCATGGTGGATGAACATGACATAACATTACCACTATGGCAACAGTGCCAGTAGTATTGGTGCAAAAATGGACTTTGAAGTTGCATTTTTTTTCAGAGTATAACAAGGAAATTAATGTTTGAGTTTAGTGGAGTCTTCTATCCCTCACACCTATACACTTACTTAAGAAAATGGCTTCCCTGTAATTAGTAATAACAATAATGGAAAATATAATGCAAATTATTGTCCCAAGAATATGTTCTAACCACATTTTGTCTCTTTATGCCCCTCTTTGCTTTCCATCTTTTAAGACTGTGTTATGCCAACGTAAAGAAATATTGGTTCTCCCAATTAACTCTCCTACATCTTTGTGAACAGCTGTATGGAACATACCATTGTGAATCTTACAATGGGCTTTTGAACTTTCCTGATGCTGACAATAACCATTCATCATACAGGAACACATACAAGGTCCTGTTAGGAAAAAGTCCAGCCAAACTTGCATCTGAGACTACAAGATAGAATGAACTGAACCAAACAAACAATAAAGCTCCAACTTTACAGATATTATATAGATATTTTAAAAAGATAGCTGGGATTAGGTTTTACTTCCTTCCTGCAAAGTTTTCATGTAACAAGTCCAAGAACCCTGACCTCAACAAGGAGAGAATTTTTTAATTTATAAAACTGTAGGAAGGCTTCAAATTATTTTTTCATACTGCGAACATCAGGTCTTGGACAGAAATAGGGAAATACCAGATCACATATTTAAAGACACAGGATACAGGTAGGATTTAGTTCCAGAGGAAGACACCTAAATGAAGGTGTCTAGGTGCTTGGTGTCTAAGCTTCTGTTACTGGTGATATACACTCTGGATACTTTAAATTGCCCAATCATATGCACCTATGGTCAGCTGAGATACTCCAGGGAATCCTGGACAATAGTTTGGAGCTAGAACATATGACAACACCTACAGAAAACCCATGCACTGCTGGCTGATGGTGGTGACCAGCTGGAGTGTGCTGGGGTATCTCAAACTGCGATGGACAGCCACTATTAAGAAGCTGAATCAAGCTCTTACTCAGCATGTTTCAGCAAAGGTGTTTAGCTCTGTTTGGGACATTAGAATCTCTTACCTCGATTCTAACTGATAGTCCAGATGATCACAGATCTTTTATAGGCCCCTTGTCATATGGATGTCTCTGGCACCCTGGAGAACCACATATAGCACTAGACCCTTATGTTTAGGAGCTGAGCTGCGTGGGAGATTGATACCTGGGACAGTCAGTAGAGACACACATGCAGGTGCCTTGGTTTTGAACTGAATTCCACCCTGTTGCTTATACTTGTCCGTCACCTTGACAGTCTTTAAGTATAATTTTTGTCATAACTGGTAAAAGTCATTGCAGCCATCACTAAAATAGGATTGTACAAGACAGACATTTTAATTTGCCTTTTTCCTAATTCTTGTCATTACAGACCCATCAGGTGCCTCCAGCACCACACACAGTGACCACCTCTTTTGGAAGGCCCAGAGAAGAAATCCAACTTTAACAGCTATTAATTTATTTTGAGGAGGAGGCCTTAGAAACATAGAAACATCATAGAATGGTTTGGAAGGGACCTTTAGAGGCCATCTAGTCCAACCCCCCTGCAGTGAGCAGGGACATCTTCAGCTAGATCAGGTTGCTCAGAGCCCCATCCAACCTGACCTTGAACGTTTCCAGGGATGGGGCATACACATGACCAAGGCATCTCTCTGGGCAAATGGACCTTCACTCTTTTAACATAAAATAACTTCTGTCCAACATTCCGTGCTTTAGAAAAGAAACCCAGATACCTGTTTCAATAACAGAAAACTCCATCCATGTTGGGCATGGTCTGAATTTCAGAGCAGACACTTGCATCCTTGGCTTACCTCACTACCAGAACTGACACATGGTGCTAACTATGCTTAGACACGGGCAGCTTTTGTTAATGTCTGTGACTGTGTACATAAAGAGAGGTTATTCTGTTCTTTACTCATGCAATTCACTGTCTTAGGCTGCCCATAGAATATGAGGTTGAGGTAAAGACTAAGGATTGTGATGAATTTGAGTTTGGCAAGAGAACTTACCAGAGACTTTGCCATTTCATATTCTTCCTGACATAACTACAGCTAAAAGTAAGACACGTGGTAAGAGTTGCTCAAATTTTATTGTAATTTATATTGGGTAAAGAAAACATTGAAATGGTATTGGCAAATATTCAGGCACACGGAGTGATTCCTTGTTGGATTGCAGCTACTTGGATTCTCAATGTCTGATGCTGCCAGTGACATTTAGGTGGCATAATTAATGTTATTAAATGCTCACTCTGTCCAAAGTTGACGTACCTTTGGAAAAAGCTACTATATCCTAATATAATTTAAATCTATCATCTGAATTTTGAGCTGAAATACATTATTTATGACCAGTAATGCCTATTGTCTCACCTTTAAAATGATAAATTACATCATTGAATCACACATGGAATAGCAGACTTTTAAAATCTTGTCTTCACCAAAAAGCTTGTTGTAAAGCTGTGTAATATAAAATTATATTTTTATTCTTAAATTGTTAAAAAACAGTGAGAAACTATTCTAAAGACAAAAATTTGCTTTAAAGCAAGTGTTTAGTTATACCTGTTTCAACAATTTTCATGCATTTTTTACTAGTTGATTGAGTGGAAGTTGATCAGTAATAGAAGACCACTAGACCTTTATTTCATTCCTCCTCTGTTAGCATCAAGGTCAGGTTTAGCTGAGAAAATGATCAATGAAATGATAGCCTACTATGCACAGATTTTTTGGACTACAGAAATTGGAGTGTCTTAAGGAGAAAGAAGAAGAAACAGTGAGAGATCAGAAGATATTCACAGCAGCATGCACTCACACCTCTATTCCTAATGAAATGAGAGTAGAGACACAGGTCAACAAACTACAGTGAATACTAAAAGGCAGCATACATGCACATACACAGATGTACAGAACATATATAAAACAGGTGTTTTATATGACAGCAAGTTATGCCATGCTCCAGTTCAGTTTGAAGAGACGAAGAGACCACCACGGGCTGATTGTGAAGGCTTATTACTTCCGAGCAGATTTGTAAGAAGCAGAAGACGGTTGACAAAGCAAGACCTCCAAACAGCAATGCTTGAAGTTCAACAGACAGTGCAGACAAGTAGGACTAAGGATGTGCAGCAGAAGGAAGGATATATCATGTCATTACAGATCCCTCAGAAAAATGGAAGAAAACTCCAGCTGACCTTGTTTCATAAAGATTCATCAGTCTTTCAAATGCAGTGAAAAAAGTGGTGTCTGAGGGCATTTTAACCTTTCCATCTTTAATTCCTCTAAGCAAGCAGACTTTACAAGAAATTTTTATGACAGTACAAGGATTGCTGGTTCCCAGGGTGCTAGCAATTAGCCTGCAATGCTTTCAAAAAAGTCTGATCAGGAGCAGTTTTTATTATCTCATATTTCTATTGAGCTACTCATGACCTTAGACCCTAACTCACGTGCTAGTGAACCTTATTGTCTTAGAATCTAAATTTTTTATGTTCTTTATTAAAAAATATTAAAAAGTAAAGAATGGACAAAGTGTTTTCACAAGGGTTTTTTTTTTTTAGGGAGACCTTTTTTCTTTCTCTTACATATCAACAACCTACACTATGTTTTTTCCTCTGGCCAAACGTCCATTCACTCATCCCTTTACTTTGATGGCAGTGCAGTGAAGCTATGAAATGAGATAAACACTCCGACAACGTGTCCCAGCTCATTTAGTAACATTAACTTTACTTTTAATTTACTACTTTATGGACTGGTTCAATTAAAACTAAGCTGTGTTGGAAAACCCTAAAACCTCTAGTCCCCTGGCATTTCCCCAGTTTGCATACATGATTTATTTCTGCCCTGAAACAATTTGTTTAAACCTCTGCTGTTACAGTATGTGTTAGAATAAATGTTAAAGATGAATTTGTCTCCTCTGAGGCTTCTGTTATTGAAATGCACACAAACATTCATTTATACTTGATGACATTAAAGGAAGTTTAACTTACATTCTGTTTTCCCACTATGTTATCAAATGGAAGTTCAGGGCTCCAGGATCCTTCAGTAAATGTTGCTCCACTGTTTCTCCTGTCAGAGGAGCTGACAGCCTCTTTCACAATATCTTCAGGCAAAGTCAACAGACTCTCCTCAGGTTGTTTAATTAAATAAGTCTCAATGTTATGTTTCCTCAAGAATTCGTTACGCTCTTTGCCATGCCCTTCTTCAACTTTATAATCCCCATTCAGGCAGTCCAGAGTGGCTTTGGAGATGTGAATTCTCCTGCATAAGTGAAATAAGTAGTAGCAAATACTGATTGTGCTCTACCATACGTAGGTAACAAGGAGATTATGAACTCTGCATCGTTTTTAACGTGATGGATAAATAGAAGGTTTTCTATTGTATATGATGATTTCTAAAAAGAAAATTAAATACTGTATTCACAAACATGAGCTTCATTTGGGGACAAATACTCTCAAGGCATGTTCACATCAAGAGGATCTCACTAATTCACAAAGTCCTGTCACAGGAAAAACACTTTGATATTCACACCTGCTACTTTTGCTCACAGTAATAGTTTAATGGAAGGCCTTCCTGAGTAAAATACTATTCAAAGTGAATGAAAATTGCCACTTGAGTTAAATATGGTGAGAGGAAAATATAAGGTATGTATTCAAGCAGTTTGTGTGAAAGCTTTTTAATTTCCTTCAGTTACATGAAGTAGCTTAGACAGTTAACATTAGTGGTCTGATTGCATCTGAAGTGAATTAGGGAAATAGGGAAACTATATAAAGGCAGGTGAAGTGATAATTTCTGGTAGGACTAAGTGATGAGTTCAAAAAGCTTTTGCAAAAGTGACATTGAATCTAAGAAATGACATACAAAAATCTCAAATTTTGCAAAATCATAATAAGGTTTTGGGTGTCTCCCAAGCAAACATAGAGGTGCTTCATATTTGGATTTTCTTAACTGGAATTATGTTTGCATGAGAAGGACAGGAAGAAGTTCAAGTAACCAAAAAAAAAAAAAAAAAGAAGTAGATTTTATTTCTATTTTAATGAAATCTTCAGTTTCATAGATGTAAGGTAAATTGCAGACACCTCTTAACACATCCACATGGTTAGCTGTGCTATACTTTACAATGTAGCGTCATAAATGCAGTTAGCTAACTCAAGCAAAACAAATTAAGATACTTTAAAATCAGCTCATTTTTCCAGTTTGGATGCATGGCACTTTTTGCGAGTCAGGCTTGCAGACAGATTCCTAAAATTCATTCAGCTAAAATTCTTGATCATTTCTTAATGCTGAGGCATTTTTCTCAGGCACCACAAATTGGCTTCTCTCCACTGAAGGAAAGGGTCCTAGCACGCCCCTTGGGAGCTTTCTTCTGGAACTTAAAGGATGCCACTACAGAGTTAGATTGCATCAAATACTGCTGGAGTAGGAAGGCTGTAAAGATGTGCATGTATGATGCGCATGTATTACCAGAAAATTAAGTGCTGGTTGTCTTTAAGCGTTGTGAAATACCCAGGAGTTTCAGAGTTTGGCACAAACTGTGTCTACGTAAAGTATTAGAGAACAGCATATAATGAAAAGATCAAAAATTTATATCCTAGCCATTCTTTAACCTGTCTCAGCTTCTGTCTGAAGTCAGCACAGGTTTTGTACGACTTCAATGTCTGAAATCATGCTGTTATGACATCCACATAGAATAGTGTTCTTCTGTAGTCAAATGTCAGTAAAACGAACAATAAAATACAGTAAAGATGTTTCTCAAATATAAGCAACTTTTGGCCTGGACTTTAAAACATGATCATATGATGGCTCAGAAAGGCAATATATTTCCTAGATCTTAGAAATGCAAATAAACTGAAATGATTTAAGTAAAGAACTGTTATAAAAAAAAAAGAAAAAGAAAAAAGAAGAAGAAAGAGAAAGAAAATGATACATTAGTTGCCAGGGTGACTATCTTTGTGCTGAGTTTCCACTAATATAATTTGGGAGGATTGCATTATAAAGCCATGAAATATCGATTTTAAAATGGAAATGGTAACAGCTTTAACTGGAGCATGGAGCTCGCTACTGATATAATACCCATATATGGACCAAAAATTAATAAATATTTGCTAGGTTAAACATATTTTCTGGTTTCACCTTTTGTACAGCTTACTTAAAAGAACTTAAAATATATAGTGGAGAGCTGTCTTTCTAATTTTACAGACATGCAGTAAATTGGGAACCTGAGCATTGAAATAAAAAGGTATACCCTTTCCTCCTGTCGAATACACATCAGGCCCAAAGCTTTAGATGATACCTGTCATTGATACAACCTGGAAAATTAATTATTAGCTAAGTTTTATGCCAATTCAATACCATCGATTAACACGTAGATTCACCAGGTGAAGACTATTAGAAGATGGGGCCCTTAGAAGAGTGTCTCTGAAATAGCACTGTAGGATCTTGCATGGTTTCCTTCTCAGGTGTTGTGGACACATTTTTTCCCTCTTAGAAAACCAGAAATGATTGCTTTTTTTCTTTTTTCAGTGTTCCAGACAGTTGGGCTGCCCGTTTATGCTTCTTCTTTCAGGGGCAATCAGTCCCTGTATCACCCATGCTTTGAGGTCTCAGGGTCACATGCAACCGGCAAGGGAAAGAGCTGAGCCGCTTCTCTCCTGCCCCCAGACTGGGTGAAGGGATCCTCCCCATCCTGGGCAGGCAAGCTGCCTCCCTCCCCTGTGCACTCAGGAAAGGACAGTGGTTCATCTTTGCTCTTGTTTCACACTGTGAGAGCAGGACGATTCATAACCCCCGGGCAGCATTTCTGACAAAACAGAGGAAAACAGCACAGCTCTGGGAACAGGAATGATCTCGGTATTGCGGCAGGGAGGGGGATGTGAATGCTGGCAGCAGGGAGAAGTAAGGAGAGGCTGAAGCGAACTTAACTGCTCTATTAAATCTGCTCTGCTCACTAGGAAAGCCTGTGGTAAATCACTGTTTTGAGGGACTTAGTGAATTGCTGTCACATACAGGCTTTGTTCTGTTGGCAAACTGATACACAGGAGTAGAAATCACTCTGCTCCAATAGACTGCAACTTAGCCAGGCATTTTATCAGCAATAGCAAGGTGGTGCATTCTCTGGGTTATTCATTAATAGCCATACTACCTGCACGCATTAACAACAATAAACTAGACTTTTTGTAGGTGACAATGGTGAAACGTAGATAATTGATTTGCTCATGTTAAAAAAGCACCATGTGATCTTAGCCGTCTGGGGCTATCATGTGGGATAAGCAGCAGGGAAAGAAAATTTTTTTCTGCAGTTTTATACACCACTGACGTATGCAGAGTATAGAAGTTGTTTTCAGAGCATGTAACGTTTTATTTTCTGCTGATTCTAAGAATATATATTAGTATAAAGGTCTACTATGGGGAACAGTGGAAGGGGCCCACATTTAGAAATACAATATAAAGCAAATATCTTTCTAACTTCCTGGCAACATGACAGCTCTGACAGATCCTGATGTGCGTGTAGGGAGTACAGCACATGACTCAGATTTGATGACTTAAAACCTCTTTCAGTCAGGATGACAGCATCAGTTAGACTTTTTCCACATAAAGATGTCCACTGCTAATGCTTCGATGTTCCATGGCCAAAAATTGAATTATTGCAGGGGATCTTTTGCTACATCTTTCACCTATGGAAGGTGGAACTAAAAGTGAGCAGAGGATTCCTGCCACTGCTACTGTTGCTTCAAATTTAGGATCTGCAACTTCCAAACTACCATGACATATATGTCATGTCAGGCAGAAATAACATTCTATCTTCCAGGTGAATCAGCCACCCCTGATAAAGAAAAACTAGGCAGTGAAATGGAAAACAATGTATTTTCGCTTATAGGCAGGCTGACATAAATGTCTCAAAACATTCACCAAAGCATCAAATTATTTAAAAGACTTCCTAGAGAGCCTGCTGTCCACAACACCTTGTTATTAGTGTAACAACCTGTGAACACATAAATCTTCCCACACTTTGTGCATTGTGAAATAAAATAAATTACAGCCTTGTGACTCACGCCAGCATTTGAATGCAAAGGACAAGAGAATGAAGCCTGGAAAAACTCAGGAATGGTCAATGCCTAACTGGGAAATTTGGGCTACCTCTGAGTATTATATGGGTGGAGTAAAACCACTGACCTTATTCAGGAAATCATAGCTGGCAAAGAAACAGAAATACCTTTGTCTTTTCCAATGCCTCTGAAAGCTGACCATTTCTACCTTTTCTGACTATAGCCTCACAAATCCTTACTAACCACAAAATAATAAAAAAAAATATTTAAAAAACCCCAAAGGTCATGGTTGATGACATTATGTAAGGCAGTTAATCTGTTGGCAAGGTTAACTGTGTACCGCGCTGGAAATGGTTTTTGACTGTGGGACATACACGTTGCCTTACCCAGGAATTCCGCCTGACTCGAGTTTGTTTGCGATGTCCACGTCCCATGACCAGACATCAAACTGCCACTTTCGCAGGCCCAGCACTCCACACAGAACTGATCCGGAATGTATCCCTATTCTCATGTCAATGTCATGCTTTGTTCTTGACCTAACATATCTGTTAAACAAAAGAAAAAAAAAAAGACCAGACTCATGAAAGTATATGCCACAGTTCTTTGTATCTTTTAGAAAAGGGTACAATGTAGAATGCAATGTCATTTGTTATAAAGAACCACTTAGTCTGAAAAATTAAGAGATAACTTTCTAGGTAACAAAGTACAGGTAGTGTTAAAAGGACTTTAAAAGCCAGATTATCATTAAGGCTTAACTGCATGCATGGTTCGGTAGCAGAGGTTATTATTCTTATCAGACAGAAAGTGAAAGATTGGGAGAGGAAAAGATGTCTGAGTGAAGTGTCTGGACTCAATGAGTCCTTTAGCTTGGAATTATAAAAGAGCATTCAACCACATTACAGAAACTATTATCATGAAACCTACATATACTTTTTATATTTTATTGTATTTTTGAACAATTTTCAATATTTCAAAGATGTTATTTTATTGATTGAAATTTTCCAGAATTACCCTTTGTCCAAAGGTGAATTATTTTAAGTAGATTTGGCCAGAACACCATTTGCTCTGTTATGATAAAGGTGTGATTCTAAAATCCGTTTCTTCCGTTTTGTGTGATGGGAAAGACCATTTCACTTCTTTAAAAGTAAAAACATGCGGGCATATTTGTCTCAAAAAAGGGACTTTGTCCCATTACTATTTTCAATTAATATGGCTATTGGTTATAAAGGGAATTTTACTGTGTTAAAATAATATCTTCCTCTTCTGGTACAAGACAACATGCATCATTCATAGCCACAGGCACCTTAGTAGTGTCTTAGACCTAGGTCTGCCTCTTCCAAATCAGTATTTGAGATACTCCAGCACATCACCATGGGAAGCTCACAACTAAAATAACTGAGCTGTATCCACTGGGATGACAAAGAGAGCACTTTTCCCATTCTGCCTGTGTGACAGCAATTATTTGTGCCAGAAATACTATTAGAGCTAGTGTTCATTAATATTTGAATAGCATGCTCAGGATAGGAAAAGCACGTTGGTCTACAAACAAAGCTGTTGCTTCTCTGTAATGAGTCGCAGTTCTACGGTCACTGAAGTCAATTGTTGCACAGCAAGATCACAAACCAGAGAAGGCAAAGAATAAACAGTTCTATTTCACAGCTCTGAAGCTAACTACCGTAGCCTCAGATGCCTCAGTCATGACCTTGACAGACCCTTTCTAGAGGAGAAAAGGGTAAATTGCTTACTGCATTCAATACTTCGCCTTTCATTGTTGCAACAGGGCATCAGTTCAGATGGGGGGGGGGGGAGGGGGGAAGAAATAAGCATTTTAAAGAGAAGCTAGTCATATAAAAATGGGAGGAATTGAAAATAAGCAATTAATCTTTATTTCCCTTTCCTGCATATTCTGAAACCTTTGAGAATAGCATGCATAATGTAAGTCCCAGCGCAGTTGTGTGCCTACAAGATCTGTTCATCATATCAGGAAGCTAACATTTCAGATACTTAAAAGGGAGAGATTTTAAAAAGTTAATAATAAAATAATAAAAAATAAGCTTTGAGAAGGGATTTATTTGCATTCTGATACTCTGAGTTGACAGTTTTAATTTACAAATTGCTTTATTGCTCTGCAAGCAAGAGGGCTTGAAATATCAAAAATAAACAATCACCGGTCTCTGGAAGATGGGACATGAAAACAACTCCTCCGCACTGAAGTAGTGCCTTAAATGTTGTGAGAAGAGTTAAGAGAAGTGAAAGAACTGCAATTTGTAATGTGTTTTGAAGAATTTTTACAGATATGCTACAAAAAAATCTAAGCTAACACTCATTACTGTCAGCGGAATTAGCACACAGCTCCCCACATGATCGTTTCCCCAGTCTACTTTTTGCTTTTGTTCAGACTAAGGTAATTATTTCTCATTTTATGTCTGATTTCCTTATCTTGAAATAAAAAGCTAATTGGATCAAGAGGAATAATTGAGCAAAAAGCTTTTCATTGAAAAGTGCATGCAATAAGAAGACCTTAAGTTTAATAAAGTGGTCTAATAGCATATATTTATGTAATATCTCTCTCTGCATATATATATACACACACTCTATTAGACCAATTTCGATTTTAAATATTATAGTATTTAATTGCTAATAATGACTAGTATTTAACATTGGACAAATACTAGCATTGAGCAATCATCAATGGCATGGAATTTAACATGCCCAAATGCCAGAGAGAGTAACAAGTCTAAACTGGGAGAGCAGTGGCTGGAGAGCAGCCCTGCAGGAAGGGCTGTGGGGATGCTGGACGACAGCAGGCTCCGTATGGGTCAGCAGCGTGCCCTGGCAGCCAAGAGGGCAAACCGCATCCTGGGGTGCATCAAACACAGCATAAGCAGCCAGTCAAAAGAGGTGATTATCCCACTGTATTCAGTGTTGGTGTGGCCTCGCCTTGAGTACTGGGTGCAGTTCCTTGGATGCATCCAGAGGAGGGCAACAAAGCTCGTGACAGGGCTGGAAGGCATGTCCTATGAGGAGCTGCTAAAGACCCTCGTTTTGTCTAGTTTGGATAAAAGGAGGCTGAGGGGTGACCTCTTTGCTCTCTACAGCTTCCTGACAAAGGGAGGAGCTGGTATCCAGTGATAGGACACGTGGGAATGGTTCAAAGCTGCACCAGGGGAGGTTTAAGCTGGACATTAGGAGGCATTTATTTACTGAATGGATCATCAAACACTGGAACAGGCTTCTTAGAGAGGAGGTTGATATCCCATGCCTGTCAGTATTTAAGAGGCATTTGGGTAATGCCCTCAATAACACGCTTTAACATTTGGTCAGCCCTGAAGTGGTTGGGCAGTTGGACTAGATGATCGTTGTAGGTCCCTTCCAACTATTCTATTCTATTCTATTCTATTCTATTCTATTCTATTCTATTCTATTCTATTCTATTCTATTCTATTCTATTCTATTCTATTCTATTCTATTCTATTCTATTCTATTCTATTCTATTCTATTCTATTCTATTCTATTCTATTCTATTCTACCATGCCATTCCACCCCATTCCATTCCATACCAAGTTAAGTTAATATGTTGTTAAGTTAAATAGTGTAATTTATGGTCTTGTATTTGTACCCTATGTGAGAACTAACACACAAAGATCTCATTGGAGAGACCACATACAAATGATGGTGCAAGCGAGCAATACATTCCTCTGTTTCCAGGGTGTTCACTAAGGATTGCTGGATTTTAACATTTCCTTTGTCATAAAAATGTAATGATGGCCTGAAAAGGTTTCATCAGCCTCAAACACATAGGACTTCTGCATTTGTTCAAAACTTCACATAGCTGTACTGTCCACCCCGCCTCCTGCATGACACTGCAGACCCTAATCAAGGTCCTACCTCCCTTGCCTCATTTGTTGCCTTTCACAGCCTCCCAGCAACTTATTCCTGTGTGCTGCTCAGGTGATATTTGATCTCAGCCCTTCATCTGCAGTTAGTGTGGATTTGGCTGGCTGCCTGCATCCTTTCACTGAAGGCTGTCCCGTTGTTCTGTCTGCTACAGTGCTGGTGAACCTGCAGGGCCCCCATCTTCACATCCTCCTCTTACTCGCCCTTCACAGCACCATGCTCTTATGTTGATAGATAGGAAACTAATTGCATGAGAGGACCTGACTGAATCGAGCCACAGGCAGTCTGAGATATATTTAAACAGACCCTGTCCAGAACATGAATCAAAGCAGAACAGCAATCTGGTCCTGCTCCATTGCTTTATTATTTGCAACACAAGACTGAGGGCAGAGTGGCTGAGAACCTCTTTGTGGAGACATTACTCTTCACGAAACTTTTGTTGTAAGATTTTAAATTCAATAAAGAATAAATGGATGCAGTTTAAAAGTGAAGTGATTGATTAGTATGTAAAAAGTCAAAAAATTATTCTTTTTCTTTAAAATTTGGTGTGATGTGAGGTGAAACAGATTTCTGATTTATGTAGAGAAAGAGACTTCACCATAGTCAAATCAATCTCCCTAACAGCCAGACAACCACACACTTTAAGAGGTGTTGTTTATATACTGTTATAGGAAGAAAACAATTAAAAACTTTGAAACAATTAACATTGGATCATCTTCATCAATAAGGGCAGTTCTCATTTATTCAGAAAAAAACTCTCAAAAATAATAGCTGTACTAGATACTAAAAAAATGAGAAGTGTTCATTTTGCATAAGCTCAGGTGTTTGACATCTTTTAGTTCTTCTGACTCTATTCGACTATCAATGAAGCTTCTAATTAAAAAAAGTATTTGCTTCAACTGTTTTACAGGCTTTCTGCAAATACTTTGACAAAGTGCATGCATGAAGCAGCATTACTGATGATCTATAAAGCAGACCCTTCTACTCGTAAGCTATCTGATATCTTATCCAGGATGAGGCAACTGTGGCTGATGCTATTCATGCCATACCTCATTTCATTCAAGTCAATGATAAAATTTTCATTGATTTTAATTGGATCTTGGCATTTCATTCTGGCCAGCATCCTTTGATGGGTATTCGATTTTTGTGCTGTTAATCAGAGGCTTTCCTATTTGCATGTAGAAGGTGAATCAAATGTCAGAAATCTGCTTTTCAGCCTTTTCTGTAGCTGCCAAAAATCCAAATTCCCTGGAATTCATACCATACAGGCTCAGACAGTGACACAGTGGCTACATCTGTGATGACAGTTTAACTATGCAAGGTCCTGTCTATGCTTTGAGATATTTAAAACAGCCCCAAATGATTTTCCTGGCCAACTAGGTATATCACAACTTGTCCCCAGGTTCCGGAGTTTGCATAGGACGAAGACCATTTCCAGTAGGCAATTTGAATGTAACTGCCTGCTTTTGGAAGCAAAAAATAGTTTAGAAGAATGAAGTTGGCCAATCTGTGCCACTTTTTCCTAGTGACAGCTAACATTCCCTGGAGGCGTTTAATTTATCCATCAAGTAATATCATCCTCATGCAGATGTAATAGGAAAGTCTCTGTATTCTGGTTGAAGTAAATAAGGGTCATAGCTGATCCTGCTTTGAGCAGAAGGTGAGACGAGCGATCTCCTCATGTCCAGTCCAAACTGAACTGTCCCATGATCCTACGGTTCAATTACACAGGCAACATTTTGGTTGGGCTCAACAGATTTGTGGAATTTTCCTAAATGAACTCAAGTGCTTTTTGGTGGTGACATGAGATGGTAGTAGGTGAACCGAGGTAAGTGCTCTTTCTTGGTGTGATTCTGGGAACTGTGTCATACTTGCAAAGGAGCTATCCATTATTTTAAAAAAGCTAGGTAATAGGGTGCACTAAACCGGTGACAGCTCAAAGAATACAGCTCAGGTACTATGACTCACAGGATATAACACTTTGTAGATGGACTTCACACAGCACTGAATTTACAATTTAAGGAGGATATTATCCCAAGAAGCCAGTTTAAAATAGCTCCAGGGTGAGTTTACCTTGGAATTAGAGCTGGATTCCAATGTCAGCAGAAACTATTATCTGGAGAAGTTTCATATCGTCAGACTTATCATTAATATAACTGATTTGCTCTGAGTTCAGATGGATACTATAGCAACATGGTCAGAGTTGAACCACTGTTGTATTCCTGTTTCTTAAATCTCTCTGCTCTGAGAGGCAGGAAGCTAATATAGCACAAGGGACTACAAAAAATATTATCAGAAGTCTGCTTTTTCATTTGAAAACTCTCTTATAAAAAGCTGTATAAATATACACACTCCTATGCCATTTTGCCAACATTGCTTTTATTACATTTGGTGGCACATTCAAAGAAAAAAGGTCTCAGAGGTACACGATCCTATTAATCTCTGCCCAGTTCAATTCAGCAAAAACAGGGAAAGAGACTCTCTTCTGATGCTCTGTTCTTTCACAGTCAGTGGCTGAAATGGACAAGTGGAGGTGACGATGTGATCCAGCCCCAGTGTGAAACCTATTGACTCTGTGGCCTGTCTGAAAAGTGCTGGCTGAACTTGTGAATATCTTGTAAAGCCCCTTTCCACCACCATACAGAAATGAAGGTAAGCAATAGGGTTTGATTCTGTGAAGCATTTGACTGTCTTCTGTGAATCAGGGCTAATTACAACATAGGCTGAGCCGTGTGTATTGTACAAGAAATAATCTGTGGAAGGAATCCAGAACGGGATCAATTATATAATTATATAATTATAAAATTAAATAACTATTGATTAATCACAGAATATGAAAGCAATTCCTGGTTGTTTCTCTGCCTACGTATCTTCTTTAACAAGCATTGATCACTTTATGATTTTTTTTAATACTCAGCAGATGAAGTTAAAAGCAGTTTTTCCTGCAAAAGGCAGGAAACCTGCCAGGTCAGTCACTGAGATAATCTGAAATATTTGTGGTGTTTGGGTTTTTGTTTGTTTGTTTGTTGTGGGGATTTTTTTGTTTTGTTTTTGTTAGTTGGTTGTCTTTTTTTTCCCCTCTCATGAACTGATGTCACTATTAGTAGCTAATTACAGACTTTTAATGAAGACAAACTGTTATCTAATTTCTGGAGTTTAGCTTGCATTGTATGCTGGGACTATTTTTTCTGTCATAATAATTACTCTTTCAGCTGGTACTTTAGTGGGAAATAATCCAAGAAACAAAATACTCAGAACTCCTGGACTTACCAAACAAATACACCAGCATAAAGATTTGTCTGAATTTCCACTGTTATGTGGATTGTTGTTGGATTTCCATCGTTAGACCATATGACTGAGTCCTTGGGAAGGTGGACCTCACACAACCTCCCTCCCCCCTCTTTTCCCAGTTAGAAGGATTTTAAGAATAAGGATATTTGAGCAGATGCTGGTGAAAGCGGCAGCCTTTAACCCCTGCAGGCAGCTCCTGTCACTTATGCTGCCACTGTGTCCCAAGCTGAGGAGCAGAAGGGACAGTTACATTGTCCACCCTGATAACCTGTGCCACACGGCCTGGTACATTTTACCCACTCGTGCTCTTTTGTATTCCAGTAACTTGTGCCTGATGGAAGTATTTACTGTAGGAAGAAATTCAGGTTTGATTCAAAAACACTGAGGGACAGAAAAGCCATCACTTCTCTTGGTAATACCAACGCCCATTTTTAAATCTAGTGTTTTCTGCCCATAAAATTTTTTATGTGCTGCTACCAAATAACTTCTCAATCCTTTTTTTTGCTCAGCTAAAGAGATCAAGCTTCTCAATTCTCTTATTTTAAAGGCACTTCTGCTTCATGAATTATTTTTGTGACATTCCCCTGCACCCTGCACCCTTATAAAAATGTTTAATAAGCTTTTTAAAATGAGGCCACCACAGCAAGATTCATTATTCTCGTCTTGGTCTTGACACTGGCAGACTACGCTCTATAATTTCCACTTTGGAAGTACTCTTTCCTCTTCTTTATGATTATTTCCTTCACCTCTCTTTACAGTCCTTCCTCTACTTCCACTTTTTATCATGCTTCCTCTCCTTTCTCCTTTACCTTACTTTCCCTCTGAACTTTCCTCGCTATGCTTTATGTAACTACTCCTCTCCCCACAGCCCAACCCAAAGAATGGAAAGCCCCAATGAACAAGCATGCTAATATCTTTCTGGAGCATAACATGATATTTAGAAATCATCTCAGTTCAGATATACTTTTATGTTTCTCTTATCTATTTTACATCCATTTTAATACATTTGAGGAAGCAATTTTCTCACCAAATCTAATCTCATTTTATTGTTAGGTCTTAGCTTATGTTTCATATTTTACTGTCAGGAAATAGATACCTCCATCCTGAATCTTATCACATATCATACTGTCATGATTTTAGCTGGGATAGAGTTAATTTTCTTTATAGTAACTAGTATAGGGTTGTGTTTTGCATTTGTGCTAAAAACAGTGTTGACAATGTGGATATGTTTTAGTTGTTGCTGGGTAGTGCTCACACTAGTCAAGGACTTTTTCAGCTTCCCACGCTCCGCCAGGTGCACAAGAAGCCGGGAGGGGAGGGGGCACAGCCAAGACAGATGACCCAAACTGGCCAAAGGGATATTCCATATCATAAGACACCATGCTCAGTATCTTAACTGGGGGGAGTTGGCTGGGACGGGCAGCAATCGCAGCTCGGGGACGGGCAGCGTCGGTCGCAGGTGGTGAGCAGTCGCATCACTTTTTCTCCAGGGTTTAATTTCTCTCTTTTGTTATTTTCCTTTTCATTGTATTATCATCATCATCGTCATCATCATCATTATCACTTTTATGACCATTATTACTGTTACCATTTTATTTTAACTGTTAAACTGTTCTTATCTCAACCCACAAGCTTTCTTACTTTTGTTCTTCCAATTCTCTCCCCCATCCCACTGGGGTGGGGGGAGTAAGTGAGCGGCTGTGTGGTGCTTAGTTGCTGAGTGGGGCTAAACCACAACACCTCCATAATCCCACCCATCTGGCACTCCAACACGGCTTCGGAATCTCACTAACATGCAATGAAAATGCTGATGAGTGCTTTCTTCTTACAAATCTTTTCCTCCCCATATAGATATAATATGGCTGCTCTTTTTTGTAGGTAAGAGCAGTTGCAGGTTTAGTTTCCCTGCCTGTTATCTCTGACACCCATTTAGCTTGGGTGATAACTGTTAAAATAAAACATTATCATCTGATGACTAAACATTCCACTAACATCTCATTTCTAACAACTGTCAGTACAGACAGGCATTAATACAATAAAATGAAATACAGGAAGAGTTATGCTGCATGTGAAAATATATGAAAATCAGCTAAATATATGAACCTTGGTGAACAGCTTGTTCTTTTTATTTTGATTTGTGTTTCCAACTGCAGCTAAAGAGAGTTTACAGGAAGTTGGGTTTTGCAAGACAGCTGGAGTTAGGATTCTTGCTCGTACACGAATGTGATGGGGCAAAGCTTCCTTGCTTTAGAGTAAATATAAGATTTCATGGAACCTTTCCATGGCTGAAAGTTGCACTTCAATAGTACTCAATGGTTAAGGGAGCAAAGTACAAGACAACATACTGGAATAAAAATAATAGCTTTTCTTTTATAACATTTGTAACAAGACACGGTGATGCAAAAAAATCATTACAGATAAAATAATAATCTTGGATTGTTTTACTGTGTTCTGAACAGGTCCTTATATCTGCAAAGAGAGAAGTGGAGCAGCAAAACTCAAGTCTAGATCCTTGGTATATGAGCTTAAGAACAAATTGTAGCTTCTCAATTAACAATAATGTAACACTTTACATCTGTCCATGTAGAATTATTTTACATGTTGTGTAATGAATAGATTTGAAATTCTTGCTCCATTCCTGCTGACCATGCAGTCTTCAAGAAGGCTAGAAGGAAAATTCAGTAATTGTACCCTGAGATGGCCGATTTTTGGACACTGCCTTACTGAAAGTGGTGGTACTGGTTCTTGAAATATTACCAACTACCTGTTGTCAACGGAGAGAACAGGAATCTTGGAGGACTTGCAGGGGAAAATCTGGTCTGTGTAATGCAACACATCCTTCTGCATTAATTGCTTAAAGAATTTAAACTTGTACAAAAATCAGGAGTTTTAAAAGTACTGGGATTGCTCTCCATGATCTAGGTGCCTAAATCCCAATTCTAGATACAATGTTGTAGCATAGACACTGGCTTTTGTTTTAATGTCTAATTCTTAAGCTAGCCTAAGTGCTTGAGCTAAAATATAGCTAAAATTTAAAGCTAAGATGTAGCTCTGCAAGAGGGAGAAGAAACAACTATTCATGTAGGCTTTATGAGTAGAAAAATTTTTGGACATTTCCTGTAAACATCTTCTGATTTGCAAGAAGGCTTTGAGTCTGTCTATATAACCTCAATGTAATTGTGAAGTCTGAATGATGGTTTCTCATATCCTGGAACATCTCCCTTTCACTTTGGACATACAAAATATTTATCTGTGAAATCTTCAGGTGAAGATAAAAAGATTATAATCATCAAAATGTTATTTCTATAAGGTTTTAGATCTGATCAAATTTTGCATTGACCAATATCGTAGAAACTCAGTTTTCTAAAGAAGGGCTTTTTTCATTTTAACTGTGCAAAATATCTACTAATTTAAGTTCTAATTAATAGACTGTAGATAACCCCAGATTCTCTCAGAAATGTGGACTGAAGTATTTGTAATATCCCATGGAAGGATTAGTCCTCATGAACTATATGAGCACACATTAAGGTAAGTAACATAAGGCTCCTATAATCTGAACAGAAGAGGCTGGGGGGGAAACTATGGTCATTGAATTGACAGAAATACAGATACTGAGATTATAAAATAAATTGGAGTGGCTGATACACCAGAAGGCTGTGCTGCCATTCAGCAAGACCTGGACAGGCTGGAGAGCTGGGCCGAGGGGAACCTCATGAACCCCAGGCACCAGTACAGGTTGGGGGCTGACCTGCTGGAAAGCAGCTCTGCTGAGAAGGACCTTGAAGTGCTGGTGGGCAGCAAGTTGACCATGAGCCAGCAACATGTTCTTGTAGCCAAGAAAGTCAATGGTATCCTGGGGAGCATTAGAAGGAGTGTGGCCAGCAGATCGAGGGAGGTTATCCTCCCCCTCTACTCTGCCCTAGTGAGACCACATTTGGAGTGCTGTGTCCAGTTCTGGGCCCCCCAGTTCAAGAAAGACAGGGAACTACTAGAGAGAGTCCAGCGGAGAGCTACGAAGATGATCAGGGGGCTGGAGCATCTCCCTTATGAGGAAAGGCTGAGAGACCTGGGTGTGTTTAGCCTGGAGGAGAGGAGACTGAGGGGTGATCTGTCAAGAGGATGGGGTCAAACTCTTTTCAGTGCCCCAGCAACAGGACAGGGGCAATGGCCACAAGTTGGAACATATAAGTTCCACCTGAATATAAGGAAGAAGTTCTTTCTTTTGAGGGTGACAGAGCAGTGGCACAGGCTGCCCAGGGAGGCTGTGGAGTCTCCTTCCCTGGAGAAATTAAAAACCCACCTGGACACATTCCCATGCTCTGTGCTCAAGCAGGAAGGTTGGACAAGATGATCTCCAGAGGTCCCTTCCAACCCATATTATTCTGTGATTCTGTGATTCTGTGACTCTGTGAACTGAATTATCCTGGGATGACTGAAGTTCTAATGGACTTTGGTTTCTCAGTTCTCACTGAATATAACAATGTTGTGGTTTAGCCCCAGTCAGTAACTAAACACCACGCAGCTGCTCACTCACTTACTCCCCCCAGCCCTGTGAGGTAGGGGAGAGAATCGGAGAAACAAAAGGAAAAAAAAACTTGTGGGTTGAGATAAGAACAGTTTAATAGTTAAAATAAAATGGTGATCATAATAACAATGATTATGATGATGATAATAATAACAACAATAACAATAATAATAATGAAATAATAATAGTAAAAAGGAAAAGGGAAAAAAAACCACAAGTGATACAACTGTTCACCACCTGCCAGCCCAACGCTATCGGTCCCCAAGCTACGATTTCTGCCCACTCAGCCTGGCCACCCCTCCCAGGTAACATACTGGGCATGACGTTGCATGATATGGAATATCCCTTTGGCCAGTTTGAATACACTCTCTCAGCTGTGCCCCCTCCCCTCCCGGCTTCTTGTGCACCCGGCAGAGCCTGGGAAGCTGGAAGGGTCCTTGACTAGTGTGAGCACTACCCAGCAACAACTAAAACATCCATGTGTTATCAACATTGTTGTCATACGGCGTCCAAAGCACAGCACTGTGCCAGCTGCAGTGAAGAAAACTAACTCTATCACAGCTAAAACCATGACAGTATCCACCCCTTTATTCCATATAATTTACATAATGCTCAGGTCTCCTACTACCCAATACAATTTCAATAACCCCTCCCCACCTTCTCATCCTTTAATAGAACATACAGATTTCATTTATCATTCCCCTAGTCTATGGACCACCCCTGTAAAATGTCTGTGAAATGTCCACTCAGTTCATTTAGTGCATGACTTTGGGTTCCATCTATTGTATGAGTCTTTCAGAGAGCGGGTGTGTGTGGTGTTGGATTGTTGCATGCTGAAGTCAGTCCTTGTTCCATCACCGCTGCACTTTGCTTGGTTCAATGGAAGTTCATTTTTTGTATTAATTTGGGAGATTCCCACCACGATACCATTGATATGGCATATAGCAACCATAGCAGTGGTGACATACAACATTACATAGCAATTAACATCTTACTATTCAGTTCATTGGCTGTTTTCACCCAAAATCAAATCTTGAGGCACACACCGGACTCCTCCATCCTCCCGCATCACCCACCAAGTGCACCCAGGTCCTCGAGCAAAAGCAATCCCACGAATGGGTTTGCCTTTGCCTGAGGCACGAAGAACCCAGGCTGTTTTGCCCAGCATGTCTTTTACATGCACTGCAGGGACTCTGTCCCCTTCCAGGGTACGTAAGGGTTCTGACTGGGCAGGGCAGCTCGACTGGCAGATCCCCTCGTGTTGACTAACCACGTGGCTTTTGCTAAATGTGTATCCCAGTGTTTAAATGTTCCACCCCTCCCCCATTGCTCTCAGTGTAGTTTTTAACAGTCCATTATATCTTTCAATTTTCCCAGAGGCTGGTGCCTGACAGGGGATGTGATACACCCACTCAACGCCGTGCTCTTCAGCCCCGGTGTCTATGAGGTTGTTTCAGAAATGAGTCCCGTTGTCTGACTCAATTCTGTCTGGGGTGCCATGTCGCCACAGGACTTGTTTCTCAAGACCCAGGATAGTGTTCCGGGCAGTGGCGTGGGGGACAGGAGATGTTTCCAGCCAGTGCGTGGTTGCTTCTACCATTGTAAACACATGGTGCTTGCCTTGGTGGGTTTGTGGGAGTGTGATATAGTCAATTTGCCAGGCCTCCCCATATTTATATTTCAGCCATCGTCCCCCATACCACAGAGGCTTTACCCGCTTCGCTTGCTTGATTGCAGTGCATGTGTCACATTCGTGGATAACCTGTGCAATAGCGTCCATGGTCAAGTCCACCCCTCGATCACGAGCCCACCTGTATGTTGCATCTCTCCCTTGATGGCCTGAGGTGTCATGGGCCCACCGAGCTAGAAATAGTTCACCCTTATGTTGACAGTCCAGATCCACCTCAGCCACTTCAATCTTGGCAGCCTGATCTACCTACTGGTTGTTTCGATGTTCTTCAGTGGCCCAACTCTTGGGGACGTGAGCATCCACATGATGTACTTTCACAACCAGGATCTCTACCCGGGCAGCAATATCTTGCCACAATGCGGCAGCCCAGATGTGTTTGCCTCTGCACTGCCAGTTGCTCTTCTTCCACTGATGTAACCAGCCCCACAGAGCGTTTACCACCATCCAGGAGTCAGTAGAGAGACAGAGCACTGGCCACTTTTCCTGTTCAGCGATGTCTAAGGCCAGCTGGATGGCCTTTACCTCTGCAAACTTGCTTGATTACCTTCTCCTTCAGCAGTTTCTGCAACTTGTCATATAGGACTCCATACAGCAGCCTTCCATCTCCGGTGCTTTCCCACAAGGCGACAGGACCCATCAGTGAACAGGGCATACTGCTTTTCATCTTCTGGCAGTTTGTTATAGAGTGGGGCTTCTTCAGCACGTGTCACCTCCTCCTCTGGTGATAATCCAAAATCTTTGCCTTCTGGCCAGTCCATAATCACTTCCAAGATTCCTGGGCGACTGGGGTTTCCTACTCGAGCCCGCTGGGTAATCAGTGCAACCCATTTACTCCACGTAGCATCAGTTGCATGGCATGTAGAGGGGACGTTTCCTTTGAACATCCAGCCCAGCACTGGCAGTCGGGGTGCCAGAAGCAGCTGTGCCTCAGTACCAACCACTTCTGAAGCAGCTCGAACCCTTCATATGCTGCCAATATCTCTTTTTCAGTTGGAGTATAGTGGGCTTCGGACCCTCTGTATCCCCGACTCCAAAACCCTAGGGGTCGACCCCGGGTCTCCCCATGTGCTTTCTGCCAGAGGCTCCAGGTAGGGCCATTCTCCCCGGCTGCAGTGTAGAGCACATTTTTTTCATCTTGTCCTGCCCGGGCTGGCCCAAGAGCTACTGCATGAACTATCTCCTGTTTAATCTGTTCAAAGGCTTGTTGTTGCTCAGGGCCCCATTTGAAATCATTCTTCTGGGTCACTTTATAGAGAGGGCTTATGATCATACTGTAATTTGGATTATGCATTCTCCAAAAACCCACAATGCCCAAGAAAGCTTGTGTTTCCTTTTTGCTAGTTGGTGGAGACGTGGCTGCTATTTTGTTGATCACATCCATGGGGATCTGATAACGTCCATCTTGCCATTTTATTCCTAAGAACTGGATCTCTTGTGCGGGTCCCTTGACCTTACTTTGTTTTATTGCAAAACCAGCCTTCAGAAAGATTTGCACTATTTTCTTTCCTTTCTCAAAAACTTCTTCTGCTGTGTTGCCCCACACAATGATGTCATCAATGTATTGAAGGTGTTCGGGAGCTCCACCTTGTTCGAATGCATTATGGATCAGTCCATGGCAAATGGTAGGACTGTGTTTCCACCCATGGGGCAGTCAATTCCAGGTGTACTGGACACCCCTCCAAGTAAAACAAACTGTGGCCTGCACTCTGCTGCCAAAGAAATGGAGAAAAATGCATTAGCAATATCAATTGTGGCATACCACTTGGCTGGCTTTGACTCCAGTTCGTATTGAAGTTCTAGCATGTCCGGCACGGCAGCACTCAGTGGCGGAGTGACTTCGTTCAGGCCACGATAGTCTGCTGTTTGTTTCCACTCTTCTTGAGTGAGCTGATATCTTGCAGCTCACTCAAGGATAGAGATCAGGTAGTTTCCATTTCTTTTATGAGTTCTTCCTCTTCCTCCTCCTCTCCTCATGATGGCCCTGCTCTTCCATTGTCTCTTTCTAAACAAGTTGAATTTCTCTTCCAAGATTTCTTCTTGTGTATAGGGGCGACTGATACTGGCACGGTTGATCCTCTGATTCAGCTGCAGTGCTTCTCACTGGGGCTGGAGTAGCCACAGCATCTGTCACGGGGTTTTGAGTGGCCACAGTGCTTGCCGCTTTCCTTGTCTTTGTCTTTTTAGAATCAGAGGGCTTCTCTTCCCCTTGGGGGTACTGAATAGTGTTAAACAGGGCTCGATAGGCATGGGCCAGGCCCCAGTACATCGCAGTGGTTTGTATCTCTCTGGAATTGCCAGGGTGACAGCACACTTCCTCCAATTGTTCTACTAATTTTTCAGGATTCTGCACTTGTTCAGGAGTGAAGTCCCACAACACTGGGGGTGCCCACTGTCTTAGGCATTTGCCCATACTATCCCACATACCCTGCCACAAATAGCTATCGAGCCTTGGGGCAGATCTCTGGATGATATTCTTATATTGCATATTAACCGTGGACAGAACAGAAACAGTCTGCCAAAGCAATATCAACAGATGTATCTTAACTAGCCAAGGATGTTCAAGATACTGAAAAGTTGTTGTAATGAAGGAGGAGGGTTTATAGAAGATGGTAGCTAAGGTTCAGTTCAGTATTTCCTCCATAAAAAACCTCTCAGAGGAGGAGGTAAAATTGTTAATTGTATCCATGAGGTGGTACCCAATGTACAGTAACGGCTTCAATATAAACTTCAAATACCAAATAAAACTCAAGGCAATCACTGCAGAGCACAGCAGACCACAAAAACCAACACCAATCTTTAACAAACACGGCAAATACAAGATAAACTAATCAGTAGATCAGATAAACTAATACTGTGACCAGCAACTGTTATTATCTCAAACCCTTCATGCCCCACATTGGGTGTCAAAAAGCACAGTCGTGGTTTAGCCCCAGTCGGCATCTAAGCACCACACAGCCGCTCACTCACTCCCCCCACCCCTGTGGGATGGGGGAGAGAATCAGAAGAGCAAAAGCAAAAAAAACTTGTGGGTTGAGATAAGAACAGTTTAATAGTTAAAATAAAATGGTAATTATAATAATGATTATGACAATAATAATAAAATAATAATAACGATAATATAATAAAATACGTAATAAAAAGGAAAAGGGAAAAAAACCCACAAATGATACAACCGCTCACCACCCACTGACCGACGCTGCCCGTCCCCGAGCCGCAATTGCTGCCTCCCTTCCCCAGCCAGCCCCTCCCAGGTAACATACTGGGCATGACATTGCATGATATGGAATATCCCTTTGGACATTTTGAATACACTCTCTCAGCTGTGCCCCCTCCCCTCCGGCTTCTTGTGCACCTGGCGGAGCGTGGGAAGCTGGAAGGGTCCTTGACTAGTGTGAGCACTACCCAGCAACAACTAAAACATCCATGTGTTATCAACATTGTTGTCATACGGCGTCCAAAGCACAGCACTGTGCCAGCTGCAGTGAAGAAAACTAACTCTATCCCAGCTAAAACCATGACAAGCTGTCATTTAAAATACTAAAACTACAGTACCATTTCTGCTGGATTACTGCCTTTGAGACTTGGTTCATAAAAAGGCACCAGGGTGTTAGACATTTCCACAGGTGACAGGAGATTCAGAGGAATTTACTATCTTAGAAGAAAAATAACTTAAAAGGGGTTTGCTGCAGATGGTATTACCAAGCAAATGGAAATTATTTGATGTGTGTCTCCAAGAATTTTTAACAACGTTGGTAGCTTTTTTCATCTGCGTATGTTCTCTAATTCATATTTCACTTTCACTGTGGGGATTCCAGAAGCAAAATATTGATTACTTTGTGCAGCGTTTATGCTGTGATAATTGAATCCAATCTTCTTAATGATCATTGTTTCATAATCATTATTCATTTACATTTTCCATTAATTAATTTTTGTCAAATTCTTTCTTTATTAAGTAGTAATGTAGCTGCAGTACGGATTAACTGTCTGGTGTATGTAATGAGACACACTCAGATTAAAGGAGGAATGCAGTCTGGAAAAGAAACAGACAAAGAGATTGGACAGAAAAACATCCATGGAGAGAGCGCTTGGGTTAGGCAACAGTGTTTTAGGGAGACAGCAACAGAAGAGGGGTTTGGAGGAGGGGAACTCAGCAACATTGATATCAAGGATAAAAAAGAGAAAACCTCTCTTGGAGCATTAGATGTTGGCAACTGTCACAGTAAATCGGTGGGCAAGCTCTATACACGGACTGCTGAAACATTGTTATTATTAATCCTGATTGCATCAAAATTCAATAATCTATCAGCAACACAACTGTATTTACCTGATGGAAACACATCCATTAATTAAGACAATTTCAGCCCTTATGGATTTAAGCCCCAGCGTAATTTAACATTAAAATTTGCTCATCTGGCAAAATTTAGTGCTTACGAGTTTGTCTATGTGCTAGTTTCCAAACAGCTGTCTATTCAATGTTTATATTGTTTTATTTCATTAAAGGGATTACTGGAAGCAATTCAGTCTCCTCATCATCAACTTCCTCTTAAAAATGACAACAGCACAAAGTGAGAACGGTTAAGATCTATGAAAACTATCACTCGCGCACACAGCTATCATGTTACATGCTCTGAAATAGCACAGGTTAATAAAATGCATTTAGTGTCTGTTCCCACCCATTACATGGATTGAAAAAGTCCTGCCCTTTTCACAGTGATAATCCTGAGGTCTCTGAACCACCCTAGGAATTACTTGTCTCGTAATAGCATTCGCAGATAAGAAGTTCAGGACACTGTCAGAAACAATGAAACAAGAAGAAGAAGAAGGAAAAAAACAAGCATTACCTGATAGTTTTGATCATGCTGAGCCCCATTTCAACACAGCAGTGTGCATGGTCCTGGCGAGGTTCTGGGAGCCCTGACACGCAGTAGTAACAGTCCCCCAGGATCTTTATTCTGAGACAATGATGTTCCTATATGCAAATGTATCAAAGAGAAAGCAAAGATCTGCAGTTATGTTTTCATAATTGTAGATGAATGTGAAAGTGGTTGAAAAAAGTACTGAAAAAAATATTTTAGAAACTTGTTGATGGGTGTTTCTTTCTTGTGATTAGTACAATCTTGTTTTATTTCACTATAGAAATAAAGTACCTTTTTCAGTAAAGTACCATTTTCAGTAAAGAAGGATATAGTGATTTCTGTGTTATGCTAGACAGAGATGGTCTTGCTGACGGTGAGAAATATTTCATCAGAGTTAGGCTGGAAGCTAGGCCAAGGATTCAGAAATGCCTGCTAAGATAATGAATAACCCATTTTAGACTATATTTCTCCAGGGCATCCTTTCTGCCCCTTTTATGTACTGGAAATAAATGCAAAAAACTCTTTCCTCCCAGTGATAATCCCTTCCCACCTAAAGTTTTCACTGTCACACTGAAGGATTCCCAACATCTGTAGGAGCTGATCAAGTGTCTGCAAGCCAAGGATGTCAAAGGTGTCTTGCAATAGTCTTGTACTGTGGAAAAAATGACATTTCTTTGGCAACCAGCTAGAGACATTCTTTATCCTAGGAGCAAATACTGAATTTCATTACTTAAATACATATTAACAGTGTCTTTATAGACTGGGATGACAAACTACTGAGTGATTGGATCATTACTGGAGAGTGGAATAATGATTTGTAAAACTGGTTCGTTAGATGATAAAATTTGGCCTGTGGTATTTATTTCCTTTCTTCTCTTCTCTTTCTCTCTGGCAAGCTGTGGTGGAGGCTGCACTAATCAAAGAAGTGGGGATACATTAAATCCACTGGGAAAGAGAGAACTTAAAGTAGAACATAGGAGCAAATGTGAATTTTGACTGTGCCTCAGGAATTGAGTACTGGCCCAAATGAATGGGACTCCAGGCTATTTTTCAAGATTTTCCTAGGAAGTATGAAGCTCTGTAGTTAACCTCAGACAAGTCTTCACAAATCCTAGAGTGGCAAAGGGAACCTACACACTTCTACCCAAAGCTTTTGCAGAAGTCAGATGAAGCTTTAAGCATGCCAGCAAGGGTAAAATCTGCACTGGGCACAGGGCCAAAGTAAGCTGATTCACCCTGAAATCTCCCTAAACCACCCGTAGGAGCTAAGTGTGTTTGAAGCTTTGGCTAAGTCTCCAGCTAATACCATTGCTGGGTCTCAGAGTGCAATGTCTAGCTGCCCAGTTTCACAAGGAAATTCAAGACTAAAGTCAGGCTTATAAAATGTCAATGTTCATATGTAGCTCTCCTCTTTCCTTGCCTGCTTCTCTTCAACCCTTCTGCAGACACATACAAGCAAACATCAGTATTTTTCATATGATTGCAACTGAAATCGTACATCCTATAATCCACCAAGTATTCATTGTTTAATGTGTTTCTTCCTCAAGGGAAAGAATGAGAGATTTGGTTTCACCACACTTTCCAGCTATTTTTTTTTCTATAGAGTGAAACTAGGAAAAAATAAAGTTAATCAACAAGTAGTGAGGACTCAATGGCATAAATCAGTGCATGTTAAACTGTTAGTGGGCTTCCTTAAATTTCTCTCTGTGTTCCTGGGTTAGACAAAATGTAAAGACATAAAGATATAATACAGATTCTAAAAGTCTTTGGCTTTTCTAATAGTGTCATTCAATCGATTCATATTTTAATTGCCATTTGCTTTTACATCTACAAAGTAAAAGGAGCATTTATAATGCCATATTGGTTTGACTGAGGTGTAGTAAAGCAAAAGGCAGCACTTTAAGTCCCTTCAGATCCCCTGCAAATATGTTACAACTGATAATCTCATAATATAATATTGGGGAAAAAAAAGGAAAACCAGTCAGTTCCAAGAAAGGGAAAGGGAAAGGGAGACAAGTCTCAAGTAGTATCATATTTTAGTATTATAATTACATTTTTAGATGCAGCATTTATCATGCAGTCTTGCACCTGTACTACCTGCCTGTCTGACAATGTGGGAATCCCCTATTAAGTAAGCATCTAATTCAGAGCAGTTAGAGAACATAGTCTGCAACAAAGAAAAACCTCAGCTGTTGGGTTTCTAATGCCTCATTTAAACTGCTGAACTGCTGATTCCATTAAAGACAGATGAGACCTCTGGCACCTGGCTGAATGTCTCTTCATTTGCTAAAAATCAGAACAAGGCAGACCACTTCAAAAATATGTGATTTTTATAAGAATAAGAAAGAAGAATCTTAATGCATAAAAAGGCCAGCTAATGAGAGTTTCATGTATGCAAATGTGAGTACCTCTGTGTGACACAGGAAATCCATTCAGCTGCACTTGAACGTATGCTTTTTCTTGTCATGATATGTCATCTCTACATTCATTTGCCAAAGCTCAGGAAGTCATCTATGGAGTGAGATGTCCAAACAGAGATGGCTATATATAGGTGTCCATATGTCAGCCAGTTGTCAAGGCTGCCATTGCAGTTAAATGAGAGCCAGGCAACGCAGTCAGTGAAGCCTAGGTACTGATTCAGCTCACAGATCAAGCATTTGGCTGGCCTTCAGTTCAGTGGTCTACACATAAGCTTATGGTGCATCATTAAGACCCTGGGGTAGGTGAGGCGCTCACACAAGACTAACAGACATGACATAAGGCATATGTCCCTCTGAGGCAGTGCACGGGCCAGGCAGGGTGTTTCTATTGGCACAAGAAGCCACAAGGAGCACTTAAATGACTCCTCGTCTTCCTTATTTTTCTTGTTAGTCAAATCATTATGACTGCTAAACATGAACCATGTTACAGTCTGACTATGTTGTCCTCACCTTTTTTATTCTTCCCTTATTATTCCCATCATACCTGTTTCAAAAGTAAACTATGATTTTTTTTTATCACTGGAAATGTTTCAGCTGGAAGAAAATAATTCAACAGCTGCCAGGAAGGACAGAGGGGTAATGGTATCTGCCTTTGGCAGAGGAGGAATGCATGGTCTCCTGAGATTCCCTCTGATAAGTCTCTAGTTTAATCACATCTATAGTTTAGTCTAGATGCTTTGTCAGGCTGGTTGTATTAGTACATTGTTAGATTAATGGCTAATGGGGTAGCCATGTTGTAGCTGTAAGTAGGAGATTGAGTTTTGTAAGGACCTACCTACTTTTCAGTAGCATAAAATGATAATAATAGCTTTCAAGATTTTCCTCACACTCTAGAGCTGAAGCTCACTTCCTAAAACCATCTCACTGCAATGGTATCTAAGACTTGCAAGCTGATATTAAATGAAAATGAATTAAAATATTAACATGTATGAAGAAACTGTAAAATGAGTAAATTATTGCAATAAGAGAAAATGGCCATACAGGAACTTTGATGCAGCAGATATTACACTACAATATTAAACCCTTACACAGTTGTGAGGCTGTTATGATCTTCTCTTTATTTTATTTTATTCCTCTTCCCTTTCAATAAGCAATTCCAGAAGTTGTCCTTGGGCATGTAAATGATGCTGATATTACATAGACATTCACTTCAGTATCCATCAGCCTCACACCTGTCCCCATACTCACTCATTAATGTCATTTACGGACGATATCAATTAATTTCTCAGCATGTCACAAATAGGGGTTTCTTTCACTGTATTTCACTTGCTACAAGTGAAATATTAAGGGACCTGATTCTGCCAGGACCATTTGAAATTAGTAGAAGCTTTGCCTGGGGATATTGAGCAGACTCAAACACTCAATTACAAATAAAAATAATTCTAGATGAATTCAGTAGCAATTGCTAAGAAATCTTTTTCCAAACCACCTTAATACAAAACAAAAGAAAATATGCAGATTTTTCATAAATAATTACCTCCTACATGTGAATAATTTAGGTTTAAACTTATTAAATACATCTTTAGTGACTGGAAGGGAAGCAAAGCAAATTGGCATGAAGTGGAGCTGAAGAAAACAGTTGCTCAAATATCAAGTTACTGAAAGACACAGTCAGAAACTTCATTAATATTTCTTGTTTCCTTGGGCTAATTTTCTGATGAGGGGAAAAAAGTAATTGTGTTTTATAAGTTATGCCACTTTTTCAATTCTGCCCATAGTGAATTAATCACTTCATCTGCTTTTGAAGGGAATCCCATAGGCTAGTGAACAGCCCACAAAAGAGCCCACCTTCACAGTCATTGTAATTTCAAGCTAAAAATTTAGAACATTATGGTGAAAATTACTAAGGGTGAATGGCAGAACAAAGAGATCATCCACATAAATCTTTTAAAAGAGGAACAGAGTGGGAGGAGACACGGACTTGGCCTTTGTGTACAATAGCTCAGTTCTAAAACATTTGCCAAAGGCATAGGGAACCTAGATGACAGGCCTTTCTCAGCACGAATGGGGTCTAGGCCAAAGTTCTTAATCAGCAGGTTGTTTTGGGGTGGGCTGGACAGAGAGGTCCATCCAAGTTCCTCCTGTTGCAGCTCTGTTACTTTGGACAACAGAGCTGGGACCTTGACAGAGCCAGACAGAGGGAAGTTCTGGAGTCTGGTGATGCAGGCAGAAAGGGAGACCAGGTTTGGGACATGGCTGAAAGGACTGTTTCTATGTTTTATACGCATAAAGGGAAAAATGTGGCAGTCTTTCATCCTCTTTCTGGACCAGGAATACTTAAATATAGCTTTATATTAATTTTTTTTACATAGTTTAACAGATCATGTAAGGTATGATTTCTTTTTTTTTTTTTTAGAATAACCTACAGTGGGGTGGTTAGGACTCCTCCAGGCTGCAGAAAATATGGGTTTGTGGTCTCTAATGCTGCAGAAGGAACCGAGGCATGTTCCTGCATGAGTTTTCTAAAATCAACACTTCTGTTCCTTGCTATACTGTGGAAGAAAAACAGCTGTGGCTGTTGTGTCTGGTGAGCAGCCATCCTTGCCAGCTAGCATTAATGAGTAGATTATGCTATAAGAGTTTTCAGGTACAGAAATCCCTGTTAGAAAGACTCAAGGTGTGTTTCTTTCCTGCCAAGGCAGGAGCAATTCTGCATGGAAATTCTGCCACTTAAGAATTTCTAGGACTGCAGATACATAAAGGGTGAGGTGGACATTTCTCAAGAATATACTTGTGAATACTAAATTTCATTCGAATTCCAATTTAGTCCACAAAGTGTTTGGTTGGGTTGGGGTTCTTTTTTTTGTCTGTCTGTTTGTTTTTCTTTTTTAGGTTTGGATTCACATAACTCTTAGTTCCTAAATCACCAAGAAATTTTAAAACTGAAATTTTATTTAATCTGTCATTTTCATCTGACTTTTTTAATAAAATGCCCATAGGCTGTCACGTTCAAAGGTGTTTTGTGGGCTGATGTTTTATTTGACTGTTCAGGTCTTTTGATGATTTACTGTGCCTTTTAGCATCTAAAATACTATAACTTTGGTAAGAACATTGTTTAATAGTGTTCTTTATTCTCTAGTATTAGACAATTTATTATTGACACTGGTGCGAAGGGAAAACATCTTAGAGTTAAGCACTGCAAAAAGAGCATTTAATCCCTCCCATTACTAGAAGTTCATATAAAGTTCATATAATTAAGTATCATATATACACTCATAATCCAGCTAACTCTGCTTCTTAATACAGTGCCCCAAACATATACTCAAGAAGAAATTCACACCTTTATTTACTGGCATATATGTTTAAACAGACAGGGTTTTTTTAGGGAGTCTCTAGAGTCCTGCTGGTTATGTGCTTGAAAATCATTTCACAAAAGAATAAAATGGCGACAGCTCAGAGGTTAAACGTGGCCGGGAAGAGTAAAGCACTGCAACAGGTGTGTCTTTATTGAGGAGACAAAGGAACCTTTATTGCCCTCCACTCTTCCCTCTTTGATATTAGCTGGTGCGGGTATTGTACTAGGGTTATACCATGATGCATTCTTGTGGAACTTGATAGTTAGGCTGGTTTCCACTCTTGGCAATGCTAGTCACAAGTAAGACTGGTAATTCATTGTGAGAGGAATTTTTGGCAGGTTGTCTGCAATCCCCCAAGAGAGAATTTAACCAAGGTTACAGAAAAAGACCATCTTCTCAGAAAAAAAAATAATCATCATTCTTTAAAAAGCCAAAATAACCTGTGATTCACACTACATAAATAACTTTCCTGCTAGCACCAGACTAGTGACATAAAGAGAAAAAAGGTTCATATTAAAGTGTGAATTTTCCATTCAACATCTACAGTTCCTCTGAGTAAGAAGCACTGTTATTCTGGTTTATCATATGAGAGCTGATGAGACTGTAAAGTGATGAATTGCCTTATGGGCCAGTTATTTTATTCTTTTATGAAACCCATGCATTTTAATTCTTCAGGGGAAGGTTTGTTTCAGCATCAATGCCTCATATTAAGGATGGGTCCAAACTCAGATCTAAGACTCTATGTGTGTTCGTCTTTTTGTGTGTGTCTAAACTAGAATGCTGTGGCTTGATTTAATCTTTAGGTCTCTGTGATGTTGGACTACATCTCGGCTGCTGTTGCAACAAAGCTTACAGATGTCTGCTCATCTATTTAGGGTTTTACTCTTTCAGCTTTGTCATATGTGAAACTGAATCTACACACAGTGTAGGCACATTTAGAAATATAACAAACAATTTAAATCATAGTATCGGCTGACATCTAGCACTGCACAGAAGGCAGAGGAAAAACAAACATAAAAAATAACTATTATTTCATCAATGCAGGACCTTTTTTAGGCTTAATTATCTTACCAAGTGTCATCTTATTTCCCTTCTTTCCTCAAAATTTCTGCCTAAGGAAAATATTAATATTAATTAAGTTTCTGTTTAGGCCTTTCAGTAGATATAAACATAGGGAAATACTTTCATGAGTTCTCTTTTATGCCAACTTATTTTTCTTCCTTTCGAACTGTCACTTTTCTCTTAATAACTATAAATCTTCCACAAATATAGACTGATTAGAAAGGAGAAGTAGCTGTACATAACAAAATATTACATTACTTTCTTACAAGAAGTATTGAACTGAGTCCTAATTTTTATTCAGAGTTCTGTGGTAATGACACAGGTATTACGGAATTTGTTGTTATCAGTTATATGCATCAGCATATGCCATAATACTTGATGTAACCGACTGAAGGTTAAAAATATCTCAGACTTCTCACTGCTTCTGCATTGCACAAGAAACAGGAAAGCTGAATAAGAGAAACAAAAAACTAAGCTAAATTAAGTTCTTCAGTAAGCTGTGAAATAATGGCTTTAATATAATATGGTTTATATAAGACGATAGTGCAGATCAAACAATCTTTCATATGGGATTATAAAATACTACTTTTATTTAGAAGTAAATAAGTATTTATAAGGATTTTCCTTAAAAGCTAAAGAAACTGCCTCAAGCTTTCTGCAATTGACCTCTTTGCTTTGATAATTCTTAGCACAACCCAAGAATTTGAGTGTCTATTTTAAAAAGTTATGATAACTTCAGTTAAGCCAGATAAGAACCAGTTAAGTGATAGTTCTGAATTCTAGATGTGAATGTGTAATCCTCATTAGCAGAAGATCCTTCTAGGGAGGTTTGAAAGGACGACTTTCCAAAACGTTTGTCGAAGATTTGCAGGCAAGAATGTAACCATTGCTAATAGCATTTGGAGAAGGAGTAAGACTGGTAGAATGATCAATTACCATACAGGCATGTTGGTCATAACAAGACAGCAAGACCATAAAAATCCAAAATAATATGTTTCAGTACAAAGGTGTCATCACTGTATGGTCAGAAATGTGTGAACTTTGGACAGTGACCAAGAAAAGAGAGAATAGGAGGAATGGTGATGATCTCCCTCCACCACACTAGTGGAGGTTAGTCCAGGAACATTGCTTCCAGTGCTGGTACCTGTACCCTAAAGGAGATTCTGTAAAATTAGAGGTGGTCCAGAAAACTAGTCCCAAGAATAAATCTTACACAAATAAAGGCTCTCAATGAGCTTAGTCTGTTTCTTTTATCAAAAGGAAGTCACTCTAGGCCCCCTTTATAGTAAATAGAGAGCACGGTCACTGACATTCAGAATATAATTCCTCTTTTCACATAGTAAGTGCCTACATTTGGTTGGATAAATTATGAGCTAAACTCCATTAAATGTACTTCATTGCCTACACTAGCATCCTTATTAGCCAGCTGAAATGTTGACACCTGAAGGTAGTCACATGGAATGAAACTTTGACCAGAGAGACATGAAAAAGAAGAAAAGAGAATGCAAGCCTAGCAAAATTGAGCATGTGTTCTGCTTGTATTTCTGTGCTTTACTTTTTTTTCAAATCAGTACTAATTAAGTAGCAACTAATTTGCCTAATGGAATAAATTCCTCTACTGTGTTTAATCAAGGTCATTGTTGAGTTAGATAGAATCCAGCCTAAAGGTTGTAAAACCTGCTAGTTGTAAAACCATTGCAATGACTGTGGTGGTTGATTATATGACCTTTAAATGAATAGGTCTTTTAACCTTCCTCAGTTCTTAGAAGAAAAGTCAAAATAAAGATACAGTCTTAAAAAAAATTCATTTTCCAGCAAGGACCAGAACTATAAAAATTCCTTAGAAACAGTGGTATGGGATCTGCTTTCATACCATTCTTGGCCTAGCACTACAGCAGCACAAAGTTCTGATGACTATCTGAGCTTTCACTTGCTATCAAAACTAATCACATTTGATAAAACTTGTCAGTGTCTTCCAACCTCAATGGCTGTATAAAATCCCAATGGGGAAAATCTGGATGAATGTTGTTCAAAGTGATCAGAAGGTATTTCCCAAAACTCTCACCAAGTTGGCTTTACATCCTTTTGCAAATAAACTGTATTTAACTCACATGTGCTAGCCGATCAAATCTGGCAAAGAGTTCATTCAGCATTCGGACCAGCTCCTGGGCTGACAGAGTTGTGGAGAGGTTGGTGAATCCTTTAACATCTGCAAAAAGAATGCTAAAAAAAGAAGAAATATTAATATTTCAGTCTATTTCATTTGAAAACTGAATGTTCTAAGTTACCTTCTAGTAATTTACTAGTGAAGGGTCATTTTAAAGTCATGCTGCCTTTGCCCTGGACCTATGGAGATTCTGGAGTACTGAATATAAACACTGAAGGAACTAAAGAAATAATATCAAGTGTGAGAAAGGGTTTTGCCAGAAATGTGTGTTATGCAATTTTGAATTTTCAAATCATTGAGGAAGATATAGTTAAGCCTTAATAAGCACAGCTGTCCCCATTTATCAGTGAGAAGAGTGAGGCATAGTGCACCCATAATAGAGAGGGCTGTATAAGGAGGCAGACTTGGCACCCAGCTGTCTGTTAGTATCTGTCAGGCTTCTTTGAGGGTGGGTTTATATATAGGTGTTTTTTACAGTGGTGTCCTGGTTTCATCTGGGATAGAGTTAATTGTCTTTCTAGAAGCTGGTACAGTGCTGTGTTTTGGATGAGAATAATGTTGATAACACATGGACGTTTTAGTTGTTGCTGGGTAGTGCTCACACTAGGCAAGGACATTTCCAGCCTCCCATGCTCTGCTGGGTGCACAAGAAGCCGGGAGGGGAGGGGGCACAGCCAAGACAGCTGATCCAAACTGGCCAAAGGGATATTTCATATCATGCAATGTCATGCCCAGTATGTTACTGGGAGGAGCTGGCTGGGATGGGTAGCAATCGCGGCTTGAGGACTGGTGGCATCAGTTGGTGGGTGGTGAGTGGTTGCGTCATCTGGGGTTTTTTTCCCCCTGGGTTTTGCCTCTTTCTCATTATTTTCCCTTTCATTACATCATCATCATTATTATTAGAGTTTAATTATTAAACTCTTCTTATCTGCACCTGTGAGTTTCCTTACTTTTGCCTTTCTGATTCTCTCCTCCATCCCACAGAGGTGGGGGGGAGTGAGCAAACAGCAGTGTGGTGCTTAGTTTCTGGCTAGGGTTAAACCATAATAAGTGGTTTTGACTTCAGTGATTTCAATTTTTAGTGTGATTTTCAGGCTTTACAGTCTATGTGCCATACAAGTCTCAAATTCTAAGATAACAGACAGATTCATAACAGACTCTTATGGACTTGACAGATGTACCTGAGTTAGAAGTATAATACCCTCTATTTAAAAAGTAGTAATGTTCAAAAAGACACATATCATGCTGGCATAGCCTGGAAATAACCCAAATGAGACTTGTTAGCACTTCAAAGTCAATTAATAACTTGTGTTACAATCTGAATATCTGAAGATCTTTCATTTGTTGAACAAGATCACAATTTGACAGTGTCTGAAAATCACAAATGTAACCAATAATAAATACACTAATGGACAGGTTGACAATAAAATATGACTAATGAGAATTCAACTAATCTTCAAATGTATGGGCTGATAAGGTTTTGGGTGAGGATTAAGTAAACAGCTCACAAACGATATAAGATTTTTACCAGTGAGAAAAAAAAAATAAGATGTGAAGTACTGAACTACTCTAAGAGGAATGAATAGTAATAACAGCCTAAATTGATAAAAGTAAGGTTTTCAAACAACTAATTTCTACAGTTTTCATTATCAAAACAATAAAGATCTCTAACTGGATATTAATTTTAGGGATTCACATAGCATTGGTTCAGGTAGTGTTCAGTGCTCAACTTTTAGGAAAAAAGGTGAAACTCAGTTTTGAAAAGATCTAGTCCCTGGCTGCATGCATAGGAACCAACCAGTATCTGTACTCTAAAACACACAGAATCTTCAGTTCAAATCTCCTTCAAGCATAAATTATGTTTCAACCTTTCACCCTGATGACATTCAAACAGAAGGGTCATCTTGTCCCTATTTTGATTTTTCTATAACACTTACTCCAAGAATGAAAAAGGATAATGGAAGACATTTTAATTTAGTTTAATTCAAACCTTTTCTAAGGGTCCTTGATACTTTCCACCAGATTTAATAAAATAGTATGTCTGAGCTACTGCAAGACCACAGAAGAATCAGATAATCAATTTACTCTTTTGAAGAAGTTCAAATTATGTGTATTGAACTGATCCAGACAAAGTTATATTTAGGTTTCATCAAAAGGCGAAGTACATATTTTCCTGGCAAACCATCTCCCATCATATCCAAGGATGCTTATTTTTCACTTCCTTCAGTGACGGCCACTCAGTCATTTGCCCTTGTGGTTTGCAACAAACTTAGGAAAATATTATTGGCTTAGCTAAATACTCTGATGGTTGGGAACCACAATAAAATCAGAGATTGCATAACATCATGGAGCAGATGATGATCATTCTGGCATAAACTTGCAATTAGGACTTATTACCTTGCGTAGCAGTTCATAGGGTAGCTATCATCTTCCAGCTAACTAATTTCAGGAGAAACAAAATTTAGAGAGGAGAATAAAAAAAAGGAAACGGAATTAGGAAAATTATAATAAGAATAATTGAATGAAAATGGCAACTAAACGGAAAAGCCACATGATATGGCCACATCTTTGAGAGCATCCTACAAGTCGCCATATATTTTCTGTGTGTGGTGTTAACCAGAAGGTTGTGGCAGAATATGTGTCCACGTGCAGGCAGTGTTCCCCTTTCTGTGCAAACCTGACCACTTAATTAAAGTGAAAAAATACACAAAAGGTCTAGACCCAGTGTTCAATTCAAATGGGTCTTGCCATGGCAAAGGCATCCAGCCAACCTGATAAGTAAAAGAGGACACCAAAGTGCTTATCTGCTCAGGGATCAAAGAAGGGTACACTAATTTTCTTATTTTTGAATGAATAAAGCAAAAGAAGGGAAACACTCAAACAAGAGACACTTAGCAGCATCTGAGACCTTAAACATTAAAGAAAGGCTCCTCCACCCACCTGACATTCTCATAACGATGGATGTAGATCTTATGAAACTGGTGTTGCAAATGTTCATCTTCTACATTCGTCATATCGTTTATCATTTCCAGGACTACAAACCGTGGTAAGACAGAGAGCACCAGCCTTTCCTAAAACAAAGAGGAAACCAAAGTGTCAGCATCAGTCTGAATGAGTACTTCACGGGAATCTGATTGAGCTCTGCCCTATTTAAAGAGCTGGGTAACTGGCAATTTAAGATGTGACCCTCCCCTCTAGCTCAGATAAACTGTGATAATTCACAGTTCAATTCTGAGTCCAGAATATGGACCCTTCTCTCCTTCCCTTCCTAGACATTCTTCCCTCTAATATGTTAAGCTTACTTATTGATTATTTCAAGATTCATCCTGCTTATTACCTCCATTATGAGCTTCTCACTGAACATCACTTACAAACATATCAAGCACTGCATTCAGGCAGTAGTAGCTTGATTAACAGATATAGGCCAGAGAAATTTTAAAGTCTTCAGCAGCAATGAGGATCAGATTTTTATTGTTGCTTGTTTATCAGAACTTACAAACCGAGTGTTTAGCATTCATAACCTGTATAATTAACAATAAAGCTGGAGAATAAATGAAGTGAAAAATACGCAGAGGAACAAGACTCCACTTGGTGAAAAGGACAGCATTTAGACAAAGCTTAGTTGTACTGTCAGAGATTAAAGACAGGGTTAATATAAAATAATGCATGCCTAAGATGTTTTATGGGAAAGATTTAGCCATAGACTAGTTTGTATGTTTATAGGGTTATAACAGATAACAAGAACTAAGTTATAAAGTGCCTTGGGAATCTCAGAGTCTTCTCAACAGTCTGTGACATGGAAGTACTTACACCATTTTGACAAATGGGACTGGATTTCAAAGTTCCTTGAAAACTCTATATGTAATCTGAGAAGTAAGTGTTTATATGTGTCAGTGAAGCAGGTTTCCAGGGCTTGTTGGCTTGTGGCCCACTTCACCTCTTTTTTGAAGATGCCCCCAGGACAGATTGTGGGCTGAGCTGTTCTGCTGACCCAGAGCTGACCATTCTTTTTCCCAAAGGCCTTGTACAACCTCCCTGTCCCATAATGGATTCATGACTGTTCATGTCATACAGTAAAGACTGTACAACAGCAGCCACTGAAACAGTTCATGGAAAATATAGCCTTCTCCCACACCTAAAGGCATGTGGGAGTTGGGAAAATGGGTTGTTCTGCAGATGACAGCCTGCTCCTGGCCATCTTTTAGGTCCTAAGGGAGCAGATAGACTTTCACTCATTCATTGTATGGACATTCATGGTGGAGTGCCTGTCAAGAAAGAAAAAACTAATTTATTGGGATGTTTGGATAGGGTGATGTTTGCATACAGTCTCAAATCTCCCAAAACAGAGAGTTGGTTACTGGTGGTGGGAGTCTCCATTGCAAGGGTCCTCATGGCAGTGGCTTCAGCTAGGTCAGCAGAGACTCCTCACATGACTCTTCTGCTCAGTTCTTATAACCTGGCTGGCCCATGATCCTGTGACAACCCCAGTCCAACATAATTCATCACTATTGGTATATTTTAACAACATACTAAACATTTCTTAAATATCTAAACTACCTACAAAAGACTAATTCCATAGACCATTTCTGCAGGGACAGTTTCTACTGTGTGTTTACAACTGTCTTATCTATGCACAATTTAATCATAGCAGCAGGAATCACCTAGAAAAGGTCCTGGTTGGGACACTCCACTCAGGATATTAATTAATACACTTAAACATATAAATGGGACTAGGCAAAGCAGGAGTTGCATCTGGGAAATTCTAGAACTGCCCAAAATTCCCAGCTTCTGTAAGAGTCTCTTAATGTGTGTGAATTGTGAAGTTAATCTCCAGCTTTCAGGGTGGTTTCAAGTTAGTCCATTGTGTCCAACCAGTCTGTTGTCTCATCTATGCTGCTGGATCACACAGAGAACTGGCGATGTAAGTCTACTGTGTGAGCGCACACGTCTCTGGTGCTAGACCACAATTACGAAAATCAATTCTTTAGTTATACTGGTAATTCGAGTCACTTAGCTCTTTCCACACACATAGATGTGTTACACGGTTCTTCTGAGAAGGGCTGACTCTTCTGCTCATGTGAAGTAGGTCCAGTCATGTGCTCTGCTACTGGAGGAAGGGGCATGGGCTCCCTGAGCTATCATTTGCAGACTGTGCATCTGGGACTCAGGGCTACCATGTCTCTTGACACTCAGGAAGAGTAAATATTTGAGACAAGCTGGAATAACATATAATTATATAGATGCACGAGTTTATTAACAATGTATATTATTAATGTATATTAGTAGAGTATCGGTGTATATTAGTTTATTATTAGTGTGTATATATAGTAGATCGGGTCATATTAGCACACATATCTGTACAGTATTAGTGTGTAAGTATATATATACACATATACACAAAAGTGCTCTTTTCCAGCCTTTGTCATAATATGAATAACCGCATCTCAGTAGGGCCAGGCAAGCCTTCGAAAGATTATTGAATTCTTTCATAAAAGCCCTAGATCATCCCCTGAGAGATTTTACAATGTCCCTGTTTCAGTGGCTCATCAGTTTGACAGCTCTGGCAGATTTTGCATGCATCCCACCCAAATCTGTTTCTCTGCAAATTAAGCTTTCTTTTTATCTTTTCAAAGTGGGTATGGAAAATCATTGATTGCCTTCTTCTCTGTAATGATCTTTCTGTACTGAAATACTGTTTTTGTGTCCTCTTGCCCTCAGTCTTTCTTTTCTAGATTAACCAGATTTGTCCAGTATTGGAATATATCACTCCAAATCACTCTGAGGCAAAGCTAGCCGTTTTTCACTGAACTGGCTCTAAATTATTAACCATTTTTTTCTTTACAAAAGAGTAAAAGAGTGAAATCTTATTGAACTAAAGAAAAGAATGTCATTTCTGTAAACTACTTATCACCAAATTTCAGATGACATTTTGGGGAATAGGATAGATCTAGGGATAGCCAGATGTGAACTTCCAATTCAGGCATATGCGGAGAGTGTGAAGAGGTGGAAGACACCAATGAAGAAAGTCCTCTCAAGCAATGCCCACAGAGGAAATGCAGCACAGTGTGAATATCTTCCCATATTTTCAAAGAAGTTTAGTACTACTGCTGTGGAGAAAGCCCTTATGTAGTACCAAGCCATATGGGGGGTGGAGATGGTTTCCAGAGCTACTCTTCCCTTTCATACCTAGCAAAGGCAGCTATTTCTGTAAACCCTTTCTCCATCTCTGTCCACCACACCCATCACACTTTAAGAAAGACCATTTGCAAGTTTGGAAATTGAGATCAATGTTGAACCCAGACATGAAGTGGGAGCCAAAAGATATAAAGAAATTAGTGTCAGAAAAGAAAATGTCCAAAGGTTTCAAAATCTCTTTACTGAAAATAAGAATATGGAATAAAATAAGTAATACAAAATAATGCCATATAAATATTTGATGAGAAAAAGCATGAGTCCTGGAAATAGCCTTATAAGTTTTAAGATGTTCAGAAATTCTAGTAGATTGCAGCTCTTTAGGGCTAAGTCTTACTCAAGCTTTTAAACTGTAGGGAAACAAGCACTTCATTACCACTCTTGTAAAGAAATTCTTAACTGAGAAGGAGCTGCAAAGTAGGACATAAGCTGAATTCCAGAGGTGCAGGACAGATGATACCGTCTTATAAAATCTAATTACTAGTATGGAGCTGAGTTATCACACATATGGTAAATAGACTTGTTTTGTTTATGACCATTTCTAGGCAGGCTCGATCTAAATCTTAACATTAATTTCTGATATTTATTTTTTGTTCAGCTAAGCCAGCCTGGTCTTGCTTTGTATCCTGTTCTATCTAGTCAGGTGAAAAATCCATTCTTGCCATCACTTCTTGGCAATGGCCATTTCCTGTGATTCCGGTTGCCTTAAGCTGGGCTGAAGACCCTAACTTATACAGCATTTGCATTTTCTATGCAGATTTCTTACTTATTCCTTGCATTAGGATCAGTCTTTTCTTCTCTTTGTACCTCACCTCTCAGACCTCAGAAGATTTGTTGTCATCTAAAGATCTATTTTGGTCACACTGAGGAGATATATGAGAAGAAAAGGTAATTTTAGGTTGGTTTAGAAGAATATGGTTAATTCTTGAACCAGCTGTAAGGATAGGCCCATCCCTACTGAGTACCACAGAGGCAACACACAACACTCCCGTTATTAGGAGGTTATAGCATAAACTAATATTATCCAAGCTATGGGGTATGTCCCTTCTTGATGGGAAAAGTTGTTCAGAAAGAACAAGACAGGGCAAAGAGCGATGATAGGTGGAATGAGAGAGAAAAGCAAAACAATCACGAAAATGCTGGGTTTGATGCCAGCAGGATTAGGTGCTGTAGATGAAATATAGCCACAGAGGAAACATCTGAAGAAATGAGGAACTCCTCCTCAGCATTCATAGGAGGCAATATAATTTCTAACTTACAACTTTTACAGTAAAGATCATGAAGAATTTCTACTCTGAGCAGTTTTAGTCAGTAGGGACAATCCTTAGCTACAATGAAAACTGATTGTGGATAAACACCTTCATTTGTCTAGGTGGCAGCCCCAGCTGAGATGAACTGTACGTTTACTTAAGAAGGCAAAACACATGCTGCTAATAGGTTCTGCTGGAGTGGAGGTGTGTAACACTCCACTCTGAGATGGCAGCTTTCTCCCGGGTCCCTGCCTGCATAAAATTGTAACACAGAAGGTGAGAGAACCAAGACTCTACTAATATTTAATCCACGTGTTCTACAAACCTTTACTAAATCATGGTCAGCCTTCAGAAAGGAGAGAAAAAAACCCAATCCAATTCAGTGATAGCTGATATAGAACAGGCAGTGAGCTATCATGCAGTGAGCTCATCCTTTATTCTGGTAAAAAGCCCAGCTCAGACCTTCTGTTTCCCCATATAAATTGTACTAATTTTAGCACATCTGCATTGTCTTGACTTTTTTTCTACCATTCCCACTTGGGAATTCGGCTATCGTCCGCTCTTCTTCTTACATGTAAACACTGGATGTGGTGCTTGTGATAGCGAGAAGAAAACCGGTGCCTCAGGAGGTCCTTTACACTCCTGCAAACCCAGCTTTTCACAGGAATGTCTAACACTAAGATAGCTCCCATTTCAAGCAAATGTCCCATGGCATCTTAAGATGTCATATTTGGGAACAGCTGCTGATTGATATTGCAGGAACCAGAAACATTTTTGATATCTTGTGCCCTTCAGCCTTCTATAACAGAAGGCACTTAGACTATATATTCTCTTATTCTTTCACTATTAAGATACATCACCCAATATGACCGTATAATAAATCCAGCCTTTGAATAAATCAGATCAGTCTTTCAGGGAGCCATATGATTAAAGTGTTCGATCAGTTCCTATGAAAATACTTTCAAAATAGCACAAAATCTTTTCACTGTAAAAAGAAATATGTTACCTCCTACCTTATCCTTGCAGGAAGACAAATAGGAACACAAATGCAAAAAGAAAAGAAGATGAAAGAAAGCAAACAGAAATCCTGGATATTATTGAACTGCTTATGAAATCTATGATAAAAGAACATAACAAAGGCCATTTCTTCATAGACATATGGCTAAAATGCAGAATATACTTTTTTCACAACAAGAAAAGCTTACATTCCTTGTTTCCATTCACTTAAGAAGGTAGCAAGCAATGGGTTTAAAACATTTATTTAAAATAAAACATAGTTCGCTTGGCACATGTTCACTAAGCCAAGAAAAATGTGCCCAGCACATTTGATATCTTAACCTTGATGCTACTCATTAAGGTAAGTTAAATGTTCTTGGCTGCACATAAGATCTGGCAATGATCCATAAAAAACAGCGGTTAATTAGTATGCCTCTGCTGCAGTCCCCCTCTGTTAATACCGTAGCATGTGCGAGCTCATGTCAAGATCACAGCTGAGAGCACATATGTAGCTTATGTCACTATTTTGTATTATTTATGTCATGCTATGGAGGAACAAGAAAAATAACGTGTGTGTGTGTGTGTCTTTATGAAGCACTCCAACCAGCAGTCAGTTATCTGGTGCTGAAACATCCAAAGGATAGAAAATTCTTCCTTCTACAGGCACCAACTGTCCTTTGCTGTTCAAGCTGCTCTTACACCACGCCAGACTGACAGGGTGGTGGGGACGCTGAACCGAGCCCCTTCCAGAAATTGAGCACTGAGAGATGGACTCCAGTGTAGATCATATCCATCTTTTCCTACAGCTGGTGCTAATGTTCTATGGACCAGGATGTCTCTCTCTTGACAGGTCTTTCACATCATTTTTTGCTTTAATCCAGCAGTCAAAAAAGGTTTTCATTTATCTGAGAATGAGTGTCAGGTCACAGTTCCCTTCCTATAAAGATCCTTGCCACACAACTCCCCTTTAAACTAGCTAAATATGATTATTCCCCTTCCACAGATTTAGATACCGTGGCACAGAAGACCAGTGCAAATGTTTAGAGGTCATGTGCAAAAGAGCAGTAGCAAATCACAGAGAAGAAAAATGCAAGTTTTCTTATAGTCTTCTGTACCATCCTATTTGCATGATTATAGAGTCCTCACATTTCTGTTCAGTCTCTCCTGGAAGGCATTTCAGAGAGGGTGGACAGACATGAGAAAAAAAATATCTTCTCTTTTTCAGAGAAAGGCTTAATAAAGAAGTGTCATGAACTCTAGGGTGAAGGAAACTACATTATCCAGCTTTGTTGAAAGCTTGCTAGTTGAGCAATTGGCTAAGTGGAGACAATTCAAAGGTGAGCAGCAGTAGTGATAAGTGGTTTGAAAAGCAACAGATATACATTTGTTCAAGAGAAAAGGCATAGAAGAAAGAAAATAGCAACAAAAGGATGTTATAAAGGAGCTGGTCATCTATTCTCCTATTAACCACTCATGACATGAATCATCCCTAGTCTTTAAGATGGAGCAGTCAGAGTTTAGAGTAAATAAATGTAAAAAGAATGTTTAACCCAAACAATAATGAAGTGAAAGGAAAAAAGACCAGTAAAAATCACTAAATGTAACAAACTGATGGTGGAATTCCAGTCTGGATACAGAAACCTGAATTTTGGTGACTACAATGTAGGTATGCTTAAGCTTCCATTTTATCCAGTGAATCTGGAAGGATACTCAACAGATCAGATGTAAATGACTACTTTAGTGTCACTACAGGTCTCTCTGGGCTCCTTTGTCCATATTGACTGGATCTCAGCTGACTGTAGTGGGAGCTCAGAGGTGAAAAAAGCGTGTAGTCACCTAGTTTAGGAGGTGTCTAAATATGGAGCTGACTCCTACCCAAGCTACTCCTTCAGGAAAATTTAGGAACAGTGAAATAAATCCTGAAGTGATGAAGCAAATTAATTCATGAGTCACATATATCTGTTTAAAGTCCCAAGACTGTAACATTGATACTTTCTCTAATGGCCACTTCTCGTTTTATACATCTGTAATAGTCATTCTTTTCTGAACAACTTCTCTGTGGTCTGTGTGCACTGATCCCTTGTGTTCCTTGTACTGAAGCCGGGAGGTATCAACAGTGCTTACAACTGCACAAATGTAGCTAGGCACATTCATGGAAAACTGGGACATGTCTCTGATGAGTAAATAACAACCTTTGGAACAATTTTTGAGAAAAGTCAATTAACCAGTCCACAAGGTCTCGGTCTTGTGAATAAAAACTGAACTGGAGACCTTTCCACTGGTCCAGATCAAAGAAAGCAAAATACTAACAAGCACAAATCATCAGCAAACAATCTGAGGCCTGCAGGAGGTTGCCAGAAGGAAGGCCAGACTCCCCAAGGTTTCCCTGCAGACCATGTGAGGGTGTCCCCCCTGCAGGGTTTGCTGTCTGCATATGCTTCCTACACCAGCTCCTCTTGGATGGTGCACAGCAAATGACAAAATGCTGCTTATACTGCCCTGGGGCTTTCCTTTGTTTCTCAACATTTTTATTAGGACCGGCTTTGCTGAGGGATGAAAAGCCCCTCTTGAATGACAGTTCAGTTCAGGTTTTGTTCTTCCTCCTCTACACATACTTTCAGATGGGTGAACCTACCTAAATCTTGTGGGAGGAAATCTTTAGATTGCGTAACAAGTTCTTACGGCTATTCCCAAGACAGTTCTGTAAAACTGGAATGGACGTACCCCAGAAATATTTAACTTGGCAGAGACTCTAGAGAAACTGCTTCACACTTCCCATATTGATTTTTAAGAATCATTTTGCCAGAACTGTTCAGCTCGGCTTTAACAACATTTATAATTAATATCATAGATGCTTTATTGTCTTAAGCACTGAACTTAATAGGATGAGAAAAAGGCTGTTCAGAGCAGTGGTTTTAGCCTTTCCAGAGCACGTGAGCTTTTGTTACATTTAGGGGAAGTAGATAAAAATGGTATTGTTTTACTGAAAAACTGACAATGTTCAGAATAGATGTAATTATTGTAGATGCCACTCTAGAAAATGGGAATTAACACTTCTCGTTATGATGAACAGCTCTGAAGAGAAATTCCTTCATTCTTACTTAGTGCACAATGGACAGTCTATTTGCAGCTGTTCTTTCGTGTGCGTTATCAAGACAATGGCAAGTAATTAAAAAATATGGAAGGAACTGCAATATCTAACATGTTCAGACTCGTGGGTTATGAGGTTGCCTGTCAGCTTTTACTACTTACTGCTGCAGTATGTGATATTAACTTTCTTTTATTTGAATTCAGGCAGTTGCCATTCCCGCTTATCCCATCCTTGGCTGCATGCTCTATTTAGGCATCTGCTGTTCTCAAAGAGAAACAAGGCCAGATCACACAGGAGGTTTTGGAGTCTCCTTTTGTTTAGCCATTGGCTATGAAACATAACTAGGGTCTCATCCAAACTGATAACCCAATGTTTATGAGAGTCATGATTTTTTCCAGTAGTGCCTGATTAGTTGTTAACTGAGAAGTACTGTAGAGTTTGTAGTAATGTGAGGAGGAAAAAGTTTCTTCCACACACTTCTTGCAGTAAGGGCATTTTATCCAATTGTTTCCTCAATACTATTGTCCAGAACAGCATGAGGCAATATAAGTAGCACATGCTGAAGGGAAGGACTGCAAGATACTGCTGGTCCTTTGCTTTGTTTGGGTAATGAATAGTTTGAAGATTCGAGAATCTGAAACCACATGACAAATTCTTGGCAGAGCTTGGTGATTACCAGTCTATTGCCAGGTGTCAAAGGAGGTGCCTTTCTCATGAGCCAGTTGGCTATGTAAGACTATTGCATTCTTAATGCCTGTTGCCCTGTGCTCCCTGAGCAGTAGAAGGCTGATTCTAGGGCTGCCAGTTCATGCCTTCCCTGTATCATTTTGGCTTTGTAAACACTTACTCACCCTGTAGCCTGCTGGGAGGTGGTGGAACAACCCTCCCTGTCAATTTTTTTGGTGTGGTACCTGTTACTGCTGCTACCTGTATCTTTTAAGTAAAAAATTGTATTCCTACATAAAATACTTACAAAAAATATTTATTAAAATATTTTAAAAGGTAAACGATTCATCATGAAACTAAGTGCAGCTGGTGCTTACACTGTATGGCATGGGTGCAATGAATCATCTCACTGTAAGGCCACATGAGCGCCACTAACTGGCACGGGAGTGGGTGGGAGCACATGTCCGGGGATCAGAGCTGTAGGGAGCAAGTCTGTGTTTCTTGTCAGCAGTGCCTGGCTGTTAGATCTGCTAGGCTACATCGTGAAACTATCTCCTGACACTGCTTTGTCATTTGAGCTGTCTTTTAGCTTAGGCAATAGAAACTACAGGTCTCAAATTCAGTGCCGGTGTCTGTATTGTATTTGAGCAATGGTTAATAATCCCAGATCCTCTGGATCCTAACACATGATTTTTTGCGTCCTGAATGAAGAGCACATTAGACTTATAATCCACTGTGAAACCCAACCATGTAACAAAGACATGCAGCACAAAGCAGGAGTTACAAAACTATTTGTGTTACCACCCTGCCTTGTTGACATGAATATTTATGCTTACAAGTGATACTGTCCAGCCCCACAGTAATCCATTAGACATATCTAATACATGGAAAGGCAGATTTTGTATCTTTGTAATTTTGTTTCTTCTAAATCTCATTATTTTATTTATTTATTTATTTACTTACTTACTTATTTATTCTGTATTGAACAATTGTGCAGAAAAAAATATCCAGAAGAAAAATATTTATAAGGAAATAAGACACATGTCTCAACAAAAAGTATTGTGCTGTCTTCTAGAACATTGGTTTCCTTAAATTCCAGTTAGTTTGGACAGGAAGGATGAAGCCATGCCTTAAGAACAGGAGAAAGACAGACACATCTGCTGGAGACTGATTCCATAATGACAGACCTTAAGCAATTTCTTATTTTACAGGAATGCAACATGAGAGCAAAACAACTCCTACAATTCAGTTTTGTTCTAAAATATCAGAATGGCCCCATCTGACTTTAATGTCTATAGGGCTATGTCCCGGTACACTTTCACTTCTCTAGGACTTCTTTGACTTGTCTTCTGCTGAATCTTCCTGTAATTGTTCTGCACTGTTTCTACTTTCTATTCATTTAGATGTTTCTTTTTTCATTTTGCTACTTTTTTGCTGTTTCATAAATTACTGGGCAACTTCAGCAAAATATACATTTCTCAACAGTACTGGTTAGTGCAGCTAATGACATGGAAAATGCAGAAAGCAAGCTCACATGCCATTTATTTTTCAGCTTCATCTTTATGTGACTAAATCACTGCAGAACAAGATGTAAAAGAGCTAGAAGATCATCTGTTCTGTTCAAAACAAGGAATACACATTTCTCAGAGACTTACAAGACTCCAATACTAAACAGCACAAGCTGGATAAAACTTCCCCTGCGAAGTTTCTCTAGGTTGGAGTAATGGTCACTTTCTGAAAATCAAATCCCTTTTAATAGGCTTGTAAGTGGGTACTTAAATACTGATGGTATGAAAGAGCTTTGGTCATAAACATTTAATAAACATTGATTCAAAGATTTTATTTTACCTTAAATTATCTCAGCAATGGCATCAGTGACTTAACTCTGTCTAGCTTAGAATTGGTACGGCTCCTGGTCAGGTAATTTAAAACCGTTATCTGGACCACAGAGTCTCTATATTAATTGTGAAGCTTGTAAGGATGTTTTTAGAGTCCTCCTACAGTCATTTCAGGTACTAAGGAAAGTCAGTATAAAGTTTCCTTAGTACCCTAAAAATTCCGATCCTGAAAAAGAAAGAAAAATTAGTAAGTATATTCAGAGCCTGGGAGAGGTACTAGCCTGATGAATTTGGAGCCTGGAGTTTTTTATTTAAGCAGAGATAACTGTACTGCAGACCAGCTGGCAGAAATGTCTCATCGCTGTAGGGGGCTGAAACTATTTCATTCCCCTTACTCATTTAACCCTTGTCCAGTTCCTTGAGATAATCAGCAAGGGCTGCTACTGCCAGTCACTGGCAGCTGTGATTATGTTTTTTTTTCTTTTTCTTATTTTTTTTTTTTTCATTAGAGACCTCTGTAGCAAGGAGCTGAGAACACGGGAGGCACATACCACAAAAGCCTGATCAACGAGTTATCAGTCCCATTCACTATTGACCAGCACAGAATTTAAACAGCCTGGTTTAGAGATGAAAAAACCCACACATATTTTCACAAAGTAGTTTTATCATTGGTGAATCCAAAATCCATCTACTAGGGAGGGGAAGCAGAGGTTAATTTTTCTAGGGAAAACCCTGTGCCTGAAGTCCTGACACTCTCTGGGATTATTTTTCCCCTGTATACATTGCAGTTCAGGGCCTATTTCTCTAGCACTGGCTGTAAATCTTATTATTCTGTTTGAGTCCATGTGACTACTCCAGATTTGCAAGGATGATTTTTTGTCTTGATTTTACTTTAAATTTCTATTGAAAGCAAAATGTGGAGGTTATGCTTTGATGATAAAGAACAGACATCAGCAGCAAACGTAAAGGAACAACATCTAAAATCTGACAGGTAAAACATTGTGTTTTCTACTAAGTGGGCTGAGCAGATGGGGTGTTTTGAGACAAGAAGATGTAGAAAATGTGCATGCTGGTCCTGAGGTATGTTCGCTGGTACCTACAAAAGCATAAGTGCATGTAAATATTTCTTCTCCTCATCCCAAAAGGTAGGAAAAGTCTGTCAATCGACTTGAGAAAAAGAAAATCTTCTGCATCACAGTATGGATTGTAAAGAACAATACAAAGTTTGGATATTTCTTTCCTTCTTGGATTAATCAGTATGTTATACTTTGAGTATGATCCTCTATTCTGAGAAGAAATTTCTATTGGGATCATGATTCTTTAGAGAAAGGTGCCAAGAAGAAAAAACTCTGGATAACTGTGAAAACCTTTCTGAGCATCTCACATTTGACAGACTTTTTCCTATAAAGAAGAAAGCTGGCTAAAATGCAATATCTAACCAGATGTTTACACAGAATTTTTAATTTGGAGGTTATTGTTTGTTCTTTAAAGATAAAAGTATTGTGATAATGATTTTTATTTATGAAGCATTTTAAACTACTTCTACAATGAAAAAGGAAGGACACGTGATCTCTAAAATTCAGATTACTCTTTTTTTAAACTAAATCTGAACTTCATCCTCATGCCACTTTAGAGGGATTTTCATATTCTTAGCGCCAATATAAAAAAAGATGACTTTATGGCATTTAACCCTCTTAAAGCGCCCTTTCCAATCCCAGTCAAATCTGCTCTTACTTTAGAGACTGCAAAGTACTGATGGTTGATTAAAATCTAGATCTGTAAGAGCTTGATAAAATGTACACAACATATAAGCTTCTTTTTTCTCAAAAAAAAAAATAGAAAACAGAGTTCATCAATCTGCAAGAGAGCTTCTTAAAGCTGCAGGAAATAAAGATTGTTGTAAAGTGTGAAAAAAATCCTCTGGAAATAGAGGTAGAAGGGAAACAAATGGTGAACAGAACAGTTTTCTAATGGAAAAAGAGATTAAGACAGGATTACAGGTTTTCCCCAGATAACAGGCAGGAAAGACTAAATATGCCAATGGCAGACTGTTCTGAAGACTAAGGGATGTCTTCTTTTTCTACAGCCCTCATACTCACTCTGGAAAAACAGAATGTGTGTTCATACCCAGAAAACAAAGCAACCCTCTTCTCGCCTGGAAAAATGGTTCTTTAGGGCAATTGAGCTCAAATCCTATGTGGAAATTGAATTAAATAATATCCAAACTGGTTTAACTTTCAAAATGAGCTTTAACTGAATTTGTCAAATCTCCTATGAGAAAGAGATTAGCTGCAAAGTAGGTGTCCAGTAAGCCAGTGGCAGGTCTTGCATGTCTGCTAGTGTGTTCTCATAGAGGACACTTCCCATTAGACCATTTAATGAAGAAAAGGTTTTTCTTCCTGTTCCCCACTAATCTGACCAAACCCATAATTATGCCTGCAGATGCTTGTCTTCATCCCACCTTGATGGGAAGCATCTTCAGAAGCTGGATGGATCAGATATGATACCAGCCTGGACTTTCTCGCCTGAATACTCCTTGCAAGACAAGAGGCACACAGTGGTTGTTCCCCACCAACTCTGTCTGAATTGCTCCTTCTTCTAGCCTTCACCTGTTTCTTCTGCCAGTGTGCTAGACACCCAAGAAAATATATTCATAAGGCTTAGGGAAGATACTGAGAAGGAGTTTTATTTCCATACAAGAGGACCTTCTCTTAGTGGAATTTATGATGATGCCTGCAGAGAAAGGGGTCTGCTTGCTAAAGACTGTGTTGGAGGGCTATGGAAAAAATATAGCTAAAGATACTACTGCATTTTGGCTTTATTATCTCCTAGCACTAGCTAACTCCACTGAAACTGCACAAATGTAGTGCTAAAGTAGAATAATTTTCACTATTTGGCTTCTCAGTGCTTAACATCTGGAGGATTTCTTTCTGATTTGAGTTTTAGTCCCTCCCAATAGCTTAGCACAGCACTGGCAACACAGCTTTGCTAGTGAGCTCTCTGCACCAGGTAGGGAGTTTTCTCTTCATGAATTATGCAGGACCTGCTACAGTGAAAACAAGACCAAACACCTCACCAGAGGATGAGTATAAGCATCACACAGGTCTGGGCTGATTTCACTCATCATCTCAAACAACTGCAGAAAAGATCCTTCTTTCATAAGATGCCATGAGGTGCTCTAAATCTACCAGAACTAATGCAAATAAAATGTTTCAGGGAGGCTTTATGTTATTTTTTTAAACACTGGTCCCGTCCACACATTATTCAAGTTAGTAGAATACAGTCTAACAACTTTTCTTAGCTTGAAAGCAGCCTCCAACTGATATTTCCCTACTGCTTTATCTGGGCTTCATTAGCCTCATTGGTCTAGAGAGGTCTTGGATGGCGAAGTCTCTTAATTATGAGTAAAATTACTTTTGTCTGAATAGCAGTCCTGTAAGGCTGTGATCTTATTACAAGCTAAGAGGTAAGTGTTGGACTGATTTTTAAAGCTATTTAGCTAAACTTCTGTGATGTTCCCTTCCCAGTGATTTTAAGCCTCCGTTTCCAGCTTCAGTCATAAGAAATGTTGTAAGTCAAATATTAATCTCCTTGCACAATAATTATTTTCAGATATGTATAACTTGGCATATATATGTGTGGTGGAGGAAGAGGCAGTGAGACAAAGTTATCTGAGAGACTCTTTATAATTAGATTATAACATCTGAGGGTTTAAAATGTTAGACAAAGTTCAAGTAAAGATGAATTGCTGGAGAAAGAGAAGGTAAGGGCACCAGAGATATATTACAAATTCATTTCTTCATAAAGTCATCATTTCAATATGTGTCTGGATTTAATATGTCATCTATTTAAAACTTAGGGATTTTGTATGATGAGAAATAGAAATGAAAATTAAAATTAATGCAGGTTTCTGCTCTTAACTGAGGGCAATTTCACAGCATTTTCACAATGAGAGAAATGACATGTTCATTGTTTTTGAAAGATTTGCAGTAGCTAATCAAGAAAGTAAGATATACTTTCTGTTTTCATTGTCCAGATATGATGACAGTAGAATTACCTGCTGTGTACTTACAATAACAGCAAGGTAAAAAGGAAAAGAGTGTGTTTGAAGTGGTTATTAACAAGGTACAGCACTGGGTGTCAACCTTTTTGAAACACATAGATATCAAATCAAAATATTGACCCAAAATTTCAAACAGGTAGTGGAAAGTGATTATATTCTTGGAATGAAATGGACTTAAGAAAACTGTGAACCTCGTCTTTGTTGTTTACGCATAATTACCATGTGTTGAAAACAAAACTGGAGGACATTTTATGGCAGCCATTTTTGGTTGGTTGATATAACTACATTTATTAAGCACAAGCAGCTAACTACATTTCATTAGAAAATGCTTAAATTAATAATTTGATCAATAATTGGTAAATTGAGACTGTTTTTCAACATTATTTTGTCTATGCTACCTTCTCTAGCTTGCTTCTCTGACATTTCTCTTTCTATGATATAGTTTTTCTGGTACTCAGCAGTGGAGTCTCATCTAACTAAGCCAAGCTCTGAAGTGTAGATCTTCACCAAAATTCTAATTTTGTAATGAAAATTGGGAAAAAAATAGACACAGATGTTGCCATAGTTTCAGAGAGTGCTGGGATTTACAAATGATGTCACACAGATAATACTGTAGAGTTAAGTGCATAAACATAATTAGCAATGTCTGCTGGGGTAATTCTCCTTTGTATCCACAGTACTGTTCACTTCATTAATAGAGTGATTAGAGTTAGAAAATTCATTGTAATTGAAAATGCTAATGTGTACTTGTTAACAACCCCAGGTGCTTAAAAACAAAAAAAATAATAATAAATAATTGGTTCCTTGATTAATTAGTCATTTTTGAAAGTGCAACTAAAACTCCTGACTTTCTGAAATACTTCTGAAAATTTTACTCAAAAGTCCTCTTAACAGTAAATGGTGATGGGGGAGAAAGGATGAAAAAATATATAGGAGCTTAATTGTATAGAGCTTTGGAAACACAGAACCTGGCAATTAAGTCACTTAAAAGCTTTGGGAAACTTTGGCCAGGCTCCTTAAAGTCTTTTCCATCATACAGGTCTGCATTTTACCCTCTTCCTTCCTGCGCAGTTAGAGAATGAATTGCAGTTAGTGTAAAAGCTGAACTTGCACCTGAGGATATTTTCTGTGGACAATGAACCAGTGGAGTTAATTCAGACTTACAGATATTCAGCTGAGACATGACATGGGACACAGATATTTTCACAGAACAAAATGGCTTTGACTGTCAAACTGGAAAACCCCACGGCAATACTGGAATAGAGCAAGGAGTCCCTAAACCGTGAAAACCTCACAAAAAGAAGAGATCATAGATCATAGATTTTGGTAGTTTCTATTTTCATCACACTCTACAAAAAATGTGATGTCAAATGAATGAATGAAACTGGTTTCACTGAAAAACTTCAGCTCATCTACATGAAATTTATCAGGAAATACAGAACCATCTCTTGCTTTGCACCACAAGAGAGAAGCTGATACAGTGAAAACTTTATATTTGTAGTTTAGAAAATCTGCAAATACTCATTAGGGGATTCTTAAAAATCTCCAAAACCTAAACAAATCCTTATTTATAAGTATTGTTGTTTTCCTATAGAGCTCCACATGTCTGATGGTACCTCTTGCTTGTCTCTAAAAGAAATTATAAGATGTTTGGCTCACAATTGGGTGACTTTCCATGACTGGCTTTTTCAGGCATTACACAATACTGAATAATGATAGCAATAGCATTTATAGTTATTAGAATGACAGATGATTAGAGATGACAAATGTAAGGGATATTGAGAAATTGGAAGGGTCATTTTGAGAGTGCAGAAACTCGATTTCTTAGTTTTAACAATGCACAGTAATGAACAGAAGTATATCTGAAGCATTTATATAACCTTTATAATGATAAAAAATTGGATTCTTATTCTGCAATTACTTAGGGAAGAGCATACCATTCCTTCCTTCATTTTTTAACTCATGCTGTTTTTTTCTTCCTTTAATTTTACTGGTCCTCCAATTTAAACAAAGTAAGGACAAAAAAAAGACCCTATGAGACCTGTCTTGCAAAATGTGTGTGGTGGAAAGAAACGTTGAGAGAGTTTAATTGTCACCCATTACTATTGAAAGTAGCAGTACCACCAATGAAAACCACAAAAGCATGACCCTGCTGTAAGAAACCTTAAGTTTAGACAGTTTATGAAAAGTGAAGGCTAAATAAATCAAAGTGGAAGATAATTCAGAATTTCTGGAATTATTATGTGGAAGAATTACACAAATAATTATTCCTCTATTTTATCTGCACATTTTTAGCTCTTCAGCCATATTTTTAGAAATTTTCAGAAGACACATCACAACTATTGGCCTGCACACACTTTTCCCCCCTTCATATGAGAGAGTTGTTTTCCAGAAAGTCATAGAATGAATTTATTAAGATTCATCAGGATTTAATCCTTAGTTTTTAAAACTATACACATTAACAGGTAATAGAATCTTTATATTTGTGTGAACTACAGATCCCCCATATCATGAAATATATGTCTTCAAGATACAAGAATGCTAGCAGTCACCTGATTACTGCCTGCAGATACTGATCAAGAGAGCATGAACAAGCTGGTCAAGAAAAGGCGTCACTGAAAATATGACATTGCCAGACTTGTTAAAGGAGCTATGTTTAGAAATTGCATAAATAAGCCACTATTTCAGGGGCAAAGAAGACAAGACTGAAGGAAACAGGGTCTTCATTCCTCAAGACATTCCAGTACTGGAATATCTTGTCATTGTTGTTGTCCCAAATACAAATGAAAACCTGAAAATTGCATGATATGTATTTTTATTTTATGTGTGTGTATATGTATAGGTATGCATAATATCACAGTATCAAAGTTCCAACCGAATTAATTGGAAATATTTCAAAATGTTTCGTTCCTAAGTTTTGGGTTATTTTATCATTAAATTGAGTTTTAGAAGAGATCTTTCATTCAGTGTCCTGATGCCTGTATTTTTCTATTGTGGGTATTTCCCTTGGCCTGAATACATTTTCCTTTATGCTTTTCCAGTCATAAGATGCCTATCACACACTACTTTGTTTGGTTATAGGTAGGTCTCAAGAGCAGTGAGATAACTCTCCAGGAAGTTCTGCCTTCAGGGGACAGCACAGCCTTGAAGCCTTTCAAGGCACTGGGCCAAGACAAAATGCACAGTTCAACGTTGACTGATTAGAAACAAGTATTTCAGATCCAAGCCCTACTTCCCCCCTCACAAAGAAAAAAAAACCCAACCAACAAAAAAAACCCAAAACCAAACCCCAAAAATCTGATTTTTTCTTAAACCCACCAAAATGGAAATAATCTGTCTTCATTTTCCTAATACAAAATAAAATTTCAGCAAAATGTAATTTATCAGAAAAAAAAATGTTGTCTTTGTAGAAAACTCATTTTCCATGATAATAATTCTAATGGAAAAACCTCAGAATGATCTTGAAGAGGGGAATCTTTTGATAGTGTTTCATAAAGATTTTTACAATGAACTCTACAAAACAATGAGCAAAGTAAAGCTTACAAAATAGTAGTTTATAAAAGATTACACAAGAGGAGAAATGCGAAATACAAAGACTCACAAAAAACCAAAAGCCATAAAAATGTGGTCCTACAGTTAAAATGTGAACAGAGCATCCTAGATAGCATCCCTCAAAGCCCCTTCAGTCAGCAATGGCTGGGGAGATATTCTGGCATAGGCAACTTGCATTACTCAGCACAGTCACGCATTCATACTGAGTCAGTCAGTAAACTCTAGAATATGACATCTTCCCAGATCTCTGTAGAAGAGCGTGGCTTTCAAGAAATCAACGAAATAAAACTGAGAAGCAATACACATATCTATACAACAGGACAAAATGAAGGGCTAAGTTCATTTGAGAATGAAGTAGCAGTGTAACATGTAAATATATACAGGCTGTGTTTTGATCTTAATGCAAGTTTTTAAACAGCAGGTGAACCTTCTGATATTTCAGTGAGAATGCAAAATACGTATGGCATGCTACATCTCATTTCTGCTGCCTTGATATGAAACAATAAGCGGCCATCTACTTTTTATTCAATGCCTTTATTCTGGATTGGAAAGGATGCTGTATCTAAGAACAACCATACCTGCTCGGATCGGAAGTTCACCTAGCCCAGTATGCTATTGCACACAGTGGCCAAAAGGAGATTTTTAGGCAGTAGTTTAAGAACAGAGAAAGCATCCAGTAACACTTCCCTGCAGTGACCCTCCAGCTCCAAATATTCACCTGTGAGCCGATGTAATGTTCTAGTATTTTCTCTGCCTAGAGTTCTCCTCCATGAACTTGCTTAGTTTTCACTTGACTGATACAAGTTTTAGTTTCCACAACACTCTGAAACATGAATTTCCCCAGTTTAACCCCTCTTGAGTAAAGAACCATTTTTAAATACCTGCCAGCTGCTATTTCGTTTCATGGCCTCTTTTTATTGTATGGGAAAGGACAATGAATAGCCATTCTTTATTCATCCTGTTTCCCAGTAAAAACCTTTAAGATGTCATATCAGATTGATACACGCCGCCAAAATAACAGCATGAAACTCACTTAACCTGCACAAATCAGGTGGCATCACACTGGAGTCGGCAACGCTAAAAAAAGCCCTGTCTTGTCCAATTATCAGTTCCAGTTAATGTAAAAATAGGATTGTTTCTCCAATACCTGTCGCTGATTTTCTGTCTCTAGTCTCAGTCTGGCTTCTACACATCTTCTGGTCTCCAGGAAGGCTTGACGTTGTGCTCTGTCTGATAGGTAGCTAATGAAGATTCCTGCGGTGTTCATACACATAAATAACACTGCCTGAGCCGCTATCTGCAATGAACAACAAATAGGATTTAGTCAGACAAAAGAAGCAAAAATATGTTTGGAAAGAGAAAGAGAGAGAGAATGACCGCTCTGCAGTCATGTAGGCTGTAAAACTAAAACCGTTCAGAAAGTTTGCATAAAAGAATCTCTTGGATCTTAATTAGGGGCATCAAACGTGTAAAATTCTTTCTGCCTTGAGGAAGAAATATGCAGTATTTGGGGGCATTAAACTCTAGTTGAACCACAAACGATGTTTCCAAGAACTGACTCACAGGGCTTTAGTCAGGAATGATTACAAACATAATTAACAATTTGTTTTTGCACTGCCTCTTCTGTAAAAGCAACTTTGTGATTTGTTCCATGGCTTAGTTTCAGAACAAAGCCATATTAAGGAAAACAAAGAGTGTCAGTTAGCTAAGAATTAATACTAGTGATAACAGTTATTCTGTTATTATTGACCAAATTAAATAAATTAATTTTCAGCTGATGCCAAAGCACAGGCTTGCACAATCTGAATCCTGAACCGTTCAGCAGAGGAAGCTGAAAGGATAACCAAATGCTTGCGTAGCCTGTGCCTGTGTACACAGACCTTTTCTTCACTGATGCTTTTATAATAGCTGCACTCTTTTTCCTTGTAGTAGGTGCATCACAGCTTCTTCTTTTGCAATACGAACTTAAAAGAGCTAAATGGGAGTGGATCCTTGGGCAGTGTAAATTCCAGTGGTGTATTTATCTTTCATTGATACCTCTTTGTGCTCTGTATGTAAGGCAGAGCACATCAACACCATTGAAGTCAGGATTTTTTGGGAAACCTAGTAAGAAACATACACTATTTACATCCACTAGAGGCAGAACACAGACCTGGATTTTCAGTGGCTTTATCCAACATCTCACCCGTCCTGTACGTTACAAATTCATATGAACTGAGAGCAGTTCCTACTTAGAACCGTAGAATAATTCAGGTTGGAAAAGGCTTTCAAGATCATTGAGTCCAACCATTAACCTAGCACTGCCAAGTCCACCACTAAACCAGGTCCCTAAGCGCCACCTCTACACATCTTTGAAATACCTCCAGTCATGGTGACACAACCGCTTCCCTGGGCAGCTTGTTCCCATGCTTGATAACCCTTTTGGTGAAGAAATTTTTCCTAATATCCAATCTAAACCTCCCCTGATGCAACCTGAGGTCATCTTCTCTTGTCCTGTTGCTTGTTGCTTGGGAGAAGAGACCAACACCCACCTCGCTACAACCTCCTTTCAGGTAGTTGTAGATAGCAATAAGGTCTCCCCTCAGCCTCCTCTTCTCCAGGCTAAGCACCCCCAGTTCCCTCAGCTGCTCCTCACAAGACTTGTTCTCTAAACCCTTCACCAGCTTCTTTGGACACACCAAATTCTTCATTCTGCCTTTTTTTAATTTGTGAGAGTGTCAAGAGTGATAAATAAGTCGAGTAGATATGCAGCATGTAGGGCAAAACTGCTCTGACTGCTGTCTTAGCTAGAGAAGCCATCGGGGCACAGTCTGCAAACTGCAGCTCCCTATCTTCCCACCAAGGCCCAGTCACAACCACTGTGCTGATGAGGTCCCACTGAGTGCACTTTGTCTTGTAGGATCACACCTTTCTCCCAGTGGCAGACCTGTCATGGAGTAGGTGGGGTTACGTTACCCTATGGCCACACTGCCTGCCCAGCAGAGCTGTCCAGGCTCTGACAGCTATGGACCATAACGCTATGGGTGATACCTACAGGATTATAACATCAGAACAGCCACGCCAGGACAGATCAAGTGTTCATCATTAGGATTCTGATAGTGGACAATAACGGGTGCCCAGGTAGGAGTACAAGGGTAAAACAGTAGATACAAGTACAAGAATAAAGCAAGTATCTAGTGATGTTATGTCAAAACAGTCTTGAACACTCCAGGAATCTGTGGTTGCAGAACACTGTGGGCTAGAGGTTGCATTTTTGTAGTATTATCTGCTAATCAGCCTCCCTAAAATCAAAGTGTTGCTTGTCTTAATAAAAGAGAGAAAACATTTAGCAAAACCCCCTGACCTCATTGTGATGCTGGGCCTCAGATCTGCAGGTCTTGCTTCTCATATTCACATGGGTTTGCAAGTGAGATTTGATATCAAACTATCTGACAGAAACTTCAGCTTTATATATTCCCGTATTTCTGAATCTGGAGTATTGTTCTACAATAGTACAGGGAATTAATTTACAATTTATATGCCATGATTAGATAAGAATGCATATCCTGGCTCCAGCTGAAGTTTTGCTTAACCTTTGCCAGTAATAGATGTCTAGGAAAAGCTTTTGAGAAATAGGGCATAATTAGTATGATCCTTGCGTCTTCCTGGCTTCCGGGATCCTGTGGCTTACAGCATCTCTGAGCTGGAGGTGGCATACTCTACCTGTCTGCTTAACTTTTTCTGATACCTTTCTGAAGTTAATTGTACCTTTGGGCCCTATGGCATTCCCTGAAAAAGATTCCTACAATTTAATTAGGCACTTTGTAATAAAAATGCTTCATTTTTTTTTTTGCTTTAATTCGCAGCCTTATTATTCCTTTGAGTGCCGCATCATGCTTGTAATACGAGAAACAATGACTAATCATTCCCAATTCATCTTCCTCTCACCATTCCTGATTTTACTGACTTACAGCATTATCCCTCTCAGCCATTTATTTTTTAAAAGGGAGGAATTTGATACTATTTAGGCTCACTGCATTTGTCATTATTCCACCTCTGTGTTTACTGCTTTTTCCCTGTTATCTACCTTACCCTCTTTTACTGGAGACAGGATGCCCCAGACCAGCCAGCTTCCCCCAGACACTTTCCGCCTTTGCTCCAAGATAAAACAGAGAATGCAGTAATCCAGCCCATGAGATAACTGCTTTCTGGTGCAGGCTATTAAGAGGTATATGATGAGCTGACATGAGATAAGACCAGTTCAGAATTACATTGTTCAGCAGGACAACTGAAATCAGCTGTGGGTGGCTGGAGGAGTCAGCATTTCATACCTTTTTGACTGACTTGAAAATAATCAGTGCTCAGAAACTAGAAAAGCTAGGGTATAGGGTAAAAGAAAAAAAAAAAAGAAAAGCCTTTCGCAACATTTGAAATGTGCATTTCAATGGTGAAAGCCGTGGCAAGGTGCTCTCCTTTGTTCGTAAATTCAATTGCAAGTTCCTCATGAGCCCAGTTCAGTCACCGGTCTCTGCTATACTCAGGACTAGCACCACTCACTTCAGCAGATCTCCTTAGAGCAAATGCAGTCGAATTTGGTCTTCAATTAGATTTCATGAGCACATAATTTGATTTGGACAAAGGGAATTATGGAAAACATGTTACAGGTAAAACAACAGCTTACTCAGAGGCAGAATCTGCTTTACTTACACATAGTAGTCTGACTGAAACCAACCTAAAGAGTAAAGCACTATGCCTTATGAGGATACTAATCTGTAGTCTCTCATTGCCACTCCTTTTTCCTACAGCTTACTGTGGACAATTCCAGAAGTCCTGCAGGATTTTCTATGGCCTATCAGGGCCACAAGCCAGGGCAGACTCTGACTTTATAAGATGTACGCAGTTTCATATCTTTTTACCTGACCTAAAGATAATCAATACGCACACAGTAGGAAAGCTGAGGTATAATGTGAAAAAAAGAAAATAGTTTCACAATGTTTATGAGCTATTTAGTGTATTTGTACCTTGCATAGCATTCAAATAAACAACTGTAGCAGAGACAGCAAGTGATCTTGAAAAGTGTTGAGTGATACATTTTGATGTTTAAATAGGGCTCTGGGGAGGTCTGCTTCTCAAATATTTAAAAAATGCAAACAGGAAGGTACCCATCACCATGTTGCTTGGGAATATCTGCATAACAGGACCAGCACTGCCCCTGCTGAACCTGCAGCCGCACATAATCGCATAATAGGATGAACAGAGCTAAAGAAAGGTACTTGACAAGATCATGCAAGTAGTTAGAAGCAGCCATTAAAAATTTTACTCCAAAACTCTTGTTCCCATATTTTTCATAGAAGGTGATTAAAAGCTTAGTTCACAAATAAATCCTTTGTCAAATAAATTTACTGTTATAAAGTGTCCTTCATGCAGGCACCTCGGGGCTCCTTGCAAAGTCAATACAAAAACTAGTCAAAAACAAATGCAATGAAAGGAGAGGAGGGAGGTCAGACAAGAAAGCTGAGTTTAAATTTGACAGTACACATCGATTCAAATAATTTCATTTTTATCTGTCACTTATTGTATAAAAAGGACTTTGCCAAGACAACTGAAACCAAGATAACATCTTGAGTGGATTTGGGAACCACCAGGTCTCAGCCAAAGAAACAATCAAAGGGCACTGGACACAGCTGGTTGGGAAGAAGTATCAATCAAAGTAGGTACAGTACAGTAATGTAAGAGAACAGGAAAATGAAAATTATTTGAAAAGACAGTGAAGTAGCTCACAAGTCTGTTGCAAACTGGTAGGTGAATCAGCCACCAACAGCTTTTCAAGACAGAATTGAATGTAGTTCAGGAAACAGGAAATTCCAAAGGGTACAGGTGAGTTACTGAGAGCAGAGCTGGGCCAAGCGCAACAACAATTTGTAGGCATTCCCACTACTAAAAGGAGTTAACTGAGTTTGCCTTGATTTGGAGTTTACACAGATTCCTGTGAATTTATGAACCACTGGGAGTGAGTTAAAGAAGGGTTTGCAAATGTCAGAAGTTTCAAAACTTAAAAAAATCATAACTGAATTATGTTTTAGTTTTTCAATGTGTTTCCTCTTTGAAAAGGTGCAAGTGTCCACCAGGGAATATAAAGCCATACAGCCAGCTGTAAAGTCTCCTAATTCAACACTTTCTAAGACCTGCCATTAAAAGACATTTGTGGAGTGTATAGTGATTGACTGAGTTCAGTACTCCCAAAGATCCCATAACCAGAGGAAAAGTGAATACTTACGAACATTCGGCAAACACAACAGTTTGAAAATATGTTGACTGATTGCTAGCCCTATAAGATAGTAATTGCCACAGACAATCTTCATCATGAATTGTTGAACCAATGGTAGCATACATTCACATGGAAAGCACAGTGGAGATGGATGAGAGAAATCTGAAAGAGTTTAGAAACAATTCTGCAGTGCAGGAGGACACTGAGCTTGTGTGTTACTATGTCAAGTGCAGAAAGAAACCCTAGTATGCCCTGCAGAAATAAATCTACCATTAATCTGTTCAGCAGGTGATTTTGTCCTGCTGTGTAGAAACAGAGCAGTGCTAGGTCTGATCTTGCCAAAACACATCTGAAAAGTAAAGAAATAGTTTCCAGTGTAATCTCCAGTTGGACATTCTCAGGGCAGATCAATCCTAAAGAGCAGGAATTTCATTAATTCCTGAGAGGAGCTTATGGGAAGTTAATTAATTCATTAATTTTGTTATTTTGCTTTCTAATTTTGGATTGGCTTCAACAATGGATTAGAGTAGTTCTTGCTTGTTTTCAGAAAACTGGGAAAGTAAAGCTGTTCTGGTTCTTTAAGAGTGTTTTCTGTATGTGCCACATAAAGAACTGGTTGCTATGGTAATTATTATTGGTTAATTAGGTTTGAAGAAGCATTTTGATTCATCATTAGTTGTTTAACTAAAAACAGCAGCACCCCACAAGGTTGGGTTTTTGTAACTAAAATGCCTCAGAAAGCCCATTGCCCTCTCTCCCTTCCCCATCATCCTCTCTTTTAGGTTACTTCAAGGGAAAATAACTTATGCTCTTATAAGAACTGGTACCAGGAATGAACAGAGGGTTGCCTGAGAAATGTGGGATTTGAGACCAAAACACTCTACTTTGTATAGAATAGGAACATCTGGCAGCACAGACTCTACCACTGTCTCACTGCTGAGCTGCAGCAAGCTTCTGTCTCCAGCTGAGACCATGATTTTATGAATCAAAGCTCTTGGCAGTGAAACTAGTAAGTACCTGTATCTGTACTGCCTCTTGCTCACCTTGATCCCTCAACACAGCTTCCCCTTTGTTGTGCCAGATCAATTATTTGTGGGACCATACCGTGAACTATATCAGGGAACTCGGCCAACTTAAAAAACAAACATTTGGCGTTGGCAGTGATTTTCCTATCTGGAGCAGTCGTCTGATTGAGTTCACAGTACAGCCTCCACAGGGAGAGGAAGCACATGAACATTCATAGTTGACATTGCTGCCAACTCATTAAACTGAAATCACTGCTGCCTTATTGTTAAACCACCTTGTAAGGAGTTTTTTTTATTCCCCAGGTTCACTCCTGACTTCTCCTGGGTCTAAAGGCTAAATGCCAATGGGCATAATAGAGGGGGGTTTTGTTTGTTTTAGATTGTGGGTGCCTCTTCATCAACATTTATTGGAAACCAACCTTTCTCACAAAGGTGCCCAAACTGCTGCCATGAGTTTCCAGAAAGCTTATTTGTCTCTGATCCTCTATATTGTCCAATGCATAAGTATAACAGCTGTTTAAATCCTACTTGCAGCTGGAGTGAATGCTAACTCTTTTATCTGATCTACATATACATAATTTACTGAAAGACAGGAATATACTATGCACCTGGGAAGACAGGGATGGAGAAAGGTTTATTCGTGGTAAATTTAGTCAAGCACAGCCTATGATGGTTAAGAGCAGTGCTTTACCACACCCGCCCCGGTTTGCTAAATGTGAGAGGAGTTATTTGTATCAGTGTCACCTCCTGATTTTGTGTTTAGAACTAATTTTTGTGGTTCAGCTGTGCACAGCTCCCATGGGAACGTTGGCTGATTCTTCAGAAACTCAGATCTTATTTATGCCTCCAGGAGAACTGAGATATTCTAAGAAGCCTGGTCTTGCTGCTTCCAGAGAAGGCATTAGAGGACTTCACTATGTACTTAGGGACACAGTCTAGCCTTTAATGTGTATGAAATCTGCAGCCTGCAAGGCAGGCTGGCTTTATCAAAACACAGGGTGTACCCCCTGGAATTACTAGATTACCCTCGATGACAGTAACTGATCTCAGACATGGTTTTCTCCATCCTATTGCAGAATATCCCAACATGCCTATTGCTCCTGCACTGCTAATGATTTAGAAAACAAAGACCATTTTCCTTCTGAACAATGACACATTTGCATAAAATAAATTGTTCTAGATCAAGACAGAATTCAGAAATATGTGTCTTGTCTTTAACATTCAGAACAAGAGTTTAATTTGCTGTTAGAAGAATAGCTACTTCCTTCTTTCTCTTCCTCTCATTGAATTCATTAGAAATGTAGAAAATTGAATGTCTGATTAAGTTGTTGATAGGTAGCTCAAATCATAAAATTTGGTAAGTCAGGTATCAACTATGGCAAGACTTTTGCAACATGGTGTGGTACAAGAGATATTTCAGAAAAATCATATCTTATTATACCATATCATATCAGACATGTAAGGGCTGACATAACTCGAGTGATGCACAGAGGTAGTCAAGCAAATGTGTAACCCCGCTAGTGCTATCAAGCAGCCCCAAATGGCAAATAATTTGCAGCACATCTCCTCTAACAGCCCTTGAGTTTGTCTAAAATTTAGGATTCAGGCATAATCTGAATTAAAAAAAAATCTTCTGGGACTTTGGATAACCTTTTTTGGTACTTTTAATAGATGTTGAAGTGACTAGGCATGTCTGAGACAACGTCGGTAGTAGGGTAGTAGACAATGTGTACAGGCAAATGGACAGAGACGGGTCAATGACCTTCAATTTTCAGTAACTTTTCAATGGCTACAGGGTACTCAGCTGAACTCTCTGACCCTTATCTAGGAACTGGTCCTGAACACAATGAAATCTGGCGATGACGACTCAGTTCAGTAGCACAGCACTCTTTTGTCATCATTTTGCACACAGGATGCTATTACAGACACCTAAAATGTTCCTATTTAGAATGAATAATCTTATCCTTTGATGTGAATAACTTCTCCTATTCAGTGTTTTCCATGTGCTGGTTAGGTACCTTCTCCCACCTCTGAGACAGCTGCATTGCAGAGTAATTACAAGGAGAAATCTAAAGCCAAACCTTCCAGATGTCATCCTTTTATTGTCCAAAATACTTCACCTCGTTTGGTATGTTTAGGTAAATGTAAAAGGCTAAGATAGGAATCTGTGTTTTCTTCTCCAAATATATGTAACCTTGAAACCATAGTACATGTACTACAGAATTATTTTAAATTACCTGTGCTGTCTAACCAAGAGTAGAATCTGTAACAACCCAGAAAAATAAATGGCAAAAAACAAGGCACAGCACAAAATCCTGCTCAAAAAGAACACACTGGAAGCAGCCCATGGCAATCAGGGTAAATTAGGGAACTGTTGAAATGATGGTATTCCCCTCCCTGTTCACTGCTTAGAAAGGAGTGCAAAGCAACCGTGGGGTTTCCTTTTCTGCACTTCCATATTTCAGACTCATGAAGCTCAGTCTGACACTAAAATTTTCCCTACCCCTTTTTTATGCAGAAGCTGATCTCCCTTACAAGCTGCACATTCACTGTTCAAAACAAATACCAAAGCAATTACGTTCAGAAGAAGCCACATTCCATTTAAAGCCACTAGAGAAATAAGTTACTCTTAATGAAAGTTACAGCATCTAAACAAAGATTTGTAAGAAAATAATCTGAAATGGGGAAGCACATTCACAACATCCTAGATATTAAGAATTAAAAATCATTCCTGTTTTTTTTTTTCCTGAAGAAACCCTTACCAAATGCTAATTCTTCCCCTTGCATTACATGCATGGATGTCTGAATTGTAAATAACTCTCTCCCAATTCAGATGTACTAGTGTTTGGGGACCAGGCATCAGACATCATAGATAACTTCTCAGTGACAAAGATTCCATCTGACACCCAGTCTGGAAATGTCTGAGAGCATCACCGAGCATAAATGTGAGCCTGGACACCTTAAACCTAGGACTTCTAAAGTGAAAGTCACTTTTGGAAATTTTCCTTGAATTATCTCAGTAGTTCTGTCTAAGTCAATGCAAGATAGCCAAGACAGAAGAACTCCTAGTACTTTCCTTAATAGATTATACAACTGATTAGGAGTAATGGTAGGGAAAAAATTTTCATCAAAGCTGCTTTGCAACATTGGAAAGAGTTTAACTACATTTTAAGGAAAACAGAATTAGGTAGTCTGCATTTCTGCTAAATGAGTTTGGGGTGGTGTTCTGCACAGCTGTTTTTATTGCTCTAGATAATGGCTCTTATCTGAAGTAGGACGTCAAAACTAGGCAAGCAATAATTATATTTGTAGGACTGACAGCAGTTCATCTTTTCTGACACACTTCATTGCTGTTTTCATCTGATCAAATGTATGGGTGTCCAGCAATTACCTGCAGTACGTACTCCGTGTCTCTTTCCAATGGAACTGGCAATCGTCATAATTTCTGCACAGGTGACCCTGCTTCAGTGCATTCTGCAGAGTTATAACGACAGCCTGCACAATAAAAGCTTTTCATTTTGTCTCTTAGCTATGTTAGGCCCGGCCACGTGAGTTTTCCTCTGAATTATCAAGCTGTGGCCATAGGCAGAGGAAAGAAGCAAGATTTTGCAAATCATTTTTTCCCCTTTGGTATTGCAATGGAAAAAGAAAGTAATAACGAAACGTAATGACGTTAAATTACTCTTGGACTCTTTATCAAGAAATAAAGAAAGCCTTATGAAAGCCACTACAGTCTGGGTGAGAGTGAGACTAATATCTATTAGGAAGTAAATTAGTTTAACTGAAATAGTACTGAAAATACTGGTAATGAAAAATAGATGAGGGATATCATAGTATTGAGTGTCCTTTTCCACATAACCCCTGTCCTTCAAATCCTGCTTCTACTCTGATGGGAAGCTCTGCTGATCAGCTGTTTGTGTTAATCCGTTATACCTGCTGGCAAACAAACCACCCCCTGCAGCTGTTCTTTTTTTTTAATTATTCACAAAAGAAAAAAAAAAAAAGCCAAACCAGTGCTGGAAACAAAGGCTCTTTACACTTTATTATCAGCACTTTTAACTGAAGGTCAATGGCAAGGCTAAATTTTTCCCACTTGCACCTCTAAATTGTTGTCATTTTGCACAGGTTTCATTAGAGATGGAGTTCACCCACTGAATCTACTGCTGATTGATGTGCAAGGCAATGAGAGTAGACTTATATATCCCAGATCAGGCTGTAGGTTTGCTAGCCCAGAAATAATAAGGAAAATATCTCCTATCTCCAGATTTCCCACTACGGCTGCTCTGCTTCCATCTTAAATTATTTTTGGAAAAGTGACCCGAAAACACCAACGAAAGCCATTTGATGTTCCCTGTGTTTATTTTCTCCCTCAGTATCTCCTTTTATTGTTGACTATGATGGTCCCCAGAAAACGAAGAAAAGACATAACTCAGCAATGCTATTTTTAGAGTCCTTTCCTAGTAAGACATTAAAAATAAAAATCAACCCAAAACCCAAGCACCTACTTTCTCAGCTATGCCTGATACTAATGTTTGGCTGTAAACATGGCAGATCATAGCACCTGAGGCCTTGGAGAAATCCTGGGTTGCATAAAGGTAGTGGACTGTAGTCTGACTTCAGTGTAGACAGAATTTCAGGCATTCTTAACCACATGGAGAACCAGTGCTGATATCACCTTGGGAGACTGTAGGAAACAGCCTGTGAAGATATGAACGTGCAAGGAAAACTTTAGGATGGTTTGGGATGGGGTAAGAGGGTCCAGGAGCCTTTGCCCTCCAGAGCTGAGCTGAAGACACCTTAGGCACAACAGAAGATATGAATCACTCAAGGTTAAATGGGAATTTTATTGATAACTATCTAGAGTTACTCACTATTTTCTTTAAGTCTGGTTTATCTCTAATTTTTTAACTTTCAATTAGGAACTGTCCTGGAGACAAAATAGAGAAGGGATGTGGGAGCAAATGGAAATGTACCAGACAAAAGGCATGAAAGGTTACAGCATTCCAGACCAGCTGGATTAAAACTTTATCTCAGAGTTAGGCAAGGACAAACATTTTCCTTTGTGAAACCTGTGGGTGTTGTTTTGCTACTAGTCACGGTGAATGCTTCAGTGTGGTGAGCTAGAAGAAGTCAGACTGACATCAGAAGCAGAGAGAGTGCTGTGGGAAAAAGTTGGTTGAGTCCTTTGTCTGGCGGAATACGCCACAGACAAATAATGAAGGATTAGGTTTCTTCCACCACTCTGCTAGCAGAGGAGGTATATAGCACAGGATTCATTCTTCATTGACACTGGTGTGACCTAGGACTAATTCTTTTGAAGGCAGTGGCTTATTCTGGTATAAAACAAGGATGGGATTAACATCAAATCCTGATATTTACCATGGGCCAAATTCTCCTTGCCTGACAATACAAGCCATGCCTTTGTTTTCACTGCTTGTGTAAGCATGAGAAATAGAAACTGGACTGTTCATGGAATATTAAATAAATGATACAAGACAAAACAATTGCTGTCTGTGATGCTGAATAATGAATCCTGCTGATACCAGTGAGAGCTGGTGGGGAGTATTAAATCTTGATAGACATAAACTAACAAGAGAAGTCCCCCAGGTGTTTTACATCAGTGTAGCTGTGTGTAAGTTTATACAGGGTTTGATCTAATGCATGGCCATGAAGGGTGTCCACATTTTTGCAGTTTGGGTTATTTCAAGGCACCCACTCAAGACCAAAGTCAGTCCTAACCTGCTCACACAGAAGCCCATTGACTTCAAAGGGAAATTTGCTTGGGCAAAGCAGTCTTTGGTCTTAGTGAGTATTTAGCTCATGTGTCTACTCTTTAGATCAATGTAGCCGCAGTCATGACACATAAACATTGCTCTCTTAGGAGCACTCAGCAGAGCATTTGAAAAAAAATTGTGTGTGGCCTTGGACATGCTGGGGTATGAATACCAAGGCTGACAATGCTGTGTTTCATGGGACAGAAAACATGCCAGAATTTAAGATAAGAAGAATTAGCCAACAAAGTGGATTTCTTACTGGAATTTCAGGCAGTGGAGAGAACATTACTTCTGAGCCTTGAAAAAGAAAGCCAATCAGTTTTAGCAACTGACCTGCCCAGTTGGTTGATGTTTTTTGGAACCAGACAGCAGTAACAGTTAAATCTATGAAAGGGCTCAAGGAGAAAGGAAACAGTTAATGACAGTGTGAGATATTTTCTGGTGTTTAATGCTTGATCTAAAACCTGTTCTGTTTGATGGAGGTAGGCCTGCTGGCTTTGATGGTTTTTTAAGCAGTTTCCTCCAACGATCTTTGTTATCTGTCAGTACACAAGTGAAACAAAGCATTTCAGATATCCTAGGGAATTGCTTATGTCTCCTTCCTGACAAGAATTTGAATTATTTTTTTCCCTAAAAGGTTGAAATCAGTTCTTAGAGTGCAATTTCTGCCACCCAGCCAGTCAGCAGTGGCCAGATACAACTTTTCCAAGGCATGTACAGAGGTTTCAAACTGCCAAAACGTTCTTGCCCTCTGACACGTTCCTATGTATTATTTCCACAAAGAGTTTATAAAAAAGAGAAATCTTCTAAGTCATGCCAATTATTTTTTTAAGGAGAAAAATATTAATAAAAAAGTAGAACCAGTCAGACTAAATACCTCACAAGATGATATAAATAAATAAATAAATTTGAGAAAAATGTCTGGAAACAGGCAAGACAAATTTGGATAACCAGAAAAGTTTTATGAAGGGCTATTTTAAAAAAAATTATTTAATGAAAACCAAAAAATATGTGCATCTCTGTGTTTTAAAATTTTTAGTTCTTGGCAGACTCCAAAAAAATTCCCTAAACACTCACATTTTTTTCTTTTTCTCTAGTTAGTAGCAAAGAGATACAGCTACTGCATTTCCCAGCAGCTCAGCCTTGTAGGTATGTAAAATGCCTTTCTAAGGCTGGTACGGCTCTGGTGTCACCCAGAAGGCAAAATGTGGTTACCTAGAGATATTTAAGATTCAGAAGACACCTATAGTATGTGAGCAGCATATGGTAACTCTCAACTCCCAATTTCCACTGAGTTCAACTGGAAACTGAAATGGAAGAGTCATTACCACTCAGAGCTGGAAAATGCCTCCTCTGGGAGATGGGGCTCCTGCTGACCTCAGTATTCAATAAAAACTCTTTGCTGGATCACAAGGGCAGATATTGCTGACCTGCAGGACCTGCAGTTGTGAGAGGTGGTAGCTCAGGAGCCAGTCCTGTCCAGGGCTTGCAGGAGCACAGCAGTAGCACTGGATTTGGATGGGATCATCCAGACATTCTGGAAAAATTTGTCTTAATCCATAAAATGTCAATGTGTCTATCTTCGAAATTATAACAACAAAACCCCCCAGGATGACCTGCCTCTACCTAGCACCCTACTTTCACTAAGAAGGACAACACCTGTATTCCACATGCATGTCTTATGCCATCCTCTGCTGTGAACAGAAAATCCAGCATGAATTTGCAAAGTATTCATCATTACAAAGAGATTCCTGTATCTGGCAGGAGTAGAAATGGCTGTCTAAAAATCTTTCATTAAAGGTTTCTCTATAGTTACTCTGAACTTCTGATGCTGATTTTGTAGCCTGGAAATAAAGGCATTTTGCTGAAAGACTGAATAGCCCTTCACAACATGAAAGATGTGATTAAAATATCCTGGCAATGTCAGATGTTATTGCCCTTGAAGAGAACATTATCCACCATGTTCCCTGAATTACAACTGTGTGATGTTAAGGCCTTTTTTCTTTACTGGAGAAGGAAGGGAACATTTTGTGTCTGTTCAAAAGTAATTGCCCAATTCTCTGCTTTCCGGCAGGGTGGGATGCTCAGTCCTAGGAAAGGTGGTGTGCTACTCCAGTAACAGAAAGCGGCCTCAGGTCTAATGGACCCATTGTGGGTGTTACACATGAAGCTTTGCAAGAGACAAACTATCCCATGAGGTTTCCCAGTGTGTAGGGGAGGAAGACCCAGGACTCTTCCACCTTTTATGCTCCAGCTACTCAGCAAGCATAAAGCAATCTCTATATTTACTTATAGCATTGTATGCCTATACTGTTTCCATTATTTTCATGTGTACCATATATCTAAGAATAGTTCTAAAGTCAGCTGTAGTCTCAAAGACTTCAGAGACAATATCCACGTCTTTTAATGTACACAAGCACTTACATACTTTGCTTAGATCAGGAACAACCAGGAAAATTCTTATTCTTTATAATTACATGGCATATGCACCACAAATGCATATAACAAACAGACTCTACAATAATGATGATCCTCTGAATATATTTATATATGTATATATTTATATATATATACATAAATAAAATAAATCAGACCAGGTTTACAACATAAGAGAAGGAAGATAGAAGGTCAATTAAAATGAGCTGAGGATGACCTGAAAAATATTTTTCACTGCGTAAAAATGGCCCTTCCTTATTCAGCAGATTCACTCTTTGCTGTTTCTTTGCCTTCAGCAGGACTTTACTGACAAAACACTCCTTTCACCAGTTGTTAGCCTCTTGGAAAAGATTATTAGGTTCTGTCATTTTCTTGTACCATCAGCAATACTATTGGCTAGTAGTTGATCCGGCATGTCCTTAGCAAACCACAGATATAAATCCTTGAAGCTGTGGCATTTCAGGCTACATAAATGAAGCTAGTCCAGACTAATACATCAGCCTCAGTGCAGCAATCATGAGAAATACACAATGGTTTTCTTCCTCGGAAAATGGGGGTTGAGAACACTTTGCATCATAGCTGGAATTAAGAGCCAGTATCATTTAATTATAGAAAGCAGGGCATGAGAGGACCTTGACAGGTCATTTAACCCATGCTCCAGGTCCTGGATATTATCTAAATCACTCCTAAAAAAATGCCTCTCTAAACTGCTTAATCATACCTCAGGGTAAAGCCTCCCAAGCAAAATGAGGTTATTTAAGTTATTATTATTAGGTTATTGTTACACAGTTTCACCTACTATCTAATGTAAATATTCTTTATAACAACTTAAGCCCATCATGTCTTGATAGCTATAGGTGAAACAAGGAACAACTAGTTTCTTCCTCTCTGTAGCAACCCCTTCTATATTTGAAGGCTGCCAGTCTTCCTTCAGCTTCCTTTTCTCTAGAGCAATCCTTTTCCTACAGAAGTAGTGAAAATGAGCAGTATCCACTGCAAATAAAAACAGTATGTTTAAGGATTATCAGTGTTTTGTCAGGAGATGGTTAGTTTCTGGATTTTTAAAAGGAGGACAGTGTCAGTTGCTCAAAATATTGTCCTGGCAATGGTAGACTGCCTAAGGGTAAAACTGCCTCTAGCTTTTGTTGGCAGCTAAGACCGCTGAGAAAGCCATAGTGAGACTGCAGTCCACACACAGGTTTATCAGATATCTCCTAACACTTATGTAGCAATCTGACCATCTGAAACTGACTGGTTGGTACTGGTGGAGGAGCTCTTTTTGCTGATGGAAAGAAAGGACATGTATTACTGATATTCTTTGAACTCTCCCACCTATAATATTGCACATACCACAGAGATCTAGAGGGTGGAGACAGAACTGTTCTCCAAAAGAAGCACAGAGTGTGCGTGTTCTTGATGTTCGCTATAAGCTTGTGCTCTGGGACTGCCTGATGTCACCAGAGGGGGATGGCGAAAGCAAGGGTGCTGCTTTGAGCTTTGGAGTATATGATGGTGATAAGCCCATAGAAGAGCTCTCATGCAGAAGTGATGTGCCAGGTCAGGTGATCATATGTGGTGGACTTGGCAGTGTTAGGTTTACGGTTGGCCTCAATGATCTTAAGGGTCTTTTCCAACCTAAATGATTCTATCATCCTACGATACCGGCCTGCAGTTAAGTCCCACAGTAAGACTCAAAGCTGGAATCGACTTACATGAGTACAGAAGGCCTGGCACGTATATGAAACCAGGTGTCACACTGCAGTCACAGGACCTGTGCCCTGCACTTGGTTTGTGTTTGCTTCAACTGGATTTGGAGATGTTACTTCTGCCCTCCAGATCATCAGCAGATCTTCAGATCTGTCTACTTGAAACAATACCTGTACTGTTATCACAGAATCACAGAATGAATGAGTTTGGAAGGGACTTCTGGAGATCATAGAGTCAAACCTCCTTCCTCAAAGCAGGATCACCTAAAGCAAGTTGCTTGGGGTTTTGTCCAGTCAGATTTTGAATATTTCCAGGGATGAAGACTCCACAGCATCTCTGGGCAACCTGTTAGAGTGTTCAATCACCCTTACAGTAAAAAAGGTACTTTTATGTTTAAGTGGAACTTACTGTTTTTCAGTTTGTGTCCATTGACTCTCATCCTGTCACTTGGCACCACTGAGAAGAGTTTGGCTCAGTCTTCTTTACTGCCCCCCAGTAATGTGTTTATACATATTACTCAGATCACCCCCTCACATACACATATACCCTGAACCTTCTCATCTCCAGCTCTCTCAACCTTTCCTCATTTGTCAGATGGCCCCTCACAGCCCTTCTCTGGACTCACTCCAGTATGTCCATGTTTCTCCTGTACTGGGTAGCCCAGCACTGGATACAGCTCTCCAGATGAGTTTCACCAGGGCTGAGCAGGGGGAAAGGATCACCTTCCTCAACCAACTGGGAATGTTCTGACTAATGCAGCCCAGGAGGCCTTTGGCCTTCACATCGCTGGTTTGTGGTTAATTTGGTGTCCACCAGGACCCCCAGGGCCTTCTCTGCAGAGCTGCTTTCCAGTTGGTCAGCTGCCACTGTACTGGTGCATGGGGTTATTCCGCAACAGGTGCAGAACTTTGCATTTCCCTTCTGTTGAAATACATGGCATACCTGTCAGCCCATTTCTCCGGCCCGCCAAGGTCCCTCTGATTGTCAGTGCAATGGCTGATACATCCAGTGTATCAGCTCAGTTTTGTATTGCCTATGCTGTACAGGACTGCTTAACTCTACTGAGTTTGGTGGGAGTTAGTGGGACTTAAGGAGTCCCACAAGATACATACTCTTATAACCATTTAAATGATTTAAGGAGTCCCTTAGCTTGTGTAGTGTTGAAAAATCTCTCTTGCTACCTCCCAGTACTTCTAAGTCCCCAAGTCACGTTGAAAATTGGGTTCTAGGCCAGCTGACTATCCTGGGAATAATCACTATGGACCTTTCCATGTTTTGTAGACCACAGGTTCATACAAAGTCTGTGAGAACGTTTTTGTGTGTGTGTTTATGATTTGTATTTTTATATTTTCCTTATTTGTAGGATGCTTTAACATTTTCTTTTTTTTATCTGAGATTCCTTGGATTGTCATGATATGGTAAAGGCCACTAAGCTCTGATGAAGCACCTTGCAAGTTCTCAGCAAATCTGCAACTGCTGAACCTATATTGCTGTTAGCCAGAAGATGACAGTTTGATTAGCAGATTTTAGTTTGAGTTTTTAATGATAGTAATTAGAAAAAAAAATCTCTTAATTAATGGTGTGTGTATTTTCCATTTTTAAATTGCACCTATAAACTCTCTTTAGATATACACAAACTTTAGGAACATAGTAAATATTATTTTGACTTGCAAATGTAATTACTGAACCTGAAAGCAAGTTATAAAAAAAGAATAAAGCATAAAATTCCACGCACTGAGTTTCCTGAATAATCACGTCTATCTAATACAAATATATTTAAATCTATCAAGTGGTTTGAACCTTTAGAAATTTAAATATGGGTTATTATTCAATTTTATTAGATATATTAGTTGTTTCTGGATTTGAAAAAATCAACTATGTCAAGTTTAATTACAGAAGCCTTGTGTTGCAGAAGAAAACCAGAAGTTATCTCAAATATTGTTCCCTCTTGTACATCATCAAAGGAGTTCTTTAATAAATGACACTTGGACAGATGATTTGTAAATTCAGTAAGGAAGTTAGCATGTTCTGGTGCCATGGAAAGCAATCTGGCCAGAAGAAGCTTTGTTAGCTGCATGAAGAGCAAAGAACAGTGGCCTTAACAATCTTCGTACTAAGTTTCGAGGCCTCAGACCATCAAACAACTTAAACTTATAACTGTCTTTTTGCATGTGAGTGCATTTCTTCACTTTAAAATAATCGGCATAATGTTGAGATGCATGCTTTTACACTACTTCAAAGTCACATTACCACTGACAGTCAGAATCACAGGATCACAGAATGGCAGGGGTTGGAAGGGACCTCTGGAGATCATCTCGCCCACATCCCCTGCTTGAGCAGGGACATCTAGAGCAGGGGGCACAGGAATGCATCCAGATGGATTTTGAATGTCTCCAGGGAAGGAGACTCCACAACCTCCCTGGGCAGCCTGTGCCACTGCTCTGGCACCCTCATGTAAAGTTTTTCCTTATATTCAGGTGGAACTTCCAGTGTTCCAACTTGTGCCCATTGCCCCTTGGCCTGTCGTTGGGCACCACTGAAAAGAGTCTGGCCCCATCCTCTTGACACCCACCCTTTAGATATTTATAGCTATTGATGAGATCCCACCTCAGTCTTCTCCAGGCTGAACAAAGCCAGGTCTCTCAGCCTTTCCTCATAATGGAGATGCTTCTGTCCCCTGATCATCTTGGTAGCTCTCCACTGGGCTCTCTCTAGTAGTTCCCTGTCTTTCTTGAACTGGGGGGGCCAGAACTGGACACAGCACCCCAAATGTGGTCTCACTAGGGCAGAGTAGAGGGGGAGGATAACCTCTCTCGAACTGCTGGCCACAATCCTTTTAATGCTCCCCAGGATACCTTTGGCCTTCTTGGCCACAAGGGCACACTGCTGGCTCATGGTCAGCTTGTTGTCCACCAGCACTCCCAGGTCCTTCTCAAGAGAGCTGCTTTCCAATAGTTCAGCCCCAGCCTGTACTGGTGCCTGGGGTTGTTCCTCCCCAGGGACAGGACCTTCCACTTGCTCTTGTTGAATTTCATGAGGTTCCCCTCGGCCCAGCTCTCCAGCCTGTCCAGGTCCCGCTGGATGGCAGCACAGCCTTCTGGTGTATCAGCCACTCCTCCCAGCTTGGGATCATCAGCAAACTTGCTGAGGTTACACTACGTCCCATCATCCAGGTCATTGATGAATGTATTGAACAGGACTGGACCCAGCACAGACCCCTGGGGAACACCACTAGTGACAGGCCTCCAGCCAGACTCTGCTCCACTGATCATGACCCTCTGAGCTCTGTTGTTGAGCCAGTTCTCTGTCCACCTCACTGTCCTCTCATCCAACCCACGCTTGCTTAGCTTGCTTACAAGGATTCTTTGGGAGACAGTGTCAAATGCCTTACTGAAGTTGAAGTAAAGAACATTCACTGCTCACCCTTCATCTACCCAGCCAGTCACACCATCATAGAAGGCTATCAGCTTGGTCAAGAATGATCTCCTTGGTCAAGCACGATAAACTTCTTGTCCTCTACATGCTTGGAGATGACCTCCATGATGAACTGCTCCATCACCTTTCCAGGGATGGAGGTGAGGCTGACTGGCCTAGAGTTTCCCAGGTCCTCCTTCTTGCCCTTTTTGAAGACTGGAGTGACATTTGCTCTCCTCCAGTCCTCAGGCACCTCTCCTGTCCTCCACAACCTTTCAAAGATGATGGAGAGTGGCTCAGCAAGAACATCTGCCAGCTCCCTCAGCACTCGCGGGTGCTTCCCATCAGGGCCCATGGAGTTGCAAGGATCCAGTTTGCATAGGTGATCTCTGACCCAATCCTCCTCAACGAAGGGGAAGTCTTCCTTTCTCCAGATTTTCTCTCTCTCCTCTGGGGGCTGAGATGCCTGAGGGCCAGCCTTGGCAGTAAAGACCGAGGCAAAGAAGGCATTCAGTAACTCTGCCTTCTCTGCATCCTGTGTTGCCAGGGCCCCTTCCTCGTTCAGCAGTGGGCCCACTGTATCCCCAGACTTCCTTTTACTGCTGAAGTATTTAAAGAAGCCCTTCTTGTTATCTTTGACATCCCTTGCCAGATTTAATTCCAAGTGGGCCTTGGCCTTCCTCCTTGCATCTCTGCATACCCTGGCAACATTCCTATATTCCTCCCAAGTGGCCAGTCCCTTTTGCCACATACTCTATACGTCCTCCTTCTATTTGAGTTTTTCTAGAAGCTCTTTGCTCATTCATGTGAGTCTTCTGGCTCCTTTGCTTGACTTCTTCCTCACAGGGATGCACTGATTTTGAGCTCGGAGGAAGTGGTCCTTGAATACCGACCAGCTCTCTTGGACTCCCCTACCTTTCAGAGCCCTAGCCCATGGGATTCCTCCTAACAGGTCTTTGAAGAGGTCAAAGTTGGCCCTCTTGAAGTCCAAGGTTGTAACCTCACTCATAGCCCTGCTTCTAATTTGCAGTATCCTAAACTCAACCATCTCATGGTTACTGCAGCCAAGGGTACCCCCAACTCTCACATTCTCAAACAGCCCTTTCTTGTTTGTTAGGATAAGGTCGAGCAGCACATCTTGCCTCATTGGGTCCACCACCACCTGCACCAAAATGTTGCCCTCGATGCTCTACAGGAACCTTCTGGATCATGCATGTCTTGCCAAGCTGCTTTTCCAGAAAATATCAGGGTGGTTGAAGTCCCCCATGAGGATGAGGGCCTGCAATTGCGAGGCTACTTCCAGCTGTCTGTAGAAGGCTTCATCAGCTTCCTCTTCTTGATCAGATGGCCTTTAGCAAATGCCCACAACAGTGTCACCCATATTTGGCTGTCCCTTAATTTTTACCCACAAGCTCTCACCCTATTCTCCTTCCACTCCAAGGCAGAGCTCGATGCATTCCAGTTGCTCCCTCCCATAGAGAGCAAGCCTCTACCTCCCCTTGCTGGTCTGTCTTTCCTGAAAGGCCTGTAGCCATCCATGACCACATTCTGGTCATGTGAGCTATCCCACCATGTCTCTGTGATTGCAATGAGATCATGGCCCTGTGACTGCACACAGACCTATAGTTCCTCCTGTTTATTCCCCACACTGCATGCATTGGTGTACAGGCATTTCCTCTCTTCAAACCCTTTAAATGTTATTGTGTCATTGTTGGTGGGATCTGGAGTAGCTGAATGCTTACATTAGATATTCCACTATAGAGGAACAGCAAAGAGTGGCTGTCATCAAACAATGTACATAACTATCCCTTAAGCATAAGTAGACACAAATATATTTTTACAGGAAAGAAAGTGATAAGTCATTGGAAAAATAATTTCTAAACATGAAGAGCTATTAAGATTATAAGGAGATTATTGGAGGCTCTATTATCCTGTACCATCACATAGAAAATGGGAACACTTCATGTGTTCTTCTACCATTCCTGTGGCCTCTCAGGTGGCTAATGAAACATAGCAGACAAAAGCAATTACGTTAGCAGAAATGAAATACATATAATAAATTCTTCTTTTCTTCCCATTATTGTCAACAAGATGCTATTACTCTAGGGATTGGGGAGAACATGGAAATTATCATAGCATCAGTCAGAGTGGCATTTAGCTGCACCCTAGAAATGTCAAAGAATTTTTTACAGTAACATCCTTGGGCAAGATCCATATGCCTTAAGTTCTGCCTATATCTCAGAGAACAATTTTCACTGGCTACTCTCAAGGACTTTCAGATCTTGGAGGAATATACTAGAAACCTCTCTGTCCATTTTGTGATATACTGCTCCCTTAATGCTTCAAGTATAGGCTACTTTATGCACTTAGCACCTTGATCAGGAAAATCAAGTACACACCTCCCACTCAGCTTCATTGCAATTCAGAGGAGGGCAGGCAGGCGGGAGGCTGCATCCCTGCAGTGCACTAAACAACATCAAGGAACGTCTTTGGAATGCAATGATCTATGCTGTTAAACTGCCAGAATGGTCACAGGCACTGTTCTGACTTCGGTCAACCAACCCTCCCTCTGCAGTTCCCATGTGTTGTTCAGCAGTCATCATAGACCTGCTTCTCCCACCTCGCAGGCTGGATGCAGGCACCCTGTTTGGGAGGAGTTAATATAGCTACAGCCTTTGGGGAGAGGGGTGAACTGAATCCAGACATGTGTCCAACTTCGCTTAACTCTTTGGGCAGCACAGAGCTCAGCCTGAGACCTACAACCTCCAGACAACTTCATTCATCACCCAGGAAGGAGGGAATTTCTTGTTGGTCAATTGATTTCTGGGTTTCCCTCAGTTCTAGGTGAGGCAGTTTGGATCTATGGATCCCAGACTTGGAAAGACACATATTAAGGCAACACAATAATCAAGGCGGGAATCTTCTCCATTCCTCTCATTGAAACTGGTCCACTGCATAGATGTGAAAGCAAGAAGCATGGGGTCACAAGGTCAGCTGAGCAGGTGGCTGGCTCTATAGACCAGTGCTGCAAGAACAGCTTCGTATAAACTGTATAGCGTATAGCATCTACTCAGCACAGATAGTCTAATGTAAAGGGATCTTGGAGTCACTGGTGATTAGGCTGAAGTAGAATAGAATAGAATAGAATAGAATAGAATAGAATAGAATAGAATAGAATAGAATAGAATAGAATAGAATAGAATAGAATAGAATAGAATAGAATAGAATAGAATAGAATAGAGTAACAGTTGGAAGGGACCTACAGCAATCATCTAGTCCAACTGCCTGACGACTTCAGGGCTGACCAAAAGTTGACGTTTATTATTAAGGGCATTGTCTAAATGCCTCTTGAATATTGACAGGCTTGAAACATCAACTACCTCTCTAGGAAGTCTGTTCCAGTGTTTGACCATCCTCTTGGTAAAGAAATCCTTCTTAATGTCCAGGCTGAACCTCCCCTGGTGCAGCTTTGAACCATTCGCACACATCCTATCACTGGATACCAGGGAGAAGAGATCAGCACCTTCCCCTCCTCAGGAAGCTGTAGAGAGCAAAGAGGTCACCCCTCAGCCTCCTTTTCTCCAAACTAGACATACCCAGGATCCTTAGCTGCTCCTCATAAGACATGCCTTCCAGCCCTTAAAAGAATTATGTGGAATGTGGTCTTTTAAAAAAGCGTAAAGTTATTTGCAAACATTCCCACTACATTCAATGTATTCACTTTTTAACAAAAAATGTGTGCGGCTGACGGAAGTCAATACAATACTCCTCTTTTAATGTATCATGGAAGGTGGTGGGCAGGTTTCGCACAAAAATCTCAAAGCAATTTAATTCATTAGTCACATACTACAGCAACTGAGGAAGGCAAATTTTCAAATCAAACGAAATCCAGAAACATAAATTGATCTGTGGGGGTCAGCACAGGCCAATGATAGATTGAGTGATGAGGTGGGAATGATCTTCATTCGCAGTCCCTAACTGACATCTGTAGTATCACTCCTTCCTCTAAAAGAACACACATATCTTGCACATTAAATTAGATCCATACTGAACATGTGTGGGAAGATTTCTATGTCAATTATAACCCTGTCCAGTAAGCTTATGAAGATTATTAATACTAATTTGCATTAGAGGTACTTTCACATATGGCAGGGAATGATTGGTTAAAAGAATGTGTCTATCTAGATCTTGGACAGTTATTTGAATAACTGCCATGAGATCTAAGTAATTTCTTTACCTAAGAGCCTTACTCCAGAGTTATAAAACACCTGGTATACAGTATAATATTACATAGTTCTTCTGTGCTGATTAATTTTCCTGATTATTATTATTTCTTATTTGCATTGAGAAGATACCTCTGGACTGATGGATGAGGCTCCTACTCTGGTAGAACTGAAGGAAGCAGCACAGAATAGACAGCTCCATCCCTGAGTAGCTCCCATGTAAAGGAAACAGCAGAGTTTGAACAAAGGAGAAACAATAAAGTGCCTGAAAATAAGACCTCTCCAAAGAAACAAGCTGATTTTCCTAATTAGGATTCTGCTGCTGTTGAATGATTCTGTTGATTCCAGTGAAGAGGGATTTCTGCATTTTATTTTTAAGGGACTGTGCTGTTAAAACAAAGGAAAGTGAAGATATAGAAAAATCCAGAACTGTAAAGGAATGATTAAATCAAAATTGAAAAAGAAATTTGAGTATGTAGAAGAATTAAATCATTAAACTAATTAATATAGTCTTTCATTTATACCAGGGGCAACTGTTCCCCAGATTAGAACTAAGAACATCATATAAAATTATAACATCAGCATCAGTCTGTTTGGGAGAAGTACAATGGGGGTTGTGGAAAAAAAAAAACCACAAACCAAAACTTGGCTTGGGTTAGTTTTGCTTTATTTTTTACAGTGGTATGCTTCAGCTGTTTCTCAGACTGCAGCAATGGTTAATTAATGAACTCAGCAGCCTTCCTCTCTCCTCTAGGGCTAACTGCGTGAAACCTTGCAGCAGAAGAAGCTGGCAAATAAAATAGCAGCAATTCTTAAAATAGTTGTTAATAAACAAAACTGGCATGATGAAATATCACTGTCAGCCAATCGCTGCCTGGCTTTGCAGTTCATCCTCTGTACATTTCCTGACATTTTTTGTTCTAGATTAAGCAGCACCACACTCTCTCTCTGTCTGCAGACCTGGGTGTTTGGACAGAGCTCACGAGTGACACAGCTCACTCCAAGAGATTCCTGGAGGGGCGGGATGTCCACATTTGTGTTCTCTTTCAGAAGGAATGTGGAGTCAGAGCAATGCTTTCCCTAAAGAGGGTCCTGAGAAGTGATCATCTTGGTTCACCTGAAAATCCTAGTGCCTGTGGGAATCTTTATATTACACTCTGTGGGCTTTAAATAGGTCCCTAAACCAAGCTATTGGGAGTCTCTGGGTCAGTCAGGCCCTAATAAGATCTGTTAGTAAGATCCTTAGTTCCAAGAAATGCTAAGTACTTTTTGTGCTTGATCCTTTTTGACCAGCCAGGTCTCTTTTATCTCTAGTTCGAATTTGTGAGGCTGGTACCAAAATGCTCAAGATCCACTGCACCACTAACTCAGCAATTTGCTTTCTTCTTCCTCCTTGGGACAGATTGTAACTCTACAGTCCCTTCTGTGCTGGGGATGGGGACAAGCTGCACTGCACCAAGAACAGAGCAAGTGAAAGAGAGTTTGTCTCTGGAGGAAGGGCTAGATGGGGGAAAAAAGGCTCAGAAGCCACAAAGCAAGGTCCTTGTGCACCTCATTTGCAGACACATGACTATTAGAGTTTAAGTGAGAAGCCTGTGTTGAATGTCACCATGGTCTTACAGGTCCTTACACAGCATGCAAAAAGAATCTAATGTCTGAATATAAAATAGCCAGTGTGATGAACAGGAGGAGAGCTAGCTAGGAGGGAACTATGAAAGACAGGGAGTATATCTTAAACCTCATTTTTCTCCAGGATTTAAAGATTGACTATGAAGTTTTTTTTCCTATATTTGGGCTCCTCAGCCCCAAGCGCCCTTCCCCTCCACCCCAGAGGGCAGTACCTATATCTTTTTGTTCAAATACTGAACAGGGCCTATTATTGTCTTTTCAAATAGCTATATATCTTCTGTGTAGCAATTCGATGACTGGAGGTTCACCCTTCATTCAGTATCTCCTGCCTCCCTAGGAAATGCCTTCCTTGTAGGCTGTATTTGCTTTTGAGGAGACGGAGGGGCAGCAGATGAGCAGGGAGAGAAATTCACTGGGGGAGCTGCAACACTCTTAAAAAGAGATTCAAGATTCATCGGGTCAGAGAGAGGGAACCAGACCGTACAACCTGCTGGCCGGGAAATGTGCCTGAGGGAATGATTTAATAGCATTATATAAAACCCCAAAATGTTCAGCAAGGACACCACCACATATGAATTCCTTAATCAGTTGGTTACAGAGTCAGGATTGTTTGTTCTTTCTTTTTTTGGCCCACTGGATCTTAACTGTTTATCTTCCCAGAAGAACAGCTGTGCTAGGAATGGAGGGAAGATTTGCTTTGGAAACTGTCTGATGAGGTAAGTGAGGTGGATTTCATTCCCCTCTGGGGAAAAAGGGGTTTAAACCTTAGTCTGCCACATCCCAGGAACATCTTCATCACCACATTTGTTACACAGAAGAAGAGCAAAATCCCCTTCTCATCTGGCTTTGACATCAAGCAGGCACTTTGTGTGTAGTACAACGCCAAAATGTTCCCACTACAACAGTGTTTGGATTCTGGCTAGGCTGAACGGTAACTTTAACGTTGAGTCATTGAAGCACTTCACGGGATGCTCAGAAAGAGAAGTGCAGTTAAGTGCAAGAAGACTGCACTTAAAGAAATGTGATGTTAACAAGGTGCCTGCAGGGAAGGTGTGCTAGGCAGCAGCTGAGTAAGGGGGTTTGGGTTTGGAGTTTCCATCAGCCTAAGCATTACTTTAAAGCTTAATTTTCTGTTTACTCAAAATTCACCTTTTACATGAAACACTCTAGTTTTTGTTATGCTTAGCCAGACATGCTGGAAATAAGGAAAATGGAGGAAGGAGTTCTTCCACTCTGTACCTTCTCTGCCCTCTGGAAAGAGAAGAATCCATTAAATAGTTCTAGTTTTGCCCTTTTCTGTTTCCTGTTCAGATCAGATCATTGACAGGGTTGAGAAGTGCAGTAAGAGGATGGACCAGAGATGTTTATCACTTCAGCCTTCTGCACAGGATAATAAGGATCATTCTAGCATGATCTGCAGTTAACTGTCAGCTGTAAGTGTGCTGCTCTGGTGTGTGATTATTTTGCATTAGATTCTGCTACTTTAGAGCATATGCCTCTTTCTAGGCCATAAGAAACAACTATTAAGCAATAAACAACACCTTAAAAACAACCCAGAAGTGTCCTGACAACAGAAAAAGTGTCACATTGAATCTAGTTAAGTAACTTCCATTGAGAACAAGTGTACTAACTGTTATTTGCTGAAACTCACTGATAAAAGCAGGTTTCATTCATGTTTCTGCCTGAGTTCCTCCATTTTGGGGGAACTCTGAAGGCAATTAATCATCAAATTGTAAATATAACTAATGCATTTGCCCTACTTAGCACAACAATGATGCAGCTGCTTCAGAGGAAAGTGTATCCTATTCTAATCTAATTACGCTGTGACCCACTGATACTGGTCAGGTGATATTATGGGATATAAAAGGAAACCAGATCATAATCCAGTCTAAAATCACACGATCAGGTTATAAGTCACCCACAAAGGTCTATGGCAGAAAAAAAAAAAGTAAACAATGCTATGAAAGCAACCAGAGGGATAAAGGTGGCGTGTTCTGATTCTGATTCTCAAATGGTAGCCAACTTAGAATATCCTTATACCCTACAGATTTAACAGATACTCCACAAGCATTTGGCAGAGATTTTGAAGGATGAGTGTTTTGTACATACTCATATACTGATATCTGTGATCAGATTTTGGAAAACATGTAGCTGAAGTATGCACGTAGAAGCTGTCAGCTGCCATTGTATAATTATACAGATTTATCTCTATAGGACCCCATGTGACTTCATGAATTCTGCCTCTTCCTTTATTAATAACTCTCTTAGAGGATTTGGGGAAAAAAACACAAGGAAGTAAAAATCACGATATTAATTCACAGAACTGCCTAGACTTGGAAAGACAGATGCTAACAGAGGGAAAAGAATTAGCTTCCCCAGTCTTGATACTACCCATTTCAAGGTTATTTCCAAATATATATTTATAGTGTTATTTACTATGTGTAACTTAGGACTTGATCCTTCAAGGTATCCCTTATGCAGGTGACATACAACAGTAGGCTTACACTAGTGGAATTTACTCATGTATCGAGAGTACGTTTGTATCTTACATAATTCCAAGCCTGTCAAAATTCATATCTACATTATAATCTGCCTATGTTATGTAACACTAAGGAGCTCTAAGTTGTTTATTCTTCCCCGTATGCCTGAAATACATATATGGTCTTAGAAATTTTGGATTGTATCCTACATTATCGCCAAGGAAAAAGTAAGAATGAATGCAAAACAAATTAAAATTTCATTTTGACAAATGTCAGAGACAAACACCACCCCCAGCATGGTATCTGACCAGGCACACAAATCAATGCACTCTACTTCTTTACCAGTAAGATCTTGCATTTCTTATTTGTTTCCTGACAGAATCTTCAGTCAAGTCAGTACCAGTGTTGCTTTTACCTAAATCATGGTATCAGGCTCTTTTTTTGATGGCTGTCCCCTGGTTGAGCAGCAGCGCATTGGTCAGCATTTCAGGCTGGGGTCAGTTGGGTTTAATGGTGGTCATATCTCCCCAGAAGCACTGAGCACTTGGCAGGATTGAAATGAGTGACTCTACGTTTGTTTTGTTGTGTTTCCAATTTCAAGGGAGTCTTTCTCCATCACCTTTGCCTAGGATGCTGGTTCAGATGAATTTTGAGATGCAAGGGAAGAAAAATCAGATGGCCTCTTAAGTGTTACTGCAAGAAAAACTAGTGAACAGTGGTCATTATTTGTATTCGTGATAATGTATACTTTGTTAACTGCAACAAATAGCTGAATCAGGCAGTAGTACTGCATGCTTGTGTTCAGCATTGCCAATGATTTGAACTGCTTGTGAACATATTTATCAATGAAAACTAGGATTAATTAAGAGATTAATGGAAAACAGATCACAGGACTTGATTTTCCTCTTGTATAAACTGTTGCAACTTTATGAGTTTAAATAGACTTATAAATGATTTATACCCCTATGACTGAGAAGAGAATCAGAACCATTGTGCCCATGGATATTATTGGGTACAGTAATAAACTGACTCCAGGGCAGACAATTCCTTCTGGTCAGAATTTAATTCAGTATTTTCTCTGCATGAAATCCTGGTCTTATAAAAATCAGTGGAAAACCCGTTATCTGCACCATGATCAGAGTTTTACCCTCTGCTTTTTTCTTTCACTGTATATTTTAATTCCTGGTTTTGTCCAGTGTAAGCAACTGTCTGCATCCTGAGGCACAGCAAGATGGTCACAGGTATTGCTACATAATCCAATAGTTCATTTAGTCTTGAAAGGCTTCTCTGAATGGAAAATGCAGTATTTTACCTGGAAAATAAGCCCTGTGATAAAAGAGAGTGCTTAGCCTGCAAGATCAAGACATCTGTTTTGCCCCAAAGGTTTCCTATCTAACCTTGATGTCACAGTCCATTAAATTCTCTGGACCTGTAAAGCAGTGGCTATACACCCTCCATCAGCCGTAAAAGCCCTCATTCTCTAACACTCAAAAGGGCTCTGCAGTTCCCTGGGAAAAGTGAAAAAATGGCGCAACGCTGCAAAGCAGCAAAGCAGGACCGCGCCTCTCCCCGGGCGCCAGGTCCGGCCCCCCCGAAGCCCCTCGGCCGAGCGCTGGAGGGGGCGCAGGGCCCGCCGCCGGGAGGCGCGGAGGCTGCGCGGCGCCGTGCGCGGGGGCGCAGCGGGCGGGTTCCCGCCGCGGCCGCCGGGGGGCGCCCTCGGGCCGCTTCAGCACCGCGCCGGCGGACAGCGCCCGGGCGGCCGCGCCCCGCGCCCCCGCCCCCGCCCCCGCCGGGCCCCGCCGCGCCGCGCCGCGCCGTGCGGGGGGCAGCGAGCGGGACCCCGGACCCCCCGCGGCGGGGTGGGAGCAAACCCCGCGGCGGGCAGGGACCCGGGCTCTCCCGTAGCCGGCCGGAGGCAAAGGGCGGAAGCGGCGCACGACCGGGCGACGTGAAGCGGCATCTGGGAAGGCGGGAGCCGGTGTAAATCAACACCGACGTGTGGCAAGCTGTGCGGATCCTGCTAAGGAGATTTATACGTGTAGTTCATGAAGGCAATCGTCTGGCTGGTAATCTCTCATTGCGCACTGCTCAAAGGCAGTTCATTCACGCAACTGGCAAGGTTCCGGGCTGCAAAATGAAGATATTACTATCTCTCCTGAGAAATGTCTTTGATAGGAATGTATGCTGGAGATGCGTGCACGTGTGTGTGCACTGGCTAAACAGCCTTGATACCTGCGCATAATGAGATAGCAGCGCATTACTCATAGCTCCAGGATAGGACATGGAAGTAAATTAAGAAATCGGCACAACTCACACAGCTTTTGACCCAGCACTAATAGCACCAGCAGCGCACGGGAGTGGGACACGGCGCACGGCTGCAGTTCATTCATCAGCACGTTACCAAGAGCTGGGGAACAGCCCTGCACAGTCTAATTGTCTCACATCCATAAGGCTCAGCCAGGCACAACACACTGGGGAAGCTTTTCCCGAAACAGGGTGAGCCTGGCCTCTGGGAAGTGAGGTCAGGCAGCCCGCAGCTAACAAGTCTGTGGAGGGAGGGGGGGCACAGGGGTGGGCAGGGATTTCAGGAGGACCAGGGTCTGAGGGAGATAGATGTTTCCCAAGGACCATCATCATCAAAACTTCCAGGTGCAAGATCAGCCACTTCCCAGCTGCGCATCCCAGCATTTGTGTAAACAACATGCCACCACCAACACATTCCTCTGCACCCTCCCTCCTCTGGGGATTATGTGCCGGTACCTCCACCCCTTCTCCCCGACTCCCCGGAGCTAGCCAAATGGAGATGATAATCCACTGTGAAATATCGGTAGCACAAAGCGGTGACAGTCTGGGAAGGGGGGCGAGGGGGAAGGGAGCAGCAAGAATTTCCAGGATTAAGTTGCCCTAGAAAGGCAGTGTTTCCGTGCCTTGCAGGGTTGTTGGGGGTTCGGTGCATTCTCACTTTCATATGGAAGAAGCCAGGTGAGCGTGAAGTCAGGTTAATCCTAGTTTTAACTCCTCAGACCCATATCTTGCCCAGTGCCTCTCAGCAGTTTGCACTGCACCACCTGTCCCCCACACAACCAGTACTTTGTCCTAGACATCATTTGTAAGGATGCAGCACAACAATGCTTGCCCCACGACCACCAGCAGAAAAGGCTTCCCGGTGCCCTCCAAAGCCAGCCTAGGATCTCACACCAAACCTCCAAGCGGAGCTTTCTCCTGATTTCACTGCTCCCCTGGCAATAGAGCAGCATGCTTTGCTGCTGTTTTCCCATAGACCAGACCAAGTTGTGCTGCACATATGAAAGTACCAGTCCTCCCAGCAGATCCAGAGTCAAAAGGCATGAGGAACTAAAAAAAGATGAGCAGTGGGACGGTTTGACCAAGAGAATCATCTCATGGCATGGACCACTGCTGGAAGTAAGGAAAGGGAATGATAAATGACCCGTCCTCCCCACTTGCCCCAGGAGCTTCTCTCTCCAAAGCTATTTCAAGGGACAACAGTGTAGAGAACATACAAGGAGAGGGGACAGAGCATTAGGAAGTGTCACCACCCCCAGCTTGAGATGAAACCTTGGGATAGGCAGTGGGGGAGCGAGGAATGGGAAAGGAGAAGGTTGCATTTTGCCTATGGTCTCCCCTCCAGGTAATGAACATCTGAGCACCTGACTAAAAGGGAGAGGATATCTTGGGACACCCCACATCTCCTCTCACCCAGAGTGATGGGGAAGAGGAAGGTTCCCACCCTTTCCTCACCACGGTACCTGGTTGAGGGAAGTCACGGCCAACCTGGGGATAACCAGCTGCATGACGAGCTGCAGGACAGAGGTGACCAGCCCAGCCAGGATGGCCCAGGTGAGTGGCAGCGGGAGCATGCTGTAGGTTGCAAAAAGCGTGAAGAGCACATAGCCAATGCCGTCCCCAAGGAGGCCACAGCCCAGGCCGGCCGCCAAGATCTGCGTGGCCATGGCCACCCAAGTGACCACACCGCTGTACTGCAGGTAGGTGTACGAGGTCGTGTCCTTCCTGACCACCACTAAGGCACAGATCACCACCTCGATGCCAGTGAAGAAGCCCAAAAGGATGCCCTTAATGGGGTCCATGGGAGCGGAGGCCAGGGTCAAGTGGAGGAACAGCAGGGTCAGCTTGGTCAGCACGTCCAGGATGTTCATGACCACCTCGGATTTGCGCCGCTGGCCCAAGAAATAGCGCTGGTAAAGGCGCTCCAAGTCCCGAGACTTGAAGGAGTTACGGAGAGTGGGGAAGATCACCCCGCGGTAGGTATAACCCCAGTTGAGGAAAAAGTCGGAGTTGCTGGGGGCACAGTCCAGGGGCAGAAAGCCCAGGTCCCCGCTGCTGCTCGTGCGTTCTGGGAAGACTTTGGTCCCTCCGTTGTTGTGGCGCTCGCCGCCCAAACTCCGGCCGGCCGACTGTCTCCGGAGGTGGTGGTGGTGGTGGTGGTAGTGCGGCGGGTGGGGGTGGTGGTTGGGGCAGCAGGTCTCTTCGGAGCTGAAGCCCTTGCCCCCACCGCTGCTGCTGCCGCCGCTGCTGCTGCTGTGCTCCTGGATGAAGCGCTGCTCGGTGATGTGGCGCACGGCCGTCTGCCACAGCAGGCGCTGGGGTCTGCCGCTGCCGGGGGGGGTCCTGTTGATGGTGTAAAGTTCATCGCTGTCGCTCAGGCACCGCACCTCCGAGAGCTCCATGGCGGTGACTGGCGGGGGGCAGAACACCGGCGGGGGGGGTGGGGGGTGGGGGGGCACACCGTCTTTGGGGAGGGGAGCAGGGGGAGGGATGGAGCCGCGGGAGAGGAGGGAGGGGAGGGAGAAGGGCGGGTGGAGGCGGCGGCGGGGGGATCACATTTATGAGCAGGTCGCTGGGTCCGGCGGTTTGGCTGGCGGCGGGGTTGGTTTGCCGCGGGGGTCCGCGGGCCGGCTCAGCGCAGGCGGCGCTCGCTCCGCACCCGCGCCCGCTCCCGCGGCGCCCCGCGGAGCCGCATCCCGCGGAGCCCGGCTGCGGCGCGGCCCCGGCGCCCCGGCGGGCTGGGTGCGCGCCCTCCTCGGGGCGGTGAGCAGGCAGGGAGCCGAGCCGCGGGTGCGGAGAGCAGGAGGGAGGAGCGGAGCATCTACGGGCGCAGCCCCGCTGCCCGGCGGGCGATCCTCGGCCCCATCCGGAGGCTGGAGGCGCGGCGGGGAGGGGGCAGCCGCCTTGCAGAGCCGTTCACAGCGGGCAGCTCCTCTCTCCGGGGATCCCGGGGCTCCGCTCCGAGGTCTGGTCCCCTGGAGCTGCTGTAATCCCCGCGGCTGCGGTCAGCGGGAGCCCTGCGAGCTCGGGCGGGAGGGGAGAAGCGGCCGGGTCGCGGGCATCCTCGGTCACGGCGCCGGAGCGGCCGGCCGCGGGCTGCCCGCCCGCATCCCCCCGGCGGCGGGGCATGCCCGCCGGGCGCGCCGCCCTGCCTCACGGGGCGCCTCTGCCCGCGGGCGGCTCGGGGCTGCCAGCCATCGCAGGCGCCCGGCTTGCCTGGTAACGAGAAAAAAGAAGGGAAAGAAAGAAAGAAAGGAGAAAAAAAAAAAATCCCAGCAAAAACCGAGCCTTAAAAAAAAAAAAAACAAAAAAAGTGAAAGAGCGGGGAACGAAAATCCCGCCCTAAACTCGGAGCTCTGGGAAGAACGCTGGGAGCATCCCAACTTCTCCGTGGGTCAGGGCAGGGAGGGCTCCGGCTCTGGGGCTTCCCCCGGCAGCGAGGAGGAGGAGAGGGAGGAAGGGGCGAGGGGCGGGCGCGCAGGGAGCGCGGCGGCTGCGGGGCTGGGGGAGCCGGCGGCGGGTGCTGCCCCGGGAGCCGCGGGGACCGGCCCGGCGGAGCCGCCGCCGCCGCCGGAGTGGTGCTGCGGGCGGGCGGCCCGGGAGGAGGCAGAGCCCCGCACGGTCAGCTGATGCCCACGACGTCGGCGGGGCTGCCCGCACCCCCCCTGCCCGGTTAAAGCAGCCGCAGCCGCGGCGCTGGGAGGGGAAGAGCGGGCGGGCGGCTCGGGGAGGGGGGGGAGGGGGAGGGGGAGAGACACGGGGCAGGTTCTGCGGTCCCAGGAGGCTCCTTCGTGTGTCACTTCGGTTTCTCCAAGCTGCGCTTCTGTAGGTGCCCCGGACTGTCCCGCAGTGCCTGGCAGATTCGTCCATCCGCTATGCTAAGTGAGAGCTGATGCTGGAGCCGGGCAATCCTCTCCGTAGGCGCAAGGGAGAGCTGCCTCAGGCCTTGTCTGGGAGTTTGTGCTCTTGGCCCCCGGTGGGGAGAGCCTTGGGAACCGCTCCACCTCTGCCTGGGTACCACTCCACCGCTGCCTGGGTGAGCTCAGACCCTCTCAGAAAGGTGCTGTCGCTGCCAGGACTGTGGCTGTAACCACCCTGTGTTGAGTGTGTTTGTATGTTTGATGGCTACTGTCCTGTCAATATTTACATTAAAGCCACTGTATAAAGAACAGAAACTGTCCCGTGCACAGACTCTGGAGTCAGAGCCACTCCTTATTCCCCCATGTTGGCAGATGAAATTGTCCCTGCTCCCCTGCTTGTGGCATCTGCCTGTGCCAGCAAACCTGCTTTGTGCACGGCGGCACAGACTGGAGAAGAGGGGTAGGAGGGAGCCATCTTCACCTTGCCCATCCCTCCTCTGCCCAGAGTAAACCTCGTTAAAGTGTCTGAACCCTGTCCTGGGGGAAAGGCAGTTTTGGAGCTGAAACCCTGCTGCTAGAAGCAGCTGAAACAGAAATAGACTACACATTAGACTCTTGCAAATGAAGGGAGAGGTGTTTTCTTTGTGTTTCAAAACACAAGAGTGATGCCTGCTGAATTCTTTGAGAATTCAAAATAGAAGTGCAGCTGCCTTTTGTCAGCAGGGAGGATGGACGGAGGCACTGCCTGGAAGGGAGCTGCTCAGAGCTCTGGCCTCTGTTGGGAGATTGCGTGCCTGCCCATGGCACGTGATGCTTGACTTTCAGTAGGCCTGAGCTGCCATGAACACCCCTCCGACTGCCATTGTTTAATTCACCTTTTATTATTATTGTAAGGAAGGCATTGAGATTTAGGAAGGATTTCACTGATTGTTTCTGCATTTTCGCTACAATGGATTTGGGGACTCCAGCCAAGACTGTGTCCCAAGTGTGAGGCAGGTTTTGTACTGATATAAGCAGAGGAAATTCTTGTTCTTGAGAGTCCAGATAAGAAATGAGGGGTGTTTTTGTGAACGGGGATGGGTCTTCACTGTGGTTCAGCATGACCCTGCTAACCTGGAAAGGGTTAATACTAGTTTCACAGTAATAATGGAAACACACATACTTGCTCCAAGATAAATCCTATGGAAATCACAGTACTACTTGAAGATGAAAACGTTACTATCAGTGGGGAAATCTTATATAAAGATGTATTTCTTCTATAACACAAATTATAATTAGGAGCAGTATTACCCCAGAGCACGGAAAGAAAACATCTTGCTCATCCAGATTGCCGAACACAAATCATGTTAAATCAAAGGAAAAGGAGACAAATATATAATGCAGCTTAAGGAGACACCCATTCAAAAGAGATAAGATGAAGCCAAGATAGGGAGCTCTCAGTTCTCTAATGTTGCTGTAATCACTGGACAGAAGGGTCCTTGGGCCCCATGACAGCGTGAGCTCTACCCTCACCATTGTTCCTGCAGCGAAGGCTCTGTATCTCCCCAGGCAGTCTATTTCTATGCTTCTCCATCCTTATCATTTTCATATCTAACTTGAATTTTCCTTGCAGCATTCACTGCAGCATCACTTCTTGTCCTGTCTACCATGGATGGGGAGAACAGATTATCCTGGCATAGTCTATACATGTTTAATGTATGTCTCTTCCACCCGTTCCCTCTTTCCCTTCTCATTTCTTAAGCTAAACAACCTAATTTCTGTCTTTTTTTTCCCCATGGATCACATTTTCTAGGTCTCTGATTGTTCTTTTTGGTTTGTTTTGGATTCTGTGCAGTTGTTTCATGATTTTATTTTCTTTTTTCCCCTCTGCGAATCGCCCACAACTCAACTGAGTTCTACAGTGGAAAGATGTTGTGTGTCTAAGAACAATGTCTTATGATCTGCACTTCTATTTATACATCCTGTGAGATGTCTGCCTTCCACCCATCACAGGCTTATCCACAACTGATGACCTACTGAAACATCTTTGCTGTCCTCAAGGCCTGGGCAGGTGTTACTTGCTCCATATGTGCAAACAGCCTACATGAAGTATCTTGCATTTGCCCTTGCTAAAATGCATTGTAGTTTTTCCACCCCATACGCCCAATTTGCTTAGAACATGTTGAATACTAAACCTGCCCTCCTCCATGCCAGCAGTCCTCCCCAGCTCTGTGCCATCTGCGTGTTTGGTGAGCCTACTCTCTCTTCAGTGGTGACGGCAAAGTAGTGCAGTGCGGTCAGGTAACAGTCAGCGTGCACATTTCTTGCTTGTATTTCTGAATCTCAACCTCAGAGGCACCGGACACCTTTGTGCAGGGCTACCAAGAGGGGTCAAGATCTTTCTGAGCATCGGGACCCACTGCAGCAATGCTCTGGGCTCTGCAGAGTAAAGAAGAGAGGGCTGAGCATCCTGGGGAGCTGCAGACGGACGAGATTGCCAAAGCCCTGGTTGCCACTGAAGGGTGGATGAGAAGGGGGTCCAACAAGGTAATTTCACACATACTCTCTGAGTCCTGTAAGTCCTGACAGGGCTCAGTTGGCCCTACATTAGTACCATGCATTATTCAATCTTTGTTGCTATTGGATTTTTTTTTTTTAAATAGAGCTAAATGTCTTGGCAGTGTCACAAAATCATTAAAAGCCATTTAAAAATAATACTGTCACTAGAAGGCTTTTGAAGGATGAAATCAGGCAGAATTCATTCCTCTTCTGTCACCTGAAAGTTTATGTCACACTCCTCTCCTCCTTCCCCCTCTCTACCCACAGCAGTCACATTTATGTACAGTTTAATGTTATGATATTTAATCATGCAAATAATGATCTCATTCACTTTAGTGGGACTATTTATGTCCTCAGGATTGCAACCCTGGCACTGTGCTCTGCAAAGCACTCCAGGGTTCTCCCATAAAGGTAGCCTCAATATCTAACACATTATAAAGGAACACCTGTGTTGCTATATGTCTTCTTTATCCAAATACAGATTTCACAGAAAAATTAAGAGATAGAAAAGAGAACATTTGACATATAGCCTGTCTGTGTCTTCATGCACACATGAATGTGATATTTCAGTAATAAGGAAAATGAGAGAATATGAGCAAATTATCTTTGATTTCCTCCTTACCTGTTTGTTGAGGTTTTTTTCGCTATGACTCCCTTTTTTTCTTTTCTCCTTGGCAACAATTTAGACATTCTAATAATAATGAAAAAAAAAAAGAACTTCTGGTATTGATAGAGTCTCCTTTTTTAAAACCTGTCTATCATTTTTCTCAAATGAATACATATCTCAATATGATGTCTGTATGAAAGCAAGCAAAGGGCAAAAGGGAATGGATTAAAAATTGTAACACTAGCTAGTAAAAGCTCTCAAACTGATTAATGAAAGCCATGGTAAAAGAAAAGCAAAGCTTTATGGACTGAAAGATCAGAGAGACAGAGGATGAGGACACATAGCTTGACAGATGATGGAAACAATCAACATTTGCTGGGATTTGCTGATGAGTTTTCTCAGTACAGTGAAAATATCAATGAAATATTTTAAAGAAGTTTGCAGGCAATGAAGATAAATTATTCCATACCTCAATGATACCATATGGCGGGGGGGGGGGGGGGGGGAAGAAAAAGAAAAATGAAAGAAAAACAGGGAAAAAAGAAAGAAAAAAATCCTTAGGTCAGTTATAATATAGAGGTAGCAAGAAATGTCAAATTTTTTGTCTATATTTTAAAAGAAGATTTTTACTTTTTTTAACTTTTAGTTTGGTGGGGTTGGTTTTTGTTTTTTTTTTTTCTGTGCATGCTATTGCTTCTCCATGTTGTGAAGCAACAGTTCCCTCATATGCAAACTAATTTCTTCTTCTCTCTCCCTCCCTTCACAGATACATGTACTCACATACAAGGGTCAGAACACAGTCTAAGCATGTGGATTCTGTGGAGGGAGATAAGGGGCTGGAGATAAATAATTCACGTTTTAACCAATGGGTGGAGCTGTGTTTTCCCCCCTCTCTCTTCCAGGTCTACTCCTTCCTCATCCACCCTGCTAGTACTCTAGTTTTTAAAATGGATTAGCAGCTGTGACCATCGCAAGTCTTTTACTTATGACTTTGTGGGCACTGGTGCTGACCGGGAATATATTAGCCAGGCTGTTTTGTACCAAAATTTATTAGTCTGTCTATTTGAGCAATTGTTGCAGTTTCCCTGAAACTTGACCTTCAGAAAGGCATTAATATGATGGAAATTTTCAGCTCTTAGGAAAAAAAAAACCAAAACAAACAGCATTTTTAAAATGGTAACTTTAAGTTTTTAATTTTGAGATGATTATTCCAATTTTTTATTGTGGATGAATCAGAGATGGAACATGGTGGAGCCCTTAAAGCAAACAGGATTCATTAGAAAAAAAGACCAGTCTTCTTTGCTGGGAATGGAGGGCCTTTATCCTAATCCAAAATCAAGTGCAGCTTCAATAATTTGAAAAAAACTTCCCAAAACAGAACTTCGCATTGCTCCCTGGGCCACCCAGAAGTTTCCCTCCACCTTTTCACCCTTTTCCAACCAGGTTTCAGAGAATGACTGTTTCTTTGCTTGTCTCTCTCCTCCAAGCATGCCATCACTCTTCTCTAATGTTGTTAAGACTCATGAATCCCTGGAGCACCTGCATTGCTGAATGAATAATACTTTTTACAAAGAAGTAGACAGTTCTTGATGCTTTATGGGATTCCTTTGAAGAAGAGGGTTTTTTTTCTTTTAATACAAAAGACCTTTGACTTGCATGTTAATTGCAACAGAGTTAAAATGAAATGAACTATTAAATTCACCTCTTAATGCATTACAAGTGAAATCTTTATAATCTACAGCAGACATACCATTCGCAAGAGTTTATTCTTGATTGGCTATCTGAAGCAGCAAGTGGCAGGAGTGATAGCCTGATGGGTGAAGCTACAATTGAAAGTAATACCAGAAAGGAAACTTGAATTTGAGACATTCTAATGAATCTAAAAACCTAAAAAAGCACACGTAAGGCTAGTCTGTATAACTTCTTCACATGGAATAATAATTCTTATCCCTATGCAGAGGTTTTCAGAAGCAGATCTCAAACTGTTTTTCTTGCTACAGGATGGAGATGTTTCCTGTGGATGTATACAATAAATCTAATTAGGCTGCAAATAGGGAGCTGTTATATTGTATGAGATTTTAAATCCATCCAGATCAGTATCCTGCAGCTACTGCAGTATAAGACATATCCTAAGAGGAAATCCCCGTCAGCCAGATCAAAGGGGGGAAAGTCTGGTAGGGTTGTGTGTGCATGTGCTTGTGTGTGTGTATTAAACCTTGGAACAGCAACAAAACCTAGAATCGTTCATGTTTCCAAAGGAAAGGAAATTCCTTTTTGTTTCTTCTCGTTCTTCTTCCATCTGCGGGAAAATAATTCTATTCAATTTTTAATTAAAATATGAAGACAACTTTTCTGCTCCTAGGAACTCCTTTCTTTGCACCCCCATTTCTTTCATGAACCAGGGAACCTGGAAGCCCAGGGACCGTGGCTTGGCTTCCAGGGGTGTTGGGGCTGCAAGGATGGCAAAAGCTACAGAAATGCTGGAAGTCTGGGCTGAAAGAGACTTGCATTATGTCATCTGAGATGCAGAGCCCCTGAGTTGAGTTCTCAAGCAGCTCTTTGCAGATCTGACAGGAATCCGGGCAGGTTTTTGAAAGAACCTAGCTTATGTTTCTGAAACATTGCTTCATCAGATACTTTGCATATGCAAATGTTAGGACTGTGTTTTGGTGGCCTGCAGATAAGCACAAGGTTTAATTCAGCTGGGTTCCTAGGCAGTACTTTTCCCCAGCAATAAAACTCTTGCCCCCTACTCCCTTATCTTCTAATTTATTTTTTTTTTTTTTGCATTAGAAAATTGAGAGTATGTAAAGTAACCCTTTAAGTGACTTGCTGTATCACAGAGAGAGCACTGATGCCTGGTGTGCTGATATTAACAGTGATTTATTTCAAACTGAGCTCCCATCACAGCTGAAGCGTGTTAATCTGCTCATTGCTAGTCAAGCTGGGGATGGTAGGTGTTCTTAGACAAAATGTTTAGGAGGAATCGTTGACTCATGGCAATCTTTAGTCATTCTCTGAAATGATACTATTAATGTCTAGGGGATAAGCAGAGTACTTGTTTCTCCATTATATTATCTTGTTTTTACATTCAGTAACATCTCCCTTGGCATAGGGGGAGGATAACAGATTCATGTTTGAGCAATCTATTTGATATTGCATTTCTCTAAATCACCAAAACCTGTCATTTCCTAGTGTTGCAGGATTTGCTGTAGCAGATTCAATCTGGTCTCCTTTTGATAGCAATGGCAGGTTGTTGGTGCTCCAAACAAAGATTCAAAACTGGCCTGTAGGTGGTCTACCCTACACATAAGATCAATGTGATCCTCTCTTCCATGACTAGAAAAGGCAATATCAGCCTTAAAGGCTGCATCTACTCTGTTTTCAACATCATGAGGTTACTAAGAGCCAAGGAAAATATCATGTCATTGCCAGGTAACACGGGAAACTACAGAACATCCAAAAGCCTTTTCCAGGAAACAGTCATGGAGAATGCTTATGGCAACCTACAGGGCTCTAAAGCTGGGTTAAACAGCTTCGTACGAGAATCAAACCAGAGGTACTGTTATTGTGATTAATATTATTTATAATGACAACATCAATAATTTGCACAAAGGATGGATGTGGTTGCTCCCAGTTATATGGGGAAGCAAAAAAAGAAATTCTTTTTTCTGGAATCATAATGGGAGGCAAAATATCTTAAGTTCCAGTTCTCTGTAAGGAAGAAGCTCCGCATTACACTACACTCTGCTGTAAGTTTTTTGGCATCTCTCTAATGAATACATTTCCAGTGAATGTTTTCAGCATGTAGCAGCTCAGACATTTTGTTTTAGCAGTAAAAGAATGCTATGGTACTTCTGCCTGTTGATCCCAAGTGTTGCTCCAATACGGTTCACATCATAACATATGAGACATGCCTCTGAATTGAAAGCCCAGTGTGTTTTTGACTGATCTAAGCTTTTGCATATGTTTTGGTCTTTGAATTACAGTCTCAGCTTGTGACTACAACCCCACTGCATAAATCTCTCTACAAATGTACAACAACAAAACATTTCTGGTTCCAATCGATTTGCAGCCCAGGATGGGACACAGCACTTAGTTGTAGTGAAGAACCATATGGAGTTATAGAAAACAAGGGAAGTATGTGTGGGAGCAGTTGTGACCACTGCGGTAAGCAATGGCCTTTACAGAGCAGTTGATCTCCTTTGAGATTTCTGCAGGAATTATGGCAGGGAAATATTTAAATACTTAGGGTGCACGACAATAGCCTTCCTCATTTTTACAGAAGCTGACAGAGTCTCAGCAAAAGGCTGGCAAAGTGGTGAAGCTTTAGTGCCACAAATTCAGGACAGAATATTGAAGTCTTTCTCCAGATTCGAACTGAGAGCTGTGCAAAGCCACTCCAGCAGAAAATGTACTCCTGATCATTCAGCTTGTATATTTTTGCCAGCTAAAATCGGGAACCCTTAACAATCATCCTGGTGGACCATTTTGTCTGTGATCATAGATCATTGACTTTTTTAAACTTCAGTAGCATTGCATTATTTATTCTTTAAAATATCTACCAGGTGTAAAAGGCTGAATGATGGAATAAGTGCTGTTCTTACTAAATAGCACAACTAAAAAGCAGGAGCACCAATATTTGAAGAGCACAACCAGATTTAAAAATAATTTTGGCTAACTCAAGATATGGTGTAGAAAAACAAATAAAAGAACAGAAGATGCAATTCACTAGGGGCAAGTGGAAGGTACTGTATATAGGCAGAAACAAATGGTTACACTAGCACATGATGGGAAACAGCTGGTTAAAGAGCAGTTCTGCAAGAAATGATCTGGGGGTTGTTGAAATTGAGCCAGAATGTCATGCTGGGGCAGGAAAAACAAACATTGTGGTGCATAAGCAGAAAGGTAGACTGTTAAGGCTTGTGAAATAATCCTTCCACTCTGTTCAATACTGGTAAGGTTGTAGCTGGACCCCATGCAGTTACAAGAGTATTTCATGGGTCAGAGACTCTCTGGGGGATGGGTAAAGAGGACGCTCCCCTGATGGGACCGTACAGGCCCAGCCAAGGTCCATCAGGCACCTCTGTGGGGACAGAGTCAGGCTGAGGGTGAGACATCAGCTTACAGAGCTGGAGACCTGCATCTTATGGCATCACTGGGACAGGGATTGGTGGCCCTGGGATGGGCTGTGGTCGTGTCCTGGGCCATGGGCAGGGGTGGGGGAGGCCCTGGGTGAGGAAGACCAGGGCCAGTAAAGAGCTGCCGATGCCCTCAGGGGACAGACACCAGTTCTGGGAAATACTGGACCTTCCAGGAACAGTTAAGAGAAGTGTGATTTGAGATGTAGGAAATGTAACCAGCAGGAAAGTTTGAAAGGAACCCTTATTTGGCTGTGTTCAGGTGTTGCCTTGAAATGATGTCTCCCAATAAAATTAAAGAACAGTATTATAAGAATAGAAAAGAAGTAAAACAACACAAAGCAAGTATTAATGTTTTATAACTGTAGAGGATATTGCTATTTAGGTATTGCTATCTCACTGATACATATTTCAATAAAGAAAGAAGGCATTCAAACTGCATTAGTAATGCTCTGAAGGGTGCAGTGGATATTACTTAGATGTGATGACACTTCTCATCACCATATGTAAACTTTATGCATAATGTATTTTTGACTCATATTCACCTTTGCATTTCAAAACTTCATTTACTCTGTGTTAATTTATTTTGTACATACAACAGTATGGGAAGGGGACAAGTTAAGAATTTCCTTTTAAAGAAACATCAGCTTTTACCAGCCAATTTTTAACAATTTCTGCAGCACAGGGAGGAATTATTTTTTTATCCTTCATGGGCTAATAACTGTTGAAATGTGGCTATTCATCTTTTATTATTTCAATAGCTCAGAGTCATAGGTGTTTGTATATTTACTCTCATAAAGCTTTGTAATTTGCAGGCCTCAGTATTTTGTATGAGTTGAACATATAAGGCCACGTTCTCATTCCACTGAGACTCTCTTGACTCAGCAAAGAGAGAGGCTGACAGAAGTCCAACTACTTCCCTCCAGTTCAGTGTTTGGCATAGGGCCAGACCTAACATAGTTGTCCATCTCCCCCAGAAGGCAGGATTCACCCTTCGGGGTGCACTGTGTATCTAAATGTACTTTATTTCTTACTGTATCGTAGAGCAGCAGTGTAGCAGAATGAATGACCATTCAGCTGGACCTCCCTTTACTACCTCTCATTTGCTGTAACGGTTCCTCAGGGAAGGCAGAACAAAGGCTGCTGAATGGCAGCATTGAATCCTTTAGCCTTCATGAACTCATTCATTCCCAAGTCAGCTCCATTGACACCTGTTCTGGTCTTCTCAGTACAGAAATGCTTGCAAGCAAACTACTTTGCTGTGCTCTCCCAGGAAGCGCTATTTTCACCCGAAGAGTAAATCTATTCCACCTTGCCTGCGTGTCTCCCAATCCATTTTTATATAGCCATGGGGTATCACTGCTATGCTGAACTCCAGATGTCTGAAGCTATAAAATTCTGACGTTGATATCATTGAATGTTTGATGCCATTACTGACAATCTATGCTCGGAAATTCATTTACTTGGACACCGTGGAATGGGACTTCCATGCAGGCAGTGCCTGTAACCAAACAAAAGGACACTGCAGAGATAGGTCATTGGAGAGCTTTTGCTGCCTCTTCGCAAAGTAGCAAACTGAGTCAATTTTTCCACATATTCTAAAGTGTATCATCAGGGAATACCTCCAACTTGTGCATCTGTGTTTCAGACTGGCTCCAGCCGAGGATACTCAGGGAATGACCTACTGGGGTAAATCTTAATCTAGAGTCGAACTTTCATTTTGCCTTCTCCTTTTTAATGTAGAATGATCTTTCCCACAGAGGAGGTATATTGAGGAGGTGGATTCCCAATAAACTTAGTTCACCCCAGGATTATGTGGTGGATGTTACTTTCCTTTGACATGGCTTTTCAGAAGCTGATGGTGTGATAAGACCACAGCATACAAGGAAATTCTCACTCCAACTGTCTCCTAAGTTATGCAATGGTTATAGCATGAGTCCAGGAAATGAGAGAGAGAATAGCAGTGATAGGACCTGGGAAGACAGAGGTGCTGCCAGCCTGGTAAGATCTTTGTCCCTTGGAAGGTGCCAGTGTTAAGAGATCCATGAGAGAAGGAGGACAGCAGCATGCACTTGTGCCACATTACATGAAGTGAAGAAAAGAGCCCAACGGAAAAACTCTAGACTCTACTGTCCTTTTTCCAGGAGAGAAATTCGAGGAAAGAGTGGTTCTAACCACTGAAAGGAGAAGTAAATCGTAAGTGAGGAAATATCAGAGAAGTATGTGACAGAAATGGCCTGAGGCAGGAGCCTGAGATAGTCCCAAAGAACAGTGCTGGTGTTTTACTCAGTGCTAGTCATAGCATAGTCAGGCATGTTTAACCAAAGATTTATTTTTCAATAGAACCCTATCAAGAAAAGTTTTGTTGGCATTTCTTGTATCTAAGTTACATATCAAAGATATTCCTTGTAGAGATCTAATGGTTTAGATACTCATCTGAAATAAGAGAAATTAATCTTCCAACTCCTATTCTGTTTGATGTAGAGCAGGATTTGAAGCTACATCTTCAAAAGTTTTGTGTCACCTCATCACACAGGTGCAGAGACAATTTTTGTCTGACCCATTGAGTGTGGAACCATTTACACAAAGGAGAACTGCTTGAACAGGAGTGTAAAACAGACCCACACAGAGTGATCCCACTCTTTCTCTACTACCTGTGACTGTGCCTCACACTGAAGTACTTGGAACCAAGAGTAGTAGGGGGATGTCATACACTCTGCCCTTTTAAATGCAGGCTTCATTCACCTAAGCACTTGATTCATGTCATACGTTTACTCAGGATTACCAAGATGATTCTTATAATGTCTTATTTGAAACTACTTCAGTCTCTGAATCCATTGGATGTAGGAAAACCTGCTGGGCACCCTCACAAATTTTCCATTTATATTAAAGGAGTTGCCTCAGAAAAACAGAATGACCTTTATGGTTTTTTTCCCCCTAAAAGTACAGTGCAGCCAGAGGAATGGTGGATGGGCTGGAAATAGCACAAGTTGTACGGTTCATGCCACTAAACTTGGTAAAAACAAGGATGATATGTACCTGCAATATCTTCCCTTGAAATAGAGGCTTTGACATCAGAGGTGTTTGCTGTCTCCACAACAATTTGGAAGGCTGGAGCTGTATTGTATTAGGCCTTTGATTCACTGCAATGAAGAGAGTGAAATACAAATGAATATTTATGATGCAGAATAATAATCACTTTAGTTAGATGAGCAGTAAATGTGCTGAATAATCTAGGCTGAAAACAGGTGGGGTCAGCAGAGCTGTGGGATCCTAAAAACACCAGGCAGAGTTTCAAGTCAGCAGATTAGAAAAAGAAAAGATCATTACCTATGCCACAGTTAAATTCTCCCATTTATTTGAGGAGGGCTGGTGGCTAGGATCTCAACTGCCAAGGCAGAGGACACACTCAGGAGACTGTTCAGCTAAATAAGATCTGAACTTATATAGCTCCTCCATAGCTTGATGAGTTGGAGGTAAAAGCTACACTTAAGTGCTGGGAAATGGGCTATGAAGATTAATTGAGTGTCCAGGGAGAATAGATTGAGTTTCTTGCATTTCTGCCTTGTGCTTTTAAACAAAAAAAAATGGTGATGTTTCTCTGTTCAGAGAAATGAGACTGCAAATAGAGTAAGAGACCCCTCTCTGTTAAGAGGAGCAATTAGAAGAGGAAGGTTGCCTGCTCTCATAAAGGCCTGGGAGCACAGAATAAGAGTGGGAAATGTCTGGGCGAACAAGTGCTGCACAAAGAAGGCAGGAGCAAGGGGATATCTTGGTTGAATGCTCCATGACATATAGCTAGAAGAAATTTGTTCTAAAGAATGCTTTCTTGCTCCTCTCTCTCCTGGGTTTTGTCAGAGCTGCTTGGAGCTGTGTCTATGAACGGGCTGTTTGGTCTGGAACATCATTTACTTGACTCTGCCTCTTTCTATGTGTCTTGCTGATGGCAGCTGATGTGTGGTGATGTGCTGGTGTGCCATCCATCATGGTGGAAACATCATCAGGGCCTGCCTCAACACAGCTTCCAACTCCCTTTGCAAGGTTGGAGCAATCTCTCTCATCTACCCCAATCAGGTCATCTAGTGGGCAGGGACAGAGAAACCCAGACAAAACAAGGAAGCAGTTCAGCAGTCACAAAGTTCACTACTGTAAAGGATTAAAGATACCTTTATGATTGAATTTTAAGTGGCAAAAACACTAGTTCAGCCCAAACTATCCAAGCATATCTCTGCAGCTTCTTATTGAAAGTTTCTCTTCTTTAGTCAGTAATGATGTGCAGCCTGAGCTCACAGGGATAAGTCCTGAAGTCCTGTTGTCAGCCTTCTTGAGTACACTGGGAAACACAGTCCTAAGGATGTATGTCTAAGGATGAAACTTTGACTAGCAGAGAGAGAGGCTGAATATGTCTCTAGGCTTTACCAACTTTGGCAGCAGCTATTGTGGTGCGTTTAACAGGTCTGTTTTGACTGAGATCTAGAGACTTTTCTGACTCAGCTGCAATCAAAAAATCATCCATGCTCTTTATTTTCACTCTTTGAATAAAAGAGTTTCTCTTTCCAGTTGCAAATACAAAATCAATCCCACATGCATCCTCCTGAAGACAATGAAACTTAACGTGTATTGTTCTACAGCTTGATTCCTGACTGCCTGTCATATTTTAAAGTCAGAGATAAGATTGAAGGGAAAGTTTTGTTATTCAGTAACCTCCTCCATCTCTCTGCATATACAAGATTGACTTCTTGTTCCATTTTGCCCAATTTTTAATGATTAAAATAAAGCGCAGCCTACCATGGGCATGTTTCTCTCCGCCTAAGAGATATTGCCATTAGTCTATTTCTTGGAGGTCAATCTACATGTATTTTTGATCTGTATCATTCTATACCTTCTATTTCTCCTCCTTCACCATAAAATAACTCTTGTTCTTCAATCTCCAGGACAAAATAACAGATATTTTTGTCTCCTGTGTATTAAGCTATATTTGATGAAGTAACACACAACCTCTTCAGTTTTGTTGTTGGTTTTTTTATATATAGCACAACCCCCCACTTTTTTGTTTCTTTAACTTGCTTCATTAGGCATATTCCCTGGCTTTGAGCCCCACACATTCTTCAAGATCTTAAAACTGTGTTAAAGAGCAAATCCCTTGAGCGTTAGAATACACAGGATAGATTTAATTATTTCCCTGACAGGGTTACCAAAAAACCCCTCCAATTTAGAGACACTCTCTGCCTTTTCAACCACCTCCTCAGTACGCAGCAGAGCAGGTGGAAGGAGTTCCAAGGTTGGGAAAGGAACAACTTGTGTGTACACAACATTATATTTATAATTCTCTTGCCGCCAAAAAAGAGGTTTCTTAGGATAACTATACCTCTAATATAATTGCCAAGGGTAAGGATGAAACCTGAATACACCTGAACAGAATCTATAATGTTCTGAACTGTAGGTTGCCTCTCAGACACTTTGGCAGCACCTAGGAAGAGAAGAAAATAGTTCAAGGAAATATTTTATCAAAGATGTACTATATATTTATCCCATTGTTGTGGCTTTATTTCTTTGTTCTTCTGATTAGAGTAAGTCACAGTAGGTCCAGAAGTAACAGACCAGGACTGGTCACTCCTTCAGGACAACTCCATGAACTCCTTCTGTAGATGAGGCAATGTGCATTACCAAAATGTAAAGTTTTACTGGCCCATGAGGGTGTCCAGGTTCGAATGCCTTTTTGGTCTTACATCTAATGTAAAACTTCTGCCTCACTGGGGACAACAGGAACCCTGTCACTGTGCTAACCACGAGTGTTATACTTCAGGACTCTCTCAGGCTCCTGCCATGTGTTGAGGTTGTTCTGCCAAATTTTTTTTTCATACAACATGCTCTGTTATTGTCTAATTTAGGATTGAACAAATGCTAGAGCAAATCATGTTGTTTATTTTCCTTCCCAGTGGGGAGTATTGTCTTGATATTGGAAATCTCAGCTCATGCATGTCAGGAAGACTGATGATGACCCCCCAAACTTGTGTTGTATGTTAATAACAGCTTAAGTTTCCATGTCTCCTTCTGCCAGGTAGTCTTCTGAAGCCTTTCCTTCTTCCCACATTGGAATACTTAAGCTAGCCTTGATGTCCTATTGTGTTATGAAAGAGTTTTTTTCTCCTTTCATGTCATGCGAAGAGCAGAATAGCACATGTTGGCACTGAGTAATTGTAAAGCTATGCTGACCCACAGGTGCTAAATCATTTTCTTCCTTCAGATATGTTGTTCCTGGCTTTCTGCAGTCTTGGACAGATTGAGTATTTTCTGCCTGATGTTTTGAAAGTTTTCAGTGGATCCTTTCATAATGTAAGATTTTGGAGAACACTTACAAAGCTTCTCACACACTATTTACACCCTCTTTATGTTACTCTATAGGAGGAAGATATCTTCATTGGTGTCTGTGATCCAACCATGTACTCCAATTTATAAATATTTAGGCAGATTCTGCATCTGCCATAGGTCCATGAGATGAATAGCACCTACAACACCAATCAAACATGGTCTGCTGTCAGGGAGTGGTGAGGGCTGGCTGTTCCCTAAGGGAGAGACAGGACCCAAGGGTGATCCTTGTGCAGGCAGTGCCACCAGTAACAGGGCAGAGTCCCGCAGGGTCTTGACATGGTGGACAGAGTTGGGTGCTGGTAACAGGGTCCATCGGCAGTCCCAGACATGGAAAATTATGAACCAGAGCCAGGGTCCATGCAAGGGTTTCAGTCATGAGCAAAAAGTAATGGAGTAAGGGACAGGACTGGAGATTGGGCTACAACAAGATTGGGCTCCTGAGTCCATCCAGTAGAGAGCACTAATGACAGGGCTAGGGACAACTTCAGCATTCATCTGAGAGGTTGGATCCATCTGGGAGGGAAGGTACCTACAATGTAGTTTGAAGGTCCATCCAGGAGTGGAATCCAGAGAGACTGACTAGAAACTGGTACTCCTACAACAGAGCACAAGCAGGGACTGAAGGTCCAGGGTTGAGCTGAAATGGGGATCCTGGGCCCACGGGCAGTGGATGCAGGCGGAGGCCCTGACTGAGACTGGTCAGTGGAATTTATGCCTACTAGTGCTCTCAGGGCTCTGACACTCATCTACTCAGGGTGGCAACTGATTGAAGGTTAAGGCACCTAAACCTTCTTATCCATGTACATGTGTGATAGCTGTCCAAGCTCCATTACAGCTGATGAGTCAAGGGCTTAATAAATCTGCCTAAACATAGGCCATAGTTTATTTGTCACACAGAAGCATATCTGAAATGTCTACAGGGAGTTGGTTGGAGACCATGTGCACACCTCTGAAGTGTTGGAGGCCAGGTGAGAATCCTTAGGACAACTCAGCTGGCCCCAGGCATCCCTGTCAGTCATGTTGTCAATGACTGTTCCAGACATACTGAGATGAACAGCTCATAGCATTCAATTCAGATGCCTATAGCCACTATCTAAACTCATTTTAGATACCATGGATGAGTTGTCTGACAAACTCAACTTGGAGATGAGAACTTTCCAGTCTGATATACTAGTCTTATCTTTCTTGTCTGCCATGCTCAGCTCTGGAAGTCCTTATCGTATAATGATTTTGACAGATGATTCATGTTCTTCCTTTTCCTTCCACATAGACTATCCATCTGCTGAACTCAAACTAGGACAAGGATTTTATGGGAACATGGACAGAGTATGAGGAGGAAGACCATGTTTGTCCTGGAAACTCTTTGATCCAATCTTCTCCCTTCCACCTCAGTTATATGCACTCCAGCCCCATGTATGCCTCCATCTTATAGCCCTAATCCTCATCTTCAGAACCAGCTTGTGTTACACTGGCAGCACATCCTTGGCTATGGAAACTGGGATGCTGACAGATAAACTTGTCCAGAAAGGAGAGCAGTGCAGTTAAACTATAATCATCATGAGTCACTACATCAGCTTTTTAGAACCAAGAGAAGTATTTTGACTTGTGCTCCACTTACAGTAAAAAGCCAGAATGTTCTGCAGAAATCAGATACTATAAAAAAAAAATAATTTCCTTGGTAGTCCAAATTTTCTTCTACTAGGTAGTTTTCATGTAAATTTTTTCTGCTAGCAGTTGGAATAATCTTGTTTAAGACATGATTCTTTCAAAATTTTACCAGGAAAAGGTAAAGATTAGATTAAAAAACTGAGTCTAATCAGTGGGAACACAATTATGCCAAAGCTAAACACTTAAGAAAAAAATCCATGCAAAGGTTTCATTTGCTCTTCCCTTGATGAAAGGTTTTGTAGAGCATGACTGGTTTTGGTCCCTCTTTGTTAAAAATTATTTGAGACACAGGGAAAAAGAACAAAGCCTTGTCAAGAACTATAAAGTATGCCATAAGAAGATGCTCTATTGAGGACACAACTCTATTAGTGAAGCCCTGAATTTCAGAATCTCTTCCTGATAAACCTTGAAAGAGGAACATATATTAAAAAAAATTTCTTCAATACTGAATAGGAAGCATGTAACATAACTTGTTGGCTTTTGCAGAGCAAGGCTGGAAAATGTCAAAAAGCAGATATAAACAGTTTACAGCACTGGAGAAGGGATAAAAATTGATCACAGATTTTAGGACTTGCTTTTGATGAAGGTATACTCCTAGCTCGTCACATGTGATGCCACATGCTCAATGTCCATAGGTGCATACCAAAAAATTGCATTTGCACTATACAATCTGTAAGGTGTACAGTGGCATAGCCAATGAGGTTTCACCCAAACATCTGCCAAAGGGCAAGGAAAACCCTTTATAATTTCTGCCATTACACATCTAATAAGACACACAAGCAGCTGTAGTCCAGATTTTAGTTCATTAGTTTTAATGGTCTCTTCAGTTAAGATCCTACACGATAAAAATAAGTCTAGAAGAACCTCAGATATTTACCTAGGAAATGCAAGGAACAGCAGACTAATTGGACTGAAACAGCTGCAAGGCAGGACACAGCTGCTTTGATGTGAGATAGCTCCTTCCCATCATGGAACAACCCCTAACGTTCACAGCCATCCCTCAGAACTGCCGCACCAGAGCTTGCTGCTCTGATCCCCCTGCACAGTCAACATCTGTGGCAAAGCACAAAGCCTGGGAACAATTAGCATTGAAATTAGCTAGTCTGGGAGTGGAGAGGGGGTGCTTTTAAATTATTTCTCCTGTCTTCTCTCTTACCTATTTGTGGCAACACTGGTGTGTTTTTTCCCATGCTTAGAAATGGACAGTAAAGCTCATTAGTTTTGTACATACCAGCTCCTCCTGTTACAGGATTTCTGTTCTTAACCTCTCCAGTTGTAGAATGAAAAAAATGTCAGACTCCTACTCACTTTTTACCAGTCAGAAGAATATGTCAGGTTGTTTTCTGTCATTAGTGTCTTAGAACAGTTTGAAAGTTGATTTTGCAATAAGAAGTTGTGACTCTTCTTTCAGAGGAGCTTAAAGGGAGTGCTGATTTATTTGAACCAGATTTTAATTCATTACAGTTGAACTACTACCTGAGGCTGCAAAAGTCAGGAGACATGGTAGTGTTGGGTTGACAGTTGGACTTGATGATCCTAGAGGTCTTTCCCAACCTTAATGATTCTATGATTCTATGATTCTATGAGGAGATGAGTTAGGCTTGCTCCTGAATAACTTTCCTTCTGCTTCCATAGGGGAATGGACCAGCCTCTTTACAATCCTTCAGATGACTTCTAGCTGTTTTGAAGACAAAACCTCTTCCATATGGCACTCTAATTGTGCAATAAAAGCAATTTAATTGGAAATAATTACTTTGTTTTCAAAGTAAGGAAACTATTTCAACCCAGAGCCAGCTTTTGGAATGGTACCTTGTAAAAGAATTCCTAGATGATGGAGGCATCTGTTTCATTTTTAACTATTGTGTACATCCTTCAATTTACCTATTTGGTATTGTTTATACTGCTACAAGGAACTAAAGACAAAGGGTTGTTGGAAAGAGCAGTCAGAAATGAAACAAAGTCAGAGATAAAATATCTTCAAAGAAAATACCAGAAGGCTTTAAAAGAACAGAGGAGGCTTAGGGGAAGTGCCTATTTATCTAGCTGCAGCCAAGTACAGAGGCACGGGTTTTTTTTTCCAATGTTGGGGTCTAAGATCAAAAAATAAGTGAACCCTTACAAACCATTTCTATGAACAGTTTGGGGGGAAGCAGGAGCTGGTGTAGGGGAGGAAGTGAGGCAGCAAAAAAGCTGTTTGAGGAGTGAGGCCAAGAGAGGCAGAGGAGGACCAGGAAGCTCTGGGTAATGAACCTGGCTGTTCAAGTAAAACAGGAGCATCCTAAATTTGTGAGGAGATTGTGAACTTTAGTTAGACTTGATGAAGCATTGTTCTTGGGCTAACTCTCTCCTCTGGCAGCTGTTTGAGTAAATAAGCAATCCTTCATTTTGACAAAGCTCTTTTACATCACTTACCTCAGCAGCTGGTCAAAAGCTTCCCAAAGGAGTTTCTTGGAGGTGTAAGTGTGGCTGAGAGCATGAGATTGAGTTTCCAAGCAGCTGTACCTTGACAGCAGTGAAAGAAAGAGTGCTGATTGTCTGGCAGCAATATTTAAAAAGGACTAAAGGGGTGTGATGCAGAGTTTGGTTTATATCATGATGGAGGTTTTTATTTTGGATAGCCTTAGTGTAAGAGTTATTCCAAAAATAGCTCTGGTAAACAGCTTATGCCTCTTAGACCCAGTCCTGAGATAGTCTAAAGTAGGCGATTCTGCTGCTGAAATGTACTTACACAGCTTTTGGTATTACTTTAATGATCCTGGTGTGACTCCACATTAGCAGGTGTACTGATGCAACTTCCACCTGTAGATCAGTTTATGGTGATGTCTCTGCATTTCTGCTGTCACTCAGTACATCCAAGCTGTGCTTTTATATCACTTCAGAGGCATGATCTCATGCACTCAATTATCCTGGTGTAATGTGAATTGTTAAGGTCATTCTGTTGTTAATTAATTGGTCGTGCCACATTAAAATAGTCTCCCTGAAGTCCTCTGCATTACAGATTAATGTGAGCTTCTCCATAGACTTAGCAGTTTGAAATGTCTCACCAGCAACCTAAATGACACTGACATGCTGAGTTGATAGTTATTCTCTGTATTGCAGGAGGGAAAGATTTCAATAATATTTCAGCTGTGTTTGGATGTCTGTTGGAAATACTCTCTCTGAAATACCAAATTAAATCCATGTGCCATAAAGAGAATAAGTAGAAAACTGAAGATCATTTGGCTATGTCTGAAGAGCTCACGTGAACCCACAGAGTGAGCAGACAAATGAGAAACAATAAAATTATCGCTTATTAAAAACATGGCTGAGGGTCTGGGAAGCCACCTGTAGGAAACCTCTAAATGCTTGGCCCCAGTAAGCAACTGACCATATTGTTTTTAATAATGTCCCAATGTAAACTTGGGGAAGTTTATTCACAAACATAATTGTAATTTCCATGGGCAACTAATCATTGCTATTATACTCATGCCCAGCTGCAGCTGGCTGCAGCTAAAAATGGAATGCTGGGTATTATTTTTTCCCTATGTAGTTTGTTTTGGTAATTAAGATTCTGATACTTGGAGCATTATTGTGAGAATGGGAAGCATGAAAGCTTTGCAAAGCTCACCTTGTGATCAAGCTTTTCATGTGAAAAACTAGGCTCAGGGCCTACTGATGGGCAGGATTATTCCCTGAGTCCTCCACTGCTCTCATTCTTTTGACAGTCCTTTTAGGATCACAGAGTGCTGATACAAAATGACTGCTTCATTTGGCAAAAAGCACTTCAGGCCTTCTCTATGCACCCCATTTACCTGATTTCTCTAGTCAGTGTCTCCTCATAAACCCCACTTGTTTTCCTCACCATTGGGAATTCTTTGGCCTTCAGTCAGGATATAAGGAACATGAGAACATAAAGAAAAAAACAATCACCGTGAATAGCTAACCTTTGGAAGAAAGGCCCACAGAGATGGTGGAAGCTCTGTCCTTGGGGATGTTCAGACCTTGACTGAACTCTAAATCAAGCTCTGAGCTGCCTCACCTAGATTCGAAGCTAGCCTTGCTTTGAGTAGGCGGGTGGGACTAGACATTTCCAGGAGTCTTTTCTGGTCTAGGGTTTTCTATGACTATGTTCTTATCCTAGGGTGTTTCTTCCATTAGTACTAAAATGCAGAAAAGGTCATTCAATCATTTAATCTGAACTCTTGCAGAATTTTGGCTACAGAAGCTAAGAAGTCCTGAACTGAGTCCAAGAACTTCAGGCCTCAAACACCTCTTTGTACATTTAGAGGTTGTCTTTTGAGGCCTACGTCCCTGCACATGTGTACAAAGTTTTTATAAAGTAGGTAGAAAATATTACCAAACCAGATGGGGGCATGTCTTAAACCCATATCACTAAGAAATGCTTGCAGGTCTTAGGCATGAACTGAGCTGGTGCTGCCTCAGCAGAGTATAAATTCAACTGCATGCCACTGGGAAAGAGAAAGAGCTTTTCCTTACCTCAGGAGCCACCCAACAAGTGCTGTGTCAGGTTTTGCATACATGTCCTTGTGGCAACAATGAGTGACTCAGTTGAATTAGATGAAACTGATCGATAACAGGTAGAAAGAGGTTTTCTTCTGTCTAAAAATAGGGGTTCCCAGGCACAGAAGCTGATATATTCCCTAATATCTTTGGAAATCTCTAAGCATGTTCTACAAGATAATAAAAGAGCAGTGGAATTAAGATAATGAAATCCATAAATCCATGGACCAAAGCCTGTAGGTTCCTGAACTTGCCAATCAGTAAGTGCCTCAGCACTGGGACTCTCAGAAGAGGATGTTTCTCTGTTTTTGTTCCCTGGTGAACCCACACTGGTGCCCATCATGGTCCTCTTTGGCTCCCTTTATGTAGAAGTCGAATGACTAGAGGATTCAGCACAGAACCAGGGAGGTTCAGCTTGCATCAACTTTGCTAAGTAAGGGCATTCTCCCCATCCTTCCAAAAAGGGGCCTCTGGGCCTAGAAAAAACACACAAATGAGGACATAACTGTGGTGTTGTGGTCACAGCACACAACTGGGGAGGGAGAAAAGCTTGGTTCTGCTCCTAATACTCAGAAACTACTTCTAAGTTTTATTACTTATGTTTCTGTAGTAACAATTGTTAGGTAAAATACAGGAAAGTCTACTGGAGTAGTAAGAATATTATGCAATTCATAATGCAAATAAAACACATGATTATACTTTGCTTAGTCTGTAGGCTGCTTGAAAGGCATGAATTAAAAGCTATGTGAAGCCTAGAGATGAGAACTTAAGATTCTGCTTCAGTTCTTCCCAAGAATTTTATTTAAAAATGACTTGAAATAAATAAAGATCAGACAAATTAATTTACATATGAAATGAGGTCTGCTTGGAATTCTGATATTTAATCTCACAATGAGATAGTTCATTACCAAAACAACAAAAAAGCAATGCTTACAGAAAAAAAGGACTGTCTTTTTGTTATTTCAACTAATACTCTTGGAAAAAATAAACAAGTTCTGCAGTAAACAAAACCTTCTCCAGAACTGCAGACAGTTATGGCTACAAGAACATTAGTCATAATAAAACAATAATGAAGTTTTAATTGTAATAGCCTGAAAAGGTCAAGTGACAATTTTAGGGAAAAATAAATAAAAGACTTAAAAAACTGGCTGAATTTCTCAATATGAAAAAGGTCATTATAATTTTGATTTGAGCTTTTTTTTTCTTTTGACATGTCAGAGTCACTTGTGCAGTTTCAGAAATTAGAGAAGACTTTCTGTGCCTGTTTGGCTTTTTTTAAGGATGACTATAGTGAACATTACTGAATAATCTTGGGAGTAAACACAAACAAATCCAGAAATCTGAATATGAGCTAGAGATACTAAAAGTGATGTGGGGAAAGAGGTAAGACCTAGATACCTGAGTAACAGAACAGGAATATGCTAACTTTCATCCTTATTTTACGTGGGATAATTGGAAAGAGTAAAGCCATTATTTTAAAAAATTTTTGCAAATTTGAATGCATATGTTTCAAGTGCTTCTCAGTTAAGATACAAATTTCAGAGTTAAAGACCCTACCTGATGTGAGTGCTTGAATAGTTTTGGAAATTGACCTTGCATGGCTAAACTGTAGACCACAGACATTGTGGCATCAGAAATAATACAAAACCCAAACCAGTTTTGAATGTTTGACCTATGACCTTTCTTAGTGTTCTTATAAGTCCAGAATGCTCACGGCCATACTTCCACTGACGGCAATGGCAATACTGATTTTGACTTACATTTGACTTTTATATGGTACAGTGACATAATAGAATTTCATTTGTATTTTTATAGTATCTGAGAAAATAAGATTGCTTTCCCTAAATGTGTTAAAAAAAAAAAAAAAGGAAAAAAAAAAGAAAAAGATACACCTAATTTCATTCATTGTTAGTTTACTTTTTCCATTCTGTGATAGTGTCAGAGGTTCTTGAGACACCTGGTGTTCCTTTGATGGTGATGGATTGGTGATACTATTCCCTGAAGAATAACCCAGGGCATTCTTTATTATTTTCCTTTCTATTTCAGACATTTTATTAAGCATCAAGCTCTGTTATTCCAGTGCAGGCTACCATTTGATTAAAAGCAAATGATTCTCTAAGTCAGGTTTGCCTGGTTGAGAGCCATTTCCTATGTTCATGCAAGCAGGTCTGTCAAACTGTGACCCTTCTTTATCCCTGACATGTTTACGTTGTCAAGGTCACAGAGAGAGATGTAAATTGTTTGGTTTGAATAAAAACAGTCAGAACATTTAAATAACAAGCAGATCATAACCCGGTGACATGGCAATGGAAATATCTCACTGTGCTGCCCACATTTTTCAAACAAGATGCTGTTATAGAATTGATTTACGGGCAGTGATATTTTAACAAAAGAGAGGCTTGAAAATTTCTGCATCTGGCATTGGTTAGGGGATGTCTGGAGGCAGCTGGGACTGATGCAAGCCCCGGCTACATACACCCTAGTAAACTAGCTGTGTCCAAAATCATCCCTTGGTACTTGGCTGACTAGCACAGAGCAACCCATGCCCATACTGTTAACTTTTCTTCCTCTCTGAAGTGTGACTGTATACAGACTGGTTACACGAGTCATTTCTGCTCTCTGCTAGGTCCTAAGGGAAGTGTTAGATGTCCCTGACCAAAATAATGCCAGTCTGAAGAACACAGCAACACATACAATCTTGGTCTGGTACTCACTGATATTCTTTCATTCTGTTTAATTTATTAGGAAAGCAGCTTTTGAGTGTTTCTTGCTGTGTTCAACAAACATGACTTTCCTTGGTCCAGATTCACTACAGCTAGTAGGCACTTAACTGAGTGATTTAATGCAAAGCAGGAGCTGAGATGGCTCCATTTTACCTCATGGAGAGAGATGGAATCCCTTATATACATGACAGCACTGCTTTCTTGGAAGTACCTGTCTCTGTCTCCAGAATACATAGGAGATTAAAACTGACAGCTCCCTGATGTAGGCACCTCTGCCTGGTGCCTGCAGTTGGCCAGGATGAATCTGGGTCTTTGTCTTTCCTTTCTTTCCCGTGGGAGTTGGGAAATGTATGGACTCAGTAAAGTTTGATGCTCAGGAAGTCATGGTCCAGTGTATTTTAAGTGCTTAAAAATAGTTTAAGTAGGTGTGGAAGTATTCACCATTCAACATTTCTACGATCAGACTAAATTTTAAAGTATATATTTTTAATCTAAAAATAGGATGCAAACCCAGATGCCATCCAGACTGGCAGCAAGACCAATATAGCCTCAGACAGGAAAAGAAAAGAAAGTTCATACAAACTACTGACTTATTAACTGCAGTTTATTATCAAAATTGCAAGAAATACACAGGAAAAGCTGAAAGCTAAGTAAGATTTTAATTTACGTGAGCCTTGTTACAAAGGCACTATTTCTAGTAGGTCCCCAGATTTGTGTTAAAGGCTGCCTCCAGCTGACCAACTTTAGGGTGAATAATCCAGTGGTTTAGTGCAATTAGAAGTGCCTAGCTATTCTTTAGATGACATTAGCAACAGAAAATGGTATGCCTTCACTTCATTAGCCCATTAAGCTCAGGAATATCTTAATGATACAGTTCACATTTGGGCAAACAAGTTTTGTCCTGTACTATGAATGAACAAAAAGGAGCACGACTGTAATAACACGAAACTGAATTGAAGCTAACAATAACCTCTTGACTTTTGGTTTACTTTCCCTTGTTTTAGCAATCATTTTTGTTCTTCTAGTTCAAGTGGCCTATGTGTTTTAGGACCAAAAAGTGATGGAGAGAAGAGACATCTGTCAGATAGTCTGACACGAAAATACTGATAATAATAATACCAATATAATCACTGCTCATGCTGGAGTCCACTGCTTTCATTTTCTAGGTGGGTGGAGAGATGCAGGGCAAGGCTAAGTGACTTTTCCAATGAGAAAAGTGTCTGGACTGTCAGAGCCCCCTGTTAGCTGCAGGGAGGGAAGGAGATTAAATCTCTTCAATCCTCTGCTCCCAAAGTGACTTTGGTTTAGAGAAGGCGGCAGGCAGGAAGTGATGCCTGATACTTTGCTTTGGAGGAGAGAAGTAGGGAGTAGGACTAGGAAGTAGGAGTAGGAAGCACTGGAGTAGTCTACTTCTGTTTCAATGTGCTGTAGACATCCTGTGTGATGGCTGATCCCTTTCTTGTCCTCCTGCCTGGCATACAGGATTCAGGAGACAGACAGTGAGAAAATACACGAGTGCTTTAAGCAGCAATATATTTTGAAACTGAAGGAAAAATAATAGTATTGAGATTTTAATTCATCTTCTGATCTTAGAAATATATAGCACCCTTCTATATTCAGAAGGTTCCTTTAATTACAAAAAGAAAAGGGAAAAAATAATTCTAGGAATTAAGGCTTCAGGAAATACATGATATTGTGAGACTGGCAGTTAATCACTGCAGTTGTTAACCTTGCTCCCACATTGCAAGTTTGTTACCTATCCTGGACGAGGAAAAACACCCACAGTTCAGCCACATCTACTAAGACAGTTAAAATGTCCATGAACTTGTACCTCTTTCTGATTTGTGGAGGCTAAGACCCTGTTTTCTTCTGCAGAGAAATCTAGGGATTTCACTGGAACCTCCTATTGAACCTCTGGAACCTCCCACTGAATTTAAAATCTTGGATTTTGGACCTTGGTTTTCTTCCGTGAGCAATCAAACAGAATATCCCTTCCTAAAGCCCTGCTGACATAGCTCTGGGTCTTTTGAACCCTCCAAACTGAGATTCTCCATTCACAGTATCCTCTGTGATTTTCTGTGGGGGTTTTAGTAAATCTCTTCCTCTATTAATAAGATAAAAACCACAAGCACCGAGTGTGGTTATTGTGAAATTATTGGTACAAACACAAGATTTAGTCTGTTATTATTATCACTGGCTAGAAGAGAAATTGTTGTTAGAGGGAATCCAGCACTACCTGTATTTTCTGAACATATTGCATGTAGAGATCGTTTTCATTCCATTTCAATATGAAATCCAGTATTGTCCCTGTTTTATCTCTTCAGAGTTTACAAAAAACAATTTCTTCTTCTCACAGCCTTTCTTTCTTTCTCTTCCACCTGGGACCTTCTTTGTGCCAGACCTTTTCTCATGCTTGAAACAAACTCTCCATTCGTCTGGCTGACACATTGCCTTAAACCTCCCTGACACTTGCTTTGCATCTAACTTTCCCATGCTGTTTGCTCTCAGTAGATGATTTGCTGCCAGAAGAACCAGAGATCTGGGCCATCAAAAGAGAACAAAAGAAAACAAAATAAACTCACAATTTAAAAATAGATGAACATTTTTTCCAGCTTCACTCTGTGTCCCCATCTGTTAATTTAAGAGAAGAGCTCTTTCAGAGAAGAAGGATCCCTGTAGGGACAGCTGCTTCCACAGCCCTGACAACCTCAGGAGGTCACTAAAGGAAACATCTCAAAATGATATTTAGTGGGCTGTGTCCTGCAAAGAGCTGATGAAATTTTTCATTCCCAGGGTCCTCACTTCTCCTGGACCTGACCCTTTACTGTGGGCTGCAGTGAAATAAGGGTCAGTTTGGTATCTGTTTGGTATCATATCTGTTCGGTGTTTACCCAGATGCCCCCAGAGGCCACTTGGCCCACTCAAAGCACACCCCACACAAAGGACTCAGGCAGCTGGGAGCTTTGCCCCAAGGATGTTCCCTTTCCCGGAGTCCCAAAGGGTACACATTATCCTAAAAAAAAACAAACCAAAAACCAGAGAGGGAAAAATGAAAATAATAACAATATATAAGTGATTCCATCTTTCATTTGTTCATCAAACCAACATAATAATAATCATTAAAAAGATTGCCTAGATAATTTTTTGTTTGGCTGGGTTCCCCACCCCCACCCCCAGATGAAGGTAGGTGCATGCTGTCTTGAAATGACACTGCCAAATGCAAAATAATAAATGCTGTCTATGAAAAATCAGCAGGTCCAGAAACATCAACAGTTTAATATTTTTGTTGGTTTCCCCAGTTAATGTTAGTTGGAAGAATTTAGATTAAATTTGCAAATAATCTCCTTCACTTCAGTCCTGGTGTGGTTTTATTTGGTTTGGTTTTTTTTCCCCCCAAATAACATCCTAAGCTAATATGTTGGTATATAACACACATCTAAGCTCTTTTGCGTGTCTCCAGGAAGTAGGAACACAACTTTCACCTCCATCATACAGCCAAGGGTCTGATGGATAGGTTGACCTGCTACAGCCCAGGAAAACCAAAAAGTTGTACCACATGACCTCAGGGATGTACCAAATGAAGCTTGTTTGCTTGTTTGCACCTGGGTCACATTTCAAATACGAGGCTGACCAGCCATTATGGTTATTTACTCAGCTCCTCAGCTGTGCTGGACCCATGTTAATCTGGCCTCCCTCTTGCTGTTGCTACAAGGCTAAGAGTCTTTTGTTTTAAAACCACCTTGGGTATGACTCCACAAGCAACTTTTCTCTTCCAGTACATTACTGACATCCCTGGTCAGGGTCTGTGGGCAGAGATGACACCTTCCTGTGTGCCAGCAAAAGGCCACACATCTATCTTGCACTGCTCTGTTTGAGGACTAAGCCTGGTTTTGCAAGATTTTGTTGTTCTTTGATTTCATTCTTGGTTGCAAAACATACTTACACAAAGCCAGATCTTAGTGTCTGGAGTGTTTATCCAGTCGCCTGAAGTCCTAATTTTTTGCTAGTCACCTCCTAATTGATTGCTGTGGAACAGAGATTAGGAGGGCTTAGACAGAGGAGAATGACTTCAGGTGGGATGTAAGCTGGAAAACCTGCACGATATTAGGCATTCATGGAAATCACATCTTAATAGAGAGGAGTTAGGTTGGGGCCAGCCTGGAGGAAGGTGTGGTGGGGAGAGGACCTTCCATGGATCACGCAACTGCATGAGCTGGCAGGTCCAGGAGAAATATAAAACCTGCGGTGACATCCTGCCTCTGTGGACAACTGCCTTCAACATCTCTTTCAACCTGTGTTTTTTTTTCAAACACTGCCTGTACCACTATGTTTGCCCATGGCCCTTGTGCAAGGTACAAAAAGGAAGGAATATCCCCCATTCCCCATGGAGTCAGGGGATTTCTGTGTTGAGTTACCGAGACAAAAGCGGGAAGAAAATCCCTGCTGACACTCCTACAGAGAAAGACATAACTCAGACACTGAGACAGCTTGAACTGTCCATCCTCTGCAAACAGAGGAGCTCCAGGACGGAGTGAAGGACCGTGTGGGTGCACCAGACGTCAATGCCCGCAGAGAGCTCTGCCTTGGTGAGCTGCTCACCTTTCCTACGGCATCCCCAGGGCTGGGCCGGGGGCAGCAGGCAGGTGCCCCAAGGAGTGGGGGTCTGGTCCTGTCTCCACACGGCTGTGACAAATTCCTTAAATGGTCTGTGTCACTGTGTGCAGTGTCCATGCCCAGGCGGTGGGGCTGCAGGGGTGGTCTCTGTGGGGAGAGGCCGGGGCTGCCCCGTGCCGGGCACAGCCGGTCCCGGCCGGCTCCAGCGGCCCCACGGCAGGGCACAGCTGGGCCCCTCAGCCGAGCTGGGGGCGCCGGGGGGAAACGGGCTTCAGAAAGGGCCAAAGGCAAAACACGGCACAGGAGGAGGAAGCCGAGGAGGGAGCAGCAGCAGAGGCACCCTCAGGCCGGAGGAGGGGGAGGAGGGCAGGAGGCGGTGCAGGCCCGGAGCAGGGACCCCCCGCAGCCCTGCAGAGGCCCCGCCGGAGCAGAGACCCCGCCTGCAGCCCGGGGAGGGCCCCACGCCGCAGCCGGGGGATGTTTCCTGCGGGGGCTGCGGCCGTGGAGAGCCCAGGCGGGAGCAGGGGGTCCCTGAAGGGCGGCAGCCCGGGGAAGGGCCCGGGCGGGAGCAGGGAGGGGTGTGAGGAGGGAGGGGCGGCCGAGAGGGGCTGGGATGGGCTGACCGCAGCCCCCGAGCCCACCCCTGCGCCCCTCGGGGTGGGGAGAGGGGTCTGGAGGGAAGGGGTGAAGGTGGGAGTGGGGGAAAGGGGGAGTGGTAGGAAGGTATCAGTTTGATGTTTGCCTTTTTTTCTCACTACCTGAATCTGTTTTAAATGGCAATGAATTGAACTCCTTTTCTCCAAGTTGAGTCTGTTTTGCTCATGATCGTAACTGGCAAGTGATCTCCCTGTCTTCATCTTAACTCATGAGCTTTTTCATCTTATTTTCTCCCCTGTCCCCCTGAGGAGACGGAGGGACTGAGCAGCTGGGCAGGCATCTGGCTGCTGGCCATGATCAACCCAAACACAGTTACAGCCCCTCTCTTGTAACATGAAGCTACTTGTGATTTGACACAAGAGACTCACACCGTACAAGCTCTTGGTCAGCTCTTAGCCACCTATATATTCTAAATTCATAGTATAGCCATAATGGTGTATAGACATGACTATGGCAAAAAATATTAAACTTTTATTAGATTAACTAGTAGAACTGGAAAAACAACAAAAAATCCCAGACAAGTTTGCGGGTGCACCAATCTTTCCTCAGGTCAAGGGTCTGTGTGTCTATAAGCTTGTTCTCTTTTTCTAGTGGAATCTAATGCTTGAGTAAGAGATCTTCTAAAAAGCCTGACTCACTGCCTGAGATTAACATCTTGCCTCCTCCTTGCTTACTTGTTGGAGACATCTAACTAGCTTTGGTGGGTGATCCAGGCCATCTTAAAAGTGAAGTACAATAGCTGGGATGAAGTGGTTTTTTAATTTTTTTTTCCTAGCACTTCAGAGGAAAGTTAGGCAAACTTAAAAAGGTTATTTAGCTTTCAGTTAGCTGAGTTTAGGTATGATATATCCTACCCTTATCTCCTGCCATAATCAGTAATGATAACAAGGTAGACATTTTGGCTGGGACGGAAGTCAATACATCATCTGGCTATTTTGGGGAAAATCTCTTTAGCAAGGCATGTTGTGACAGGACAAGGGTTTATGTTTTAAACTAAAGGAGGGTAGATTTAGACTGGATATAAGGAAGAAATTTTTTACAGTGAGGGTGGTGAAGCACTGGAATGGGTTACCCAGAGAAGTAGTGGAGGCCCCATCCTTAGAAACATTCAGGGTCAGGCTGGACGGGGCTCTGAGCAACCTGATCTAGTTGAAGATGTCCTTGATCATTGCAGAGGGGCTGGACTAGATGACCTCTAAAAGTCCTTGCCAACCCAAACCATTCTATGATTTTATGATCATTTTAGATACAATGCAGGGGACCAGTATATTCCATATAGCCAGTCCACAAGTGCCTACGAGGGGCACTTTCAAAGCCCTAAGTTAGCTGCCAGCGACATACAGCGTTCCACAGAAATATGCCCCATGGGTATCAGCACTCCTGAAAGAAGAAACCTGCTGCTGTGCACAGGCTCTGGACACTGCATTTGATTTTAAAATGGGACCTTCTTGCATGACTCTGGAGTCCTTAAATGCCTTAAAGATGTCTAAATGATTTGCAAAAATATCCATCCAGGTAAGACATTAAATCTCACAGAAGGTAAAGGGGAAACTCATTTGAATGCTATTATAGCTCTCCCTTGCCACCTCTTTATCTTTAGAGGTCTAGATACTACTGTAAATCTTATCTGATAGGCTTACAGCCATATAGAGAATTAGGTGCAATAGTACTTCACCAGCAGCTAAAAATAGAGTGCATTTTTATTTTCTCAGCCTTCTCTGAATTGCTCTTTGTCTCATCCATTTGTATTTGAAGAGAAAACTGTCACTTGCCTTGTCCTTGTACTGGTTTAACACAAAAACAGCCCCCAGAAGTTGATATCTCCATAGCAAATGGTAGCCTGAGGCTTGGTGGCTAGGCAGTCCAAGCAGTCTGAAAGTGGCCCCATTTCCTGCATCCAGTGGCACAGAGGAGAGTAACAGCGTTATCAGTCTCCCAGGCTGAATGACCAGATGTGCATTTACAGCTGGGAAAATCCAGGATAAATGAGCATAAGTGCTGTTGCCAATAGCCATTGCTTTGTTCTTGGTATGTGAACGTCCCAAGCCTATCAAACAGCACTATAGAGAGGTTAATTCATGGCTACAGACAACAGATGCTGAGGCATCCTACACTCCACTGAAACCTGTTTATTTGTCACCAGAGGTAAAGCCTGTCTCTGCAAAGAGCAAAACTCCTGAGACAGAAGCTCTCAGCACGTATGGTTTAAGAGAAAGTACCTGGTTTAGAGAACACTCAGCTCCTGCCAACTCAGCACGGTTTCTCCAGGCCTTCTTATGTTGTTTGTTGTTTGGTTTTTTTTGTCATGGGCATAATTTTAACACCTGCCTGCTCAGAATCAGAAGGTGCTTTGGTAGGCTGATGAATGTAGCTTCATGACAACCTAACAAACTAAGCAGCAGTCTATTTTGCAAAGGCAGAAGCAGTGGTTTGGAGCAGGAGCACAAGGAAAGACATGGTCACCTCCAGGATGAGTGCATGCAGTTTGTGCAACAACCATGTGAGGCACAGGAGGGAGACATACATCCTAGCAGTGCCCAGGTTTAGCGTAGTTTCAGTTTCTGAATCTCTGGGGTGGGGAGAATGACCTCTTCATCTGGGCAAGATTGTTCTAGGTCCTTTGTGGCAGAAAGAAGTTGAAATCTGGACTTCTTCCCTCGACCACACAGACTTGTACATTTTCACAGGTTCCAGCCTCCAGATACCTCCTCCGTGAGGAAGCCACCATGCTGCAGGCTGCAGGTCAGTGCAGCACAAGGGAAGCACTGCGAAGAGCCTGTCGTCTGCCTACACTGTCAAAAGCACATCCCAGCTGCACTGGTTGAAGGCATGTGGCCATGTGTGCCACCACCTCACCTTTGGAGTTTGTAGACATTTTCTGGTTTTGGCCATGTGCTCCAGTTGTTCCCTTTCCAGATCCATTGCCCTTTTAACCCAGTACTGCACTAAAAGATAGGAAAGGATTAGGGAAGTCGGCTGACCATGAGGGCTGGCATTTCCACACCTGCAGCTGTTCTTAAAAAGCAATATGTGAGTGGTCAATGACACTGTTGGTGCATCTCTATAACAGTAATTTTCTTAGTCCTTGTTTTTCCTCAGTTTAAATAGCTTCAACTTGATTGTTTCCCTTTGATCTTTCCCCTCTGTGGGCCAGCACTGAGTTCACAGATTCTGTTTGTGCCACCACAGTCTATCACTGTAGGAAAGTCAGACCTTTAGGCAGGCCCTTGTTCAAATGGAAATGTTTCTTTGGGTTTATGGAATCCACCCACATTTATTCTTTAAAAATGTCAATAAATACCAACACCCAATTAAATTTTAAATCCTGAGGTGGTACCTTCCTAGCATCCAGTTAGTGGTCTTGGATGGGCTTCCTCTGATCCAGAGCCATGAGTTTCATTTCTTTGTACAGTTATTCACTTCCGAATCAAAGACCAGAGCAGATGAGCACCATGCCCTGCCCTCAGTTGGCAGAAAACAGTTCAGTGCAGCTGAAACCAGTTCAGTTAATTGATAAAAAACAGCTGAGGACCAAGCTGGCTGAACCTCTGTGAGTGCTCACTAGGATAACATTGCTTTGTCCCATTTCCAATTTGCTATTTCAGTTTGATATTAAAGCAGCCTAACTTTTTGGGAGCAGTGTTTTTTTGTTCTTTTTGGGAAAAGAAGTGGGATGTTAAAAGATACTGACTGCTACAGCTTTTTCAAGACCGCTGTGCTTCTGCACTTCAGCTGGGCTTTTCCCTGACCTGAGTTTGGAACTGATTAGGAACTGGTCAGAAATTTATATTATGACTGATTTTACTGTAAATACCTGTATCCTGAGAGCTAGAGAGCTCTGCTGCTCTCTGGGAGATGTGGGGAACCAAGTAAGTGGAGAAACATTATCTGAAAATCAGTTAAAGCAGTAGTGTCTGATTCTTGACCTATGCTGTAGGGAGAGGCTAGTTGATCATTTTCCTTTGGTACAAAAGGAAAGTAGAACTTTTAATGTCAAGGCTGATTAGGCAGCTGTGTGTAATTGAAGGAAGTGCTATTGTGTTTAATATCCTGGGAAAATAAATATGATAAAAGGGGGGGATGCAAAATCATCCTCAGCTATAAGGAAAACAGATTATTGAAGCTGGAGCTTTGTAAACGGTCCTAGAGAAGTGCCCGGGAGGTGTCAGACCTCCTTTGTAGGAGGTTCCTTTGTAGGAACCACGGCCACTGGATCCTTTGTCAAACTACTCTGTAAGAATTGCCACCCTTGAACTCTATTTTGTGGGGAGAAAGAGAAGACTGCAAAATGAAACTAGAGCTCTTATGCCCCATGTGAACAACAACTCTTTGATACCTTAGCAATTCGGGGATGCAGCAAGGGATATTAGAAACTGCAAAACACTCCTGTGAGACTTTTTTGAGGATAGCTGTAGGCAGGATATACTTTTCCCTTATGCAATCTAGTCTGCTCCCTTGCTTTTCATGTTTCTTCATTATGACGAGATAAGCAAGAGGCACTGAATTAGAATTTCTGGACTCTGTTCCTACCTTTATGACTTACTTACCACATATCCTACAAAAAATTCTGCCTTTTCCAAACACCTCATTATTTCTCTCTTCCTGGACACTTGGGTCATGGATCCAGGATAGCTTTGTCATTGTAGGTAAGGTAATCAGATGCAAAATGGAGTCATTGCTTACCTCTCTTGTAAATTCCTTTTTTCCTTATAGGGAATCAAGTGTATGTTTTTATGTGTGTGTGGGCAAAGCACAGATTACAATCAATATTTTTTTACAATATCTGCTATTCATTAAGCTGTTATTACTGATAGCACATATCTATTCCTACAACATACTCAGTTACTCATTCACTCAGCTTACTCACACACAGTTACCCAGTTGGAGCAATAGCTGGGAAAACAACCCCAGCTTCTCACTCACAAATAGAGTTAGCTTCTCGGTAAGCGTTCAAAGTCCCGCAGAAGGACATAGAATCAAAGAATGGTACAGGTTGGAAGGGACCTCTGGAGATCACCTTGTCCAACCCCCCTGCATGAGCAGGCACACACAAAGCAGGGGGCACAGGAACATGTCCAGGCAGGTTCTGAATATCTCCAGGGAAGGAGACTCCACAGCCTCCCTGGGCAGCCTGTGCTGCTGCTCTGGCACCCGCACAGGGAAGAAGTTTTTTTCTCATATTGAGGTGGAACTTCCTGTGTTCGAACTTGTGCCCATTGCCCCTTGGCCTGTCGTTGGGCACCACTGAAAAGAGTCTGGCCGCATCCTCTTGACACCCACCCTTTAGATATTTACAGCTATTGATGAGATCCCACCTCAGTCTTCTCTTCTCCAGGCTAAACAAACCCAGGTCTCTCAGCCTTTCCTCATAAGGGAGATGCTTCTGTCCCCTGATCTTCGTAGCTCTCTGCTGGACTCTCTCTAGTAGTTCCCTGTCTTTCTTGAACTGGGGGGCCCAGAACTGGACACAGCACTCCAAATGTGGTCTCACTAGGGCAGAGTAGAGGGGGAGGATAACCTCCCTCGATCTGCTGGCCACACTCCTTTTAATGCATCCCAGAATATTGTTGGCCTTCTTGCCACAAGGGCACACTGCTGGCTCATGGTCAGCTTGTTCTCCACCAGCACTCCCAGGTCCTTTTCAACAGAGCTGCTTTCTAGTAGTTCAGCCCCCAGCCTGTACTGGTGCCTGGGGTTGTTCCTCCCCAGGGACAGGACCTTCCACTTGCTCTTGTTGAATTTCATGAGGTTCCCCTCGGCCCAGCTCTCCAGCCTGTCCAGGTCTCGCTGGATGGCAGCACAGCCTTCTGGTGTATCAGCCACTCCTCCCAGCTTGGGATCATCAGCAAACTTGCTGAGGTTACACTACGTCCCATCATCCAGCTCATCGATGAATATGTTGAACAGGCCTGGACCCAGCACAGGCCCCTGGGGAACACCACTGGTTACAGGCCTCCAACCAGACTCTGCCCTGTTGATCACGACCCTCTGAGCTCTGTTGTTGAGCCAGTTCTCTGTCCACCTCACTGTCCTCTCATCCAACCCACACTTCCTAAGCTTACCTATGAGGATGTTATGGGAGACAGTGTCAATTGCCTTACTGAAGTCAAGACAGACAACATCCACTGCTCTCTCTTCGTTGACCCAGCCAGTCATGCCAGGTCCTTTGCTTCACCAGGTATATATACACTCCTGTAGTCTTTATGTGCGTATGGCTGCCATCTCTTCTTGGATGTGGCCTGAGATACACAACTTGAGGTTATGTTAGTATGTGCTCATGTCCTTGTACAGATTCAGCAGATTTTTGTTGCTGTGAGTTCATCAGCTCTTGCAAATTCATCTGGAGACTCCTAGAGTCCAGAGCCTGTCAGTCCATTGCAAA